>NW_026695022.1:0-387490 GCF_021218885.2 Marmota monax
TTAATGCTATACCCTGACAAGCTTGTCACAGATTTTCACCTAATCTAAGGCCCACATAATTTTCTCCCTAAATCATTCACTTTCCCCTAAGTTGCCTACATCTGCCCTCCTTTCTCTCCCACAAAAAAAAGTATATGAGCTTCTTGATTTACAAAAGAAAGTAAGATGCTCAGAAGGCTCTGGAATTGGGGTGGAGGAAGTGAGAAAACTAGTCCTTAGGAGGGGTAGGGGTCTTTTGGCAAAATCCTGGGTAGAGTGGTCTTGGTCACTTGGCACCCTCCCGCATGCGAACCTCAAAGTATCTCTTGTGTGAAAGGGTTCCTGGATTCTCCCCAGCCCCACCCTCTCCTTCAGCCATGTTTATGGCAGAGGCAGAGAACATAAGAACTTACAGCCTGATTCTCACTGGAGAGGAAAACTTGTCATCTGGATTTGTGGAGAAGGTTCCACCTTGTGCTCCTAGTACATTTTCTTTACCATGTACTAGGATATCACATTTAAAAAGACAAAAAAAAAGTAAAATACTTGAATGAGCTTGTATTATAACATTAATATTATTGAGAATATCTGCTCTCCAGGCTGAAGTGATTCATTCATTATTCTAGTCCTGCTTTAGTCCTTTGTAATTTGTGGTAATTATGCTTTTCTTTTTAATACAAAAAAGTATAAAAATAAAAATTTGAAAAGGCAAAAAAAAGTATATGAGCTTCTGGATCTCATTGTGGTTCCTTTAAAATTATTTTATTATAGTTATACATATTATTGGGGTTAATTTTGGCATATTATATAAGCATGGACCGTAACTTGCTCCAAATCAGTCTTCAGTACTTTCCCTTTTCTTTTCTTTTTACCTCCACCTTTTCTTCTTCCTCTACTGGTCAGTCTTCTATGTATTTCTAGTTTTTAAATTAGTGTCATATGGATATTTGTAATTCTGAAATTCACTGTAGTATTCACATATGTGCATAGGAACACTTGGGCAGATTTATTTCACCATTTCTTGCTTTTCTCATTCTGCCTCCTTCCCTCTCGATCCCCTACCACTTCTCTGTGAATCTTTCATCTATTTTCCTAGGATTTTCACCACTTTTCCCCTCTTTATTTTGGTCTTGCTTCCTCATATGAGAGAAAATATTCAACTCTTGATTTTTTCAGTCTGACTTATTTTCCTTAATATGATGATTTCCAGTTTCATCCGTTTACCAGTAAATGCCATAATTTCATTCTTCTCAATTCAAAATGGATTAAAGACCTATGAATTAGACATTGACCTCTATAGCTGCTTGAAGATAATGGAAGTTCAATATCCCAACATATTGGCATAGACATCAACTTCCTTAACAAGTTATCTAAAGTGCAACAAATAAAACTAAATATCCATAAGTGGGATGGCATGAAGTTGAAATTCTTCTGCACAGCAAAGGAAATAATTAAGAGCATGAAGAGAACCTACAGAAAGGAAAAGGTCTTTGTCACCTGCTCCTCTGACAGGGGACTGATATTGAGAATATATAAAGAGCTCAAAAATTATCCTTATTTATAAATGGGAAAAAGAACTAAAAAGACATTTGACAAAAGAAGAAATACAAATGGCTAATAAATATATGGAAAAAAATGTTCAACATCTCTAGCATTCATGGAAATGAAATAAACACTACATTGAAAGTTTATCTCATGCCAGTTAGAATGGCAATGATTAAAAACACAAATAATAATAAATGTTGGCAACAATGTGGGGGAAAAGGTACATTGATACATTGTTGGTTGGACTATGAATTACTGCAACCACTGTGGAAAGCAATATGGAGATTCCCCAAAAAAATAATAAAAATGAAATGAACATATGATCCAGCTATCCTATTCTTCAGTATATATCCCAAAGAACTATAATCAGTAAACTTTAGTGATACAGATACATGAATGTTTACAGCAGCACAACTCAATAGCCAAGCCATGCAACCTGCTTAGGTGCCTTTCAACAGATGAATGGATAAAGAATGTGTGGTATATATGCACTCTGGAGGTTTTCTGGCTGGATTTTGATGCATTCACTTTTCTTTGCTGTGACCCCCTTGTAATACCACAAGTCATTTGCATACTTTCTCTCATGCTAATCTGCCTATTGTCAGTTTATTTTATAGACTTAGTTATTGAATTCTCTGAGT
The DNA here is from genome assembly GCF_021218885.2 of Marmota monax. NCBI lineage: Eukaryota > Metazoa > Chordata > Mammalia > Rodentia > Sciuridae > Marmota > Marmota monax. The sequence continues at coordinate 2,166 of NW_026695022.1, forward strand.
ATAGAACAAAACTATTCATTCCTATGCAGCAGTAAACAGGACCCCCCCCCACACACACACACCAGTGGGAAGACATTTATAATACTACATTTCTCTATAAAGTACTTTCAGAGAACTCTTGAAAATTGAAACAGAGGGTTATTTTCATTATTTATTTCTAATTTTATTGCTTTGTAGATAGAAAAGATATTTAAAAGGATTTCAATTATTTTAATTTGTTGAGCTTTTTTTATAGTTTATGATATGATTTATCCTGGAGAATGTTCCATGTTTTCATGACAAGAATGTGTATTCAGTAGCAGTGAGATAGAATGTTCTAAACCAGTGGAAAAATAGGTAGCATACTTTAACAAAAATATTTATTTATATCAAAATAACATATAAAAAACATGCTAACTCAGTTATTAAAGAAATATACCAATGAAAGCATAAAGCCATACCACTACATGCCTATCAGGATGTCTAACATGAAAGACAGATAAATGATATCAGGTGTTGAACATGTATAGTAATTAACAGTCAAGTATTGTTCAAAATGAGGTTTGGCACAACTCATTTGTAAAAGTGGTACTATTCACTAAGTTTGAACATGTAAATATACTCTGACCCAGCAATTCTACCCCTAGACAAATATACAAATACTTATTTTCATCAACACATATATAAGAATGTTCATCAAATCATGAGTTTCACTGGTACCAAAATAGAAGCTTCTCAGATGTTCATTGATAGTAGAGTGGGTAAATAATCATATACTCAGAAGATGGGACATTATTATGTAGAATAAAAATGGATGATTTAAAAAAAACACATGACAATGTGGAATAATATGATAAATGTAATCTTGAATGAAAGAGTTTGGACACAAAATGTATGTACTATGTGTTTTATTTTTATGAAGTACAAATACAACAAATTTATTTATGGTGATAGAACTCAGAACAGTGATGAGCTTAGAAGTAGTGATTAGAAGGAGTCATGGAGGTCTGAGGAAATTTTTTTGGGGTGATGGCAATCTTCTTGATGGTAGTAAATGGTATGCAATTTGTGAAAATTCATTGATCTGTGTATTATCATGTATAATTTAAAAACATGTACATTAATTATTCTTCAATAAGAAGAAATGAATCAAAATCACCTGTAAATAAAACTAGTACTTTTAAAGTCCTTATTTAAAGGAATTTAATTTATAAAGAATATGAATGCTTCCTCTCCTCAGTCTATACACAAAGGACTTGAAAACAGCATACTACAGGGACACAGCCACATCAATGTTTATAGCAGCACAATTCACAATAGCTAAACTGTGGAAACAAACTAGATGTCCTTCAATAGATGAATGGGTAAAAATATGTGGCATATATACACAATGGAATATTACTCAGCAATAAAAGAGAATACAATCATGGCATTTGCAGGTAAATGAATGGAGTTAGAGAAGATAATGCTAAGTGAAGTTGGTCAATCCCCCCAAAACGAATGCCGATGTTTTCTTTAATATAAGGAGGCTGATACATAGTGGGACGGGGAGCAGGAGCATGGGAAAAATAGATGAACTCTAGATAGGACAGAGGGGTGAGAGGGGAAGGGAGGGGGCCAGAGTTAGCAAGGATGGTGGAATGTGATGATCATGATTATCCAATGTACAGTTATGAAGACACAAATTGGTGTGAATATACTGTGTATACAACCAGAGACATGAAAAATTGTGCTCTGTGTAATAAGAATTGTAATGCATCCTGCTGTCATATATAAATTATATATATATAAAGAATATGAATGTTTTTCTAGATTCTAGTAACTTATTATTAGGGCTGCAGCATTGTGCAAAATATAAATGTACTTTATCATGACCTTCCACTGCCCAGTAGAACAAGAGGTGACAATATATCAGAAGGGAAGTTTTCCAGGGAAGACTTCTATAATGATGTGTGCCTCTGTGAACATATTATTTGCTGAAATAAACACTTCAACTGCTCTGAGAATTTGGAGAAACTGTTCATTAAACTTCAAGGAGAATGACACAAGAATTCATTGAACAGAAAATAAATAGCCTGCTATGTAGTAGCGTTTCTTTCTCAGAGAGATAACACGAAGATTAACGAGATTAGATTGGTGAAAATTGCTCTGTTCTTGCCAACCCAAAGCAACTATAACCAAACTAATTGAAAAAACACATCATATCTGATGTGGTTCAAATATTTTATTCCAGGAAGAAAGAAAGTTTATAGTCCTTTCAAAATATACATTACAATGGACACACTTAGAAAAACCCCTTCATGATGGAGTGAGTGGGTGCTGCTATCCAGAGATGAATCATTGGGTTTATTAATGGAAAAAAAAAAACTTACATATAACAACTTCTAGGAAATGAGCAATTGATGCAGTTCTTAGGCCCTTTCTCAGAAACAACTTTATCTGTGTACTCTTCCATTTGGATGCTTTTGTTCATGTGAATCTTTCTTCTTAGAATGACCACTGTGTTTATGTCCAACTCACTTTATATGAGTCCTCTGGGGAAAAGCTAACTTTATATTTTACTTTCTATTTCCCTATATTTTAATCAATGAGGTCTATGTGCTATTGAAGGGGAAAAATGCAATTAGTATTCAGTTAAAAAAAAAAAAAACTCATGAGAAGACCAAATTAGAAGTTATAATCCTGTTATTTAGAACTAATTACCATATTTGTCTGTTAATAGGGTTTATGCATGGGGAATGAAAGGCAAAAGTAGGTCTGAGTGCACAGAAATTAGTTGAAGGTTTACAGAAGTAACATTGGAATTTTCTTTTTTAAGAAAAAAAACTAAGAAAATGGGAAATACTCTATATTGAGTTGTCAAAGTTAGCATAATAGGAATTGTTACATATAATAACACAAAATTGCTGATTTTCTGAAACTATAAGAAAGCTGGAGAATATTCCCATTTGCCTTTTCAAATTCTTTCATATGATAAATCACTGAAAATAGTAAGCAATTGCTGCTATTTTGGATGAAAACAGAGACTGAACTAAGAAAGAGCAGTTATAAAGAAAGGCTCCTAAGAGAGGAATGCGACTGGTCCAGGGTTGCAGGGAACTGAGAGGTCAAACAAAGGCAAGGTCCTCATCACAGCCTGCCATGCCATTAAATAAATACCAGCCAGTCTATATTAAGAGCATGGGACTGTTATAACAAATTATAAAATATTGGGTTGCAACTTACTCTTTTACAGTTATAAAGTCCAGGTTTGAATCAAGGGGTGAACAACACTTCACTCTCTCCCAAGGCTCTAGGGGAGAAAACATTTCTTCCGTCTTCCATCTTCTCATGGCTGCAGGAGTGCCTTGGCTGTGGCCCCATCATTTCTATTCTTCACTTTTGTAGTTAACATTGCCTCTTTCTCTTTTCTTTGTCTACCCTGTGCATTACAATGCCCAATATATGTAATTGCATTTAGGGCCCATCTGGAAAATCCAGGATAAACTGCTCCTTGAGATCCTTAACTCAATCACCTCTATAGAGTTGCTTTTTCCAAATAAGGTGCTTAATGAAATAAGTCAGACCCAGAAAGGTGAAGGTCAATTTTTTTCCCTTATATGTGGAAGCTAGTCTAAATAAGGAAGAAAATGAGAGTAAGAAAGAAAAAAAAAAAAGGTGGGGGTGGTGGAATTCCATCCAAATAAAAGAAAAATCAGGGGAGTAGAAGAAAGGGATGGTAGGGGGCAGGCACAGGATAAGAGAAAAACAGTGTAATGAACCTGAACTAACTCTCCAAAGTGTATATATGAATACACTAAAGTGAAACTCACCAATATGTATATCCACAAGACACTAATTTTAAGATGTAAATAAATAGAAATGTCAGTAGTAAGGGAATGGGGGAAGGGAGGAAAATAAGGTACATACTGGTGATCAAATTAGAGCAAATTATATTCCATGAACTTATAATTATGTAAAAAATGAATCCTAATGTTATGTACAACTAGTATGAACAAATAAAAAATAATTTTAAAAGATAACTTTTATAGTTTTTAGAGATAAGGATCTGAACAGATTTTCTTCCTTTTTTTAAAATTTTTTTTTAGTTGTCACTAGATCTTTGCTTTCTTTCTTTATTTATATGTGGTGCTAAGTATCAAACCCAGTGCCTCACACATGCCAGGTAAGTGTGCTACCACTGAGCCCAGCCCCAGCCCCCTGAACAGATTTTCTAGGGCTTGCAATTAGCCCAGGACACTAAGAAGAACTTTTTAAAATTATAGCTTCAAATTTAGAAATCTAATAAGACAAATCCCTATTTCCTTACACTTTTATTATAACCAAATTTTTCACAATATTTGTTAGTTTTGAAAAATCAGTCATAGTTTGTAGACTGGGAAAGAGAGTAAAGCCTATTTGCCCTTCTGACAGATGAGAAAACCATTGGCCCCAAATGCAGGAGCTCGTCTGTTGGTATTTTTAGTTCATTAAATTGAGTGATCATGATATTACATACTAATTGGTTTCAGTGACTGATTCTTGAAAATTGATCAATAAAAATGTTTTTAAATTTTATCACTAAAATGATAAATCTGGTATTATTTGGTGAGGTAACATAAATCAATAAAACTAACTACTATTTATAAGTTATGTATGTACAATAATAAAGTATAGCATAGCACCCATAAAATGGAGAATATACTAAACAAAGCTTTTAAAAGTTCTTCTTCATCTCTCTTCTCATCTTGAATTTATTTATTCATTCATGCATTCAGAGTATAACTTCAAAAGGTTTCATTGCTTTGAAGAAATGAAGAAATACTTAGTTTCTGTTTCTACCCTTTTTAAGTTCTATTACTAGTCCACGAGGAATACCAGTATGAAATGCATTTATAAGAATGGCATTGTTCAGAGAAACTAAAACTATCTGAACAGAGCATACATTTTCATAATATTAAATTATGCCATTTTATCTTCAGAATCTTAGGAATGCATGACTCTACATAAAAGTACATGTAGTTGTCTTTCCTCATCATGAAGAACCTCTTTTGAAAATGAAGATAAAAGAAATGGAAGTCAAAGTGAACCCTATCTACACGTTGGGAGGTTTCCTATGTCTACAAGATAAAAACAGGAAATGCAGTTAGAAAAATAATGATAGTAAAATAAAACTGTTACAAAGAGAGAGAGGCAGGGGGGAAAGAGAAAGAGAATTTTAAAGAGAAAGTTCTTTAGAGCACTTTGATGAATTCATAACCAAACCATATATTTAATGTTTACTAACAAAAGTATGCTTTGTATGTTACCTTTGTAAATAAATCTAATTTAATTTAGTGAAAAATAATTTCATGTAAATTTGGGAATAACTTTTGCCCTTCTCACTCCATCCTTAACAGCACTGAAGAACTGATTGGTCTTTTAGTTAAAAATTTAATCAACACCATATTTGAAAAACAATGCCTAAAGAAAAAAAAAAATTACATGTCTTTCAAGTTGACAAGACCGGATATAACCTGTCTGAAATGACTTTTTACAGATGGACCCTATCAAACTGAAGTGGTTGTGAAGACAAATCAACTAAATATATCTAGTGTAAAGAACATGAGAGACAAACGTTTTCAGCACTCACTTTAACATGGTCCAAGAAAAGTTCCAAAGTCTGTTTGGAACAAAACTTTGGAATCCAAGTCTGTTCCAAACTTGAATATTTCATCTGTTGTTTAGTAGGTTCACAAATGTGTTTATATTGAGAAGGCAGAGAAACTATAACCTTTTAAAAAAACATTAATTGGTTGGATTTTCTTCATAAAACTCTATATTGTTGACCAAGGGCAACCACAGATTTGACACTGAACCTGTAATTCCATGTAATATAATAATGAAATAATCGAGTTCTACCTTTTTCCCTATTACAAATGGACCATGATGGGGAGGGTATGACATTTGTTTCTTGATGTTGAAGGGCAGAAAGGGTTTCAGATTTATGTGGCATCTTCTGGAGTCTTGCTGATCTCTGCTGAATGTAGGTTGTCAGGTTACAACTAAGAGATGACAGCTAGTCCTTTTCTTTGTTGTGTCAAAGTATTTCCCAGCTGACCTTGGCTCCTGGTGGCAAATTCAACTCCCTTACCAAGTCGGTTGGCCTCAGTTTTTGCTCAGGTATTTTCCTCTGTTTTGCTACAGAAAAGCCTCTGAATAAGGTGTATGGACTCCCAGTTCAGCTATCTTCCATGTAACAAAATGCTTGTGGGAACCTTTGGACTTTTGTAAACCATGCCACATGGCAACCAAAGAAGGTTTGGTCTTTATCTGTTTATTTCAAGCTACATTGACATGGCCGCTCCTGGATTTATTTGGGTATGGTCTATAAGATAATTGAGTTGTAGAATTTCCAATTTTCCTCAGATTTTCTAACATAACTCTCTGGGATTTGAGCAGTGATAAAGGATAGCAAGGCATGTATCTGAGCATCTGCTTCTATCAAGACTAAAATCTTACCACCTTGAAACTGCTGTTTGGCCAGTGTCCCTAACATAAAATTCCTTTGTCAAAACCATAAGGCTGAACTTCTGATTTCAAAATGGTGATTAGGTGAACCTAAATGTTATTTTCTTTGAATTCTAACAAAGCTGGACTTTCAAGTAGATTACAGGAGTAGATTATCTCTTTTTTTCCCTCTATATTCTTGCTGTTAATTCTTTCTCTTTTGTTCATTTAGGAAGACTGAAGCCTTGAAGTGACCAGAAGAAATGTCACATGGATAGACAGGGAAGAGAAAAGCAGTAGAATAATTCAAACAGAATTATCCTCCTTACAATGGTTGAGGACATCCCCACTGAAACAATTTTGGTAGGCCATTAAAGGGTCAGGAATGATTGGTGACAGTTCTCACAAATTTCAGTAATGAACAAGGCAGAGGAAGAATAACCATCATTTATGCTTTTTTATTGATATGGTTTTTATATAATTTTAATACAAATTTCATTTCTGCTGGTAACCAAAGACATTTGATATACCTGTTCTGCAAAATATTTTTCAAAAGGAGTTCGTGCAGTTTGGTTGGTTTTCATAGTATGTCTAATTCTCTCTGTATGTCAGTTGAGATGATGGGAGGTCATTTCTTTATGTCAAGTTTTTCGTCTTTTCTAACCATTTAAAGTCTTTTATTTTATTTGAGATCATAAACACAGTTTTGGAAACATGACTTTCAGCATGAATTACCTAATTTAGTGTTGATATGACTTTGTGTTGATATGACTATACTTCCTCAAATCAGTTTTTATTCTGTGCTTCTTCCATGTGGCACTCTATTTTCTATCTCCTTCAAAGGTAATCAAGTTGCAATGGATAACAGATATACTATTTGGAGGAGGAAGTCTGTCAAATTCTCAACATTTTTATTACTATTATTATCATTTACATTCTGAGAATAAGTGTAGGTTCTCAGCTCTCAGTTAAGTTTTTGTCTCATTTCTGAAGTTAGCATCCCCAAAGTTTTGTTCTTCTGGATTCCAAAGTGAGAAGGGATTAGAAGCACAATCTCTAGGCCTTTGCATATTCTCACGTTTTTGAGATACTAAAAATCAAACTGACCTCTCCAAAGTCATTACAGTCCTCCCTCCTGTTATATATGTTTTTATATATAATTTTAAAAGTTATAATCCTTTCAGTCACATTGGACTCCTTTGCATTCCTTGAGAGTGTTTTTGCCATTTGGTCTTCTGGGCCAGGAATTGACTACTTAGGTTTTGTCATGATTTGTCAGGTGAAAGACCTCTTCAGGCAGGTGTCCTCTGGCTTCACTAATGAGTCTCTGCCACCACAACCCTAACCCTTCTACCCAGCAATTACACCATGATCACATTGTGTTGTTTATTTCCCGATAACACTGATGGTAGCAAGAATTGCCATTACAAAGTACCATAGACTGGTGGCTTAAAAACAGTTTTATTTTCTTACATTTTTTGGAAGCCAGAAGTCAAAGATCAAGGTATTTTGTAGGGCTTTTTCATCTGAGTTATTGCTCCTTGGTCTGGAAATGACAATCCTTCCAAATGTGTATCTGTGTCCTAATCTTCTTATACAAATGCTGATCATATTGGATTAAAAATCATTCAAAGGAACTTACTTTAATGTAATTACCCCATAAAGACTTTTTCTTCAAATATTCAAATTCTGAAATTTTGGGTGTTATGACTTCAACACATGAATTTGGAAAAATTAGTTTTAGTCAAAACAGCTATCATAATAGTTTGGTCCCTTTGTTTATTACTTCTTTTTACCTTTCTTTCCCACTGGAAATGAAGTGTTATAAAGTCATGGCTTTACCTAGTGTTTTTTTTTTTTTTTTTTTTTTTTTTTGAGTACTGGGGATTGGACTCAGTGGCATTTAATTACTGAGCCACTTCCCTAGCCCTATTTTGTATTTAATTTAGAGACAGGGTCTCACTGATTTGCTTAGTGCCTCACCATTGCTGAGGCTGGCTTTGAACTCATGATCGTCTGGCCTCCTGAATTGCTGGGATAACAGTTGTGCATCATCACATCCAGCTACCTACCTATTTTTATACACTATGACCTGGCTCAGACTATAGGTGGATGATCTCCAATTTTTAATTTTTTCTTAAGTAGAAACACAATGTATGATTTCCCCCAAATTCTAAAAATTACTCTTTACTAGCATTAACTGAAATCCCTGTGCCACATTCTTTGCTTTGGATATATTAAAAATGTTAAGTTTAGAAATTTTTTGTTCTAAGTTCATAATCTGAAATAAGAAGGTGATGTTTAGGCAATACTTCCTTTTTCTCTCTTGGGCATCTTTTCTGTGTGCTCTGATATCAGCTTTTTTTTTTTTTTCTTTCTGTATCACTAAGACATAAGTTTGTTTTCCTTTATCTTTGCAGGACATTTTAACTACTGAAGTCTCTAATATTAAATGACTTTGAATACATTTCTTTATGCTAAAGCTTTATTAATGTTGTTTTATCATATTTAGGTTTTCCCCAAATGAATTTGGCTTTTCCCATTACAGTATGTCACATTAAGTTGTAACATTAGGTTATATACATGAGCATCACAATACTACCTAAATGATGTGTCCTTGTTTTTGTGAGTTGAACGATCTGACAATGTTGAAATTCACTTGAGCCTCATGTTCCTGGAACACAGCAGGAATTAAGAAATACCCCATCAGTTTATATGATCAGTAATGGCTTACTGTAAAGAAACATCCTTCCCCATTTGACTTAAATAAGACTCATGGGTGTTGCTATTTTTCTATGACAAGACCAGTAAAATGATTAGCTCAACTATTTTGACTCCACTCGTCACTGGAACAAAATGCTTGTTAAGGAAACTTTGGTGAAAATTCTCTCCTTTTCCTAGGATGCTTACCTTCTATCTACTCCAAGCCTGAGCCAACATAAAACTCAGCAGCCTCCTCCTGAAAATAGGCTGACCACAGGGTAAATGTTCCTTACCTACTGTCACATCATGATCATGCCCCTCTCCCTCTTTTTATTTCTCTATGCCTGGTTCTTTCCAGGCTTGTTTATTCCTCCTTATAAAAGAAAACCTCTTTCTGTTTAACTTTTGAGACGTTTGCAGATCCTAGGTCAGGCTTTACTCCTATTGCATTCATCTCCCTCCTCTTGTTGAAATAATCCTTTTGAGTAAAGTCACTCTGTAGCTAAGTGTAAATTTGGTTTTCATTTTAAAAACTTATAATGGCAAATTTATTTTAATATTGACTCAAGACAGAAAAAAGCAATGCATGTACTTAGTAATGTGATGTGTGAACTTAATCTCTTATAATCTTTCTTGACTTTTGTATGTAGTAAAAAATAAGAAAGGCTCTTCAAAGTATATGTTAACTTCATCCTATGTTTGACAAGGTCAAATCTTGGTAGCTATGTCTGTCCATTGAACAGAATGCATCTGCTTTTAAAAACACATACTAATGCTTATTATTGTGATTATTCCTACAAATATTATATACTGAAAATATTAATAACTGAGAACTTGTGTGAGTAAGAAATATTGATATTAATTAGTATGAAATGGTATAGTTGTATGGATTAAAATTTGCTAAAAAAAGACAAATATTTTGGAAGTTTGCTAGTAAAGTAGAAAACCAACATGAACTCTGAAAAATGTTCAATATATTTTATTAGTTTAAATGTGATCATTTTTTTTGGTCATTTTACCCTTCAAAAATGGCCCAGGCAAAGGCTAGAAAATGTTTTCTGTGAAGATCTAATAAGATCGGGGTTTCTGAAGATGACCCTTGGTTTTACTGATTCACCTTTATAACCCACAGTACTCAGAAAAGCTATTATACCACATTAATAATTTATTACACAAAAACGAACACCTGTTAAAATCAACAAAGGTCAGGTATGTATAGGACAGAGTCCAGGAGAAACCCAGTGCAGGTTTCCATTTGTCCTCTCCCAGGGGCATATATGTGTGCACATGTGCACAGTATTGTTTTCTCCCAGCAAAGGTGTGGGAGAACCCTATGTGTGTATGAGATATTGTGAATCCACATGCACCCAGGTCTTGGTATCCAGAGATTCTGTTGCAGGTCATACTCCATGCCCTTCAGATAGCACAATGGAACTCTGTGACCTAAGGATCCCACCATAAACCACACTGTTAGCACAAACTATCTGGCATGGTTCAAGTCCCCAAGATAAATGAAGTCATTTTACCAAACAGGATATTCCAAGGACTTAGACGTTGCTCTAAGGAGCTGGTCAAAGGCCAGATCCTTCCTTGGAATGTGCAGGGTTTTAATACCACTGATATACTAAATCAACCCTCTTTCTGAGAGGGACCAGGTAGACTGTCTAATATCAGTCATAACTACTCAATTCTGCCATTTTAGGGCAAAAGCAGCCATAGACTATACATATATGTATATACATGAAAGCATTTCAATAAAATTTTATTTTCACTGGCTTGTTGAAGAGCAGATATTCTTGGCCTTCAGTATACAACATAAAATTGGATGTAGGAGTTTGGGGATTTCATGCCTCTGAATGAATAACCTTGCTTTTTCTTTATGTCTTTGCATGGTGGCTGACAATAAATATTTCAAATAATTGCTTCTGCTATGGGAAAGAGCTGTGAAATTTAAAGTTAACTATTTTAGAAATTTTTTTTTAAAAATAATCGCTCTTATACATGTATATATAAATTTGTTTTTGTTATTTATTTATTTACTTACCTATTTATTTCTGTACTGGGAATTGAACCCAAGGTCTCTCTTGTGTTAGGTAAACACTCTACCACTGAGATACATGCCCAACCTTTTTAATTTTATTTTGAGAAAGGTCAGACCTGTTCTGTTTAATTGGATTCTATTTCTTCATCTGCTTTATCTGCTTGTTAACACTTGCTGGTAAAGCACCACATATCCCTTTTCCTTTCCTATATTTATTTAATTTAATAAGCAGTGTATTTTTTTTTCTCCTCCCTCATTGTAACATTAGAAAGGTTGATTTTAACTGTTTACTTTGTTATTTCTCCATCTGGCCATTTTGCACTACTGTCTTCTCACTTGTTGTGAGTAAATGATGTATCTTTATTTTTTTATGCTACAAGGCATTTTTAAAGGACTCATTAATCAAAGATGTAGCAGAGATCAGTAGGAGACTGCCTGATGTCCACTGTCCCTGTAAGGTCCTTGCTTAGCATCTGGATGGCCATCCTAAGGACAGCCATCATTTTAAGAAAAAATTTGCTTTCCCGCCTCAGGGCGTTTCTGAGAAAGGCTCCCCACTCCCTCATACCAACCCCACCCATAACCACTGCATTAGGACCCACTGGGCTCTAATCCCTGGGCCTGCCCCATAAAAATCATGATCCCCAAGCCCGTTTTGCCGCTCTCTGTCTGTGGAGAGATGTGCCTTTATCTTGTGTGTATCTCTGCCTGGTCTCTGTCTTTCATTTCTCCTCTCCTATCTCCAGTTTCCTCTCTTTTCTTTCATCCTCTTGCTTCCCAGTCATAGATGCCTGTGTTTCAGCAGAAGCAGATGACTGCTACAGTAAAAGGGACCTTCTGTCTTTATTGAGCCTCAAGTGACCATGTGACTAAATCTGGCACAAGGGAACATAAGTGCATGGCATCTTCTGGGGATCTCAATGTATAACATCCTATTTTTGCTTCACTTTTCAATCTTTTTTTTTCTCTTGCTGCCTGTAATATAGATCTTATCTCTTCATAAAGAGGAAGACTATACCCAATAGATGGTGAAGAAAAGTGCTGGAAGGGATCTTGTTTGCTTAGGACTTATATTCTAGAACTGCTCTCTCCATTTGGAGTGTTAAAAATAAAATTCCAGTTTTCTTTAATCAATTTTAATTTAAATCTCTGTTGCTTTCAGATGTTTCTAACCCTAACAGCATTGCATAGATTAATAATATAAATGCCTGAATTCTCACTCAAAGTTCCCTGATAGGTTATTTACTCAGTAAACTTGTACTTTTTATGAAATAATCTCATTTATATAAGTATCTGACTCAAATCCTATAGATTAATTTTTTTATTAATCATAAATATCTGAAATTTCTCACCTATGTAAATCTGGCCAGAATATGGCAGTTAGTTAGACTGTCAGATCATTTTTGTCTTGGCTTTCCTGTATCCTTGTTCTCACGCTCCCTATTCAATCCTAGACAGTGCTTCCATGTCTCCTAGGTCCCTCCTTACAATCTGCAAATTTTAATTAATCCTTCAGTTACTCAAGCTGACTTGTAGAATTTTTAAAACTCCATAGGTGAAAACAATCATTTGACAGAGGTGACTTGGCAGTTTTATAAACTGGTAATTGGAAATCAATGTACTCTCAGCTGCAGGTGAAAAACATAATGAATAGAACAGCCCATAGGGACAAAAGATTATATGTTAATACTATAAAAAGGTCAGAACTGTACTAATTAAATTAAACCTGTGAGGCATTCCTGGCACACCTCTGAATTACAACCTTCCTTTGGAGAATATCAGGCTGACAAGTGATAATTGTATGCACTGAGTCACTTACCACCCATGCTTAATATATATATATATTCTGCATATATTCAAATATAGGGTGGATTCCACAGTGCATTTCCCTTTATAAAAAGCAACAAAAATGATGTGAATCCAAGTTCTGTTAAAAACTAAGCAAAAAAGACAGTGGGCTTTAAAAATAATAGACATTTGGTGTAGTAGCACAGGCCTGTAATCCCAGGCATCAAGAGAATGAAGCAAGAGGATGGCGAGTTTGAGGATAGCCTCAGCAACTTAGCAAGAGCTTGTCTCAAAATAAAAAAATAAAAAATAAAAAGGACTGGGAAAGTAGAACAGGGGTAAAGTGCCCTTGTGTTCAAAGCCTAGTGCAAACAAACACTGTCAGATCTATTGAGACTTAAGAAAATAAATAAATAATTACATTACACATTTATATTTTAGGTCAAAGTCCACTTTTTTTTTTCTACTGAAGGGATACTTTACCACTGAACTACATTCGCAATCCTTTTATTTTTTTATTTTGAGACAGAATCTCGACAAGTTGCTTAGAATCTTGCTAAGTTGCTGAGGCTGGTCTTGAATTTACAGTCCTCCTGCCTCAGCCTCCCAAATTGCTGGGATTACAAACAGGTGTATTTTGGGGAATAATTTTTTTATTGCTTGTACTTCTGTGGCTCTTTATATTCAGCTGCCCACATTTCATAATAGTTAGTTGTTGTTTTTTTTTTTTTTTCTGTCTCTCTTGGTTAAGTGCTTGTATTCTTTGAAAGCAGAGATTGCATTATTTATATTCTTCAAAGAACAGTAGTAGGCATGTATATAGTGTATAATCAAATTGTTGAAAAAATGGCTGCATAAATTTATAAATGGGTACATTCCCAAATGAAGATGGAGACTACTTGTATACCGCGGACTTTGTAAAAAGCTGGTGATGTTCTGGTGAATTTTTGCCTGTTTTGTTCACTCACTGATGAATCCCATTGCTCATTATAACGTTTGTGCATGTGTGTGCATGGATGGGTGTACATATGTGTGCATGCAATAAATATTTATCAAACCAAAATTATCTAGAACTTTGTTTTGCTTAAGTTTAATTCTTCCTTCATTTATATGAAGCAGCTGATACGGCTTCATATTTTTATTTATTATCCACACTACAATTACCTTTCTGAGGGAAGTGTCCAGTGAGTGGCCTTGGATCTGTCTCCTAGGATGGCAAAGTGTTTCTTTTCTTGATTGCTCCAGTTGGTAGGTAGTGGCAACCTAGGCCACTGTCTTGAGGAAGACTCTAAAGCTTCCTCTAAAGAGATGACCTTAGAGGCTTTCCTATCTCACATGGCATGGGAGGCATGCTATTCTTCACAGAAATGTATTTGGGGAATATATTATTTAGTCTATTTTTTTTAAAGAGAGAGAGAGAGAGAGAGAGAGAGAGAGAGAGAGAGAGAGAGAGAGAGAGAGAATTTTTTTAATATTTATTCTTTAGTTTTTTGGCAGACACAACATCTTTGTTTGTATGTGGTGCTGAGGATCGAACCCAGGCCGCATGCATGCCAGGCGAGCACGCTACCACTTGAGCCACATCCCCAGCCCTATTATTTAGTCTATTTTTATGTAATTAGTTTTCTTATCTTTTCTGAGCAATGCTAGCATTAGATTCTTGCATTTCCATTTTTGATTTTCAAGTTGAATAAAATTAAATATCAAGGTTGTCTCAACACTAACATTTACACATTGAGATTCTGAGTAAGTTATCTATAATTAATGACTCAATATCTTTCTCTTTCAAATGAAGTTAATAATAGTAATTATCTCCTAATATTTTCTCAATGATTAAAATATACATAATGTGTTTTTATTGTGCTTGACTAAAGTAACTTCAGTAAATATTCACTCTAATAATTTTATTCTTATGTCAATGATTTGAGATTTTAAAGCCAATGAGACTTATATCAAATAGATTCCTGGGTTTGGGGTTTTCTCATAGTGTGGTGACATATTCAGAAGCAAGAAATTTTAAGTACAGAATTGCTAAGAAAGGAAAGCTTGACTTTTTAAAAATAAATTGGAAAATGTCTATGAGAGATGAGCTTCTAGTAAAAATCTTTTGGCAAAGTTTGATAGAAGTTGAGAAACTCTAAAGTTTAGATTTGGAAAATCCAAGGACAAGAATGAGTTCTGTAATATCTTAAAAATAAAAGCCAAAGCCTCCACAGGAGATATCTGTATACTTACACCAGGTATGCAGCAAGCAGCTAGACACTGAGTGGGGTAGTTTATCATTTCCTTGGAGTCAATTGAAATAGAGTAGGTAGGGAAGTATCCCTGAGCTTTTAACTGAGAAACTGATATTCCAATTTGAGATAAATAAATGAATCTCCCTGAGTGGATATGAAATAATCAAACCAATGAGCATTTGCCCTAAAATGTTTGATTTCTTTGCATTTGTTTAATAAATGCCAAAGGTGATTTCTCTGCTAAAAAAGAAAAAAAGAAAAATTGCATCCAAACATGTTTTTTAAATATTTGAAATTATGTTCTGTAGAGAACAGATGAATATTATGTATTTCATTTAAAAGGTAATAACAGGAAATAATGTTAGTTGTATTTTATCATTCACTTAATGAAATGTTAAGAAGTCAGAAAAATGAGAATTACTCCAACTGTGCATGAATGTGGAAAATTTTTCAATATTAAACTTTTAAATTAAAAAACAACCCAATGAATATGAAATTTTTGAATTACTATGTAAAATATCTGTACCAATACTACAAAGCAATCTGTAAATATTAGTATGTGTATAAGATAAAAATTGTAATATAAAAAAACATGTTGTATGTCCCCAAAACTTTTTGTTAACAAATATTTGCTATGTAACAATTATGACTCAAAACTTTTTTCTAGTATAAAAACATTATATGAACTTTTTACTCATATGTTATATATACTTTATTTAGTACCTATTAAGTGTCAGGCACTGAAATAAACATTGGCCAAAACAAAATAAAATGATATAACCTTTGATTTTAAAGAACTAAGAGCTCATTTTCCCCAAAATAGTATACCTCCAATTACAAATGGATGTTATTTTGTTCATCTGGTCTTCGTATCACTTTGTTTCTGGTTGAACGAATAGGAACTCCTTCATGTTATTAGGCTCTGATGCCCATTTCTCAAATGAATATGGGGGGCATATCCAGATATACAAATCAAATAAAATCAAATGACAATATGGCCAGATAAAATATTGGAATATTATGATTAATATAGTTAAATAGATATATTTTTAAGAGAAGTTCTTGCTGAGCATAACTTTGGGTATTATGACCAAGTATAAACTTTGGAACCAAAGAGCCAGAAACTGGAAAATATTTTTGAAGAAGTATGAATTTATACACTACTAAAACTCTTATTCCTGCTTACTAAATGCATTAGTGTAGAACTCTCTAATGAAACAGGTTCATTATGGGATAGATAAATATATGCCCTAGAGTATACATATATTTATATATTCCCTAGTGACACATGTATTTATATATACCTAATGGTAGGTATATTTATATATGCCCAAATAGTGTGTGTGTGTGTGTGTGTGTGTGTGTACAAGGAGTTGGTTCATGTATTATGAAAGTAAAGTTTCATACTATGTTTTCTAAAAGCTGAAGAACCAGGAATGCTAGCGGAATAAGTCTGATTCCAAAGTCAGAGAACTGGGAACTCTGAAGTCTAAAAGATAAATGTCCCTGCTTAAGGATCAGTGTGGGTGGGGGAGTGGGCAAAGGGAAGAGAGAAAGAAGTGACAGAAATTGACAGGGAGGCAGAGACAGAGAGAACTGGGAGGAAAGGAGAGAGAGAAAATATTGAAAGAGAATGAATTTGCCTTTCTCTGATTTTTTGTTGTACTGGGCTCTCAGTGGAGTGGGTGATACCTGAACAATTTAGCAAAGGTCCATCTTAATCTATCTATTTAAATCCTAATCTTTTCCAGAGAGACCCTCATACGTACAACCAGAAATAACATTTTACTAGGTATGTGGACATCCTGTGGCTTACTCAAACTGGCAAGATTAGCCATCAGCTTCAACATAACTGAAAGACACACATTTGGCCCTGAAATTCAAAAACTTTTGCCACTCTAACCAGAAAATCATTTATTTCAGAAAAGAAATTGCTAGAAGAGATCGTAGATCTTGAATGAATTGAACTTTGGATTTTAATTGAATCTGCTGAAAATGACACTCTTTTCACTTGTATTTTTGGTAGAAAGGTATTTTTTTTTCTTTCTTCTTGTTCTCTCTTTTAAAAACTAATCCTTTAATATTGCAATGAAGAAATATATTTTGGAAAATAAAGTACATCTACTTTAATTCAACTTTTAGTTTTCAGTGTTAATTGTAGGACTGGATGCCAGTTCCTCCAGGAGATGAGAATAGTTATATTTATGAAAAATAAAAGAAGAGCTCTAAACAGACATGAGTATACTCACCCCTTGGTATCTGTGGGGGAATAGGTTCCGAAAACCCCTTCCCCAGTGGCTACCCAAATCTAAGAATGCTCAAATCTTATATTTAAAATGGCATAGCATTAGCATACAATCTATGCTATGTATTTTAAATCACCTCTAGATTACTTACAATACCTAACACAATGTAAATGCCTTGCAAATAGTTGCTATACTCTATTGTTTATGGACTAATGATAAGAACATTTGTTCATGTCTTGGACATGGCCAAGTTTCTCCAAAGCATATACCTGATATGTAGGAAATGTATGAATTTATTTACAGAAACAATTTTTTTGAAGGTGGGGATATTTTCAATCCAAGTTGGTTGACTCCAAGATCTATGAATGCAGATCCTATAGATATAGAGAGACATTTACTGCATATTACATTCTCAGATATGTAACTTTTGTAAAAAGATTTTCAAGAGAACTTGCTAACCAATACAATTTGGAAGCTCAGAGCAATGATTATAATTTAGAAATATATTATATATTATGTTAGTAAAAATAATACTATTTTTGAGTATCATTTGAAACCTGAACTTTCTGAATGCATGTGCAGATGTGGTATAGATATAAGAAAACTATGATCTACAGAAATAATTGTGGATAATTTCAGTTTAAAATATATGCACTTTCTCATTGTACAGTTCCAGTGACTTTGAAATGAACAATTTCTGTTAGTTTAGATCAATCCCAGTCTGAGAGCCAAATAATGATGAAAATTCTTTGATGTTCCTGTTAATGAGGATTCTCAGAACTCTGACCTACAGTTAAGTGGTTTACACTACCAACAACTTTTAAAATTCTTTTTGAGGAGAGAGATAAAGCAAGCAGCAAAATTGAACTCTTTTGTTCTTCTAGTCTCTGGTATTTGACTGTGAACTTTCATGAGAATCTTAGGGAATATGTTTGACAGGACCAACATTGTAATTATATTAAAAATGCTTCTCATAGCTTCATGCAATTTCCTTTCTGGACACAAAAATCTGTAAACTTGCACATATTTCTTACTTATCTTGCTTACAAATATTTGGTCAAATTCTGGGGTCTGTGGAGCTGGCAGTTTATGTCAACATAAAATTAAGAGCTTCTTGCTGCAATTTTGAATTCATCCAGCATTTCATCCTGACAGGTGGGTCCTGGAAAGAGCATTTTCTGTTTGGTTTTAAGCTTTCGTGTGGGTAGACTGATTTAGCTTCTTTTTTCTTTTGCAGTGAGTCTCTTCCTTTCAACCATTAATGAATGGTTAAAATCCGAGCAGTTCGAATGCAAGTTTCAAACTGGCTGCAGTTCTTTCCAATCTGTTGCCTATATATCCATTCAGACTCATCAATGCTTCTCTCCTTTTCCCCCTGCAAATGTCAGCATTACTTAGTTCTCCTACATGTCGTGATTTGTCTGTACCCTCTCCGACATTAAAGTGTCTGAGGATTGTTAGTCACCAAATTTTATTGCAAATGCTATTTTGTGAATTTTTAATGCTGTAGCTAGGTACTCTGACCAATTTTTTAATGGGAACTCAGAATCTGAAAGATTATGACATCTTCCTTGAATCTTCTCTCTTTCCCTTTGAAATAGAATTAAATGATAATGGTAGGATGAATGTCCCATAGCTCACAACTTGTCCTTCCTTGTCCTAACAACTATCCTGAGATTGGTTGATAGGATTTTCATTCTTTTATTTTGTAACTTCCTAGATATATATGTGCATGGAATACATTTTAGGTACTGTATCTGATGGGAATGGCAATTGATTTTTCTATCACCTGAAAGTAAAAGTAGCCTTCAAAAATATTGAGGGATTATTGTTTGTGCCCCTTAAGTAAGCACGTAACCAAGTTTTCCAGAAAAGGTCACATAGAGCCAATAAGTTATAAAAACTCTCATGTAAATCATTATGAGGTTTCTTGGATATCTAGTATAGTCTCATCCCACTAGGGTGATTTTATTTAAAACACATTTCATAGCAACTTGAAGGATAGGAGATCACAGGAAGATTGCAGATAAGCCTACTGATTTTTACAGCAATTTTCAAGAAGTGTGTTCTTTCATTTATTTTTTTCTTTTTTAAAATTTTTGATACTGAGTATTGAACCCAAGAGTATTTTATCACCAAGTTACACACCCAGCTCTTTTTATTTTGAGACAGGTTCTTGCTAAATTGCTAAGGTTGACATTAAATTTGCAATCCTCCTGCCTCAGCCCTCAAGTTTCTGGGACTTCATACTCTATGGATGTTGAATTTTTGTTCAACTCTATTTCCAAATTTTATTGGAGTAATTATTAGTATAGTATTTTTGAAATAATATTCTATTATTTGTACTATCCTATTAATAATGACACTGCCCATCTTTTGTATATGTTGATTTAAATTCGTTTCCTTTCTTTGTGAATGCTTATGACTTCTGTCCATTTTTTTAATAGAGTTGTGTTTATCTTACAGACTTTTTGAGTTCTTTGGTTTGCAAGATTGCTTATTAAGTTCTCAATACTTAACTTTTTTAGTAATTTTCATACTTCTTAACATTTAAGCACATATGCCAATTACTGGACTTAGATATTCATTTATTATTCCTGGTTTTGGTAAAGTTTATATAAAATGAAATGAAAATCTAAGTATACCATATGATGAGTTTTAACAAATGCACACACCTGAGAACCTCAAACCTCTATCAAGATACGCGACATCATTATCCCAGAAAGTTACTACATATTCCTCCACACACACATAAATAGCAATTTGTTCTGAATTTTTTATCATTATAATTTGCCTATTTTAGAACTTCATATAAATTAAATCATATAAACATGTATAGTTTTGTAAAAGATTTCTTTTTCCTGGAATATTTTTGAACTTTATGTTGCTGTGTCTATTGGAAGTACTTTTTAGTATTAAAGTTTATCTTTTGTATGGCTATATCACAACTTTTTTATCCATTTTACTATTGATAAATACCTGTATTTTTTCCAGCTTTTAGTTATTACAATTATTAACAATGTCTATTAAAGGCAATTTTGCAAAGTCATTTTGTGAACATAGTTTCATGTCTCTTGGATAAGTGCCTACAAATGGATTCATGGATCATTGGGTAGGTATATGTTTAGTTATATAAATAACTGTCACATATTTTCTGAAAGTGTCTGTGTCATTTTACATTTCCATCAACAGTATATGAAAGTTCCTGCTTCTTTACATGCTTGCCAACATCTGGTATTGTTAATTTTCTAGTTTAGATTTTGGTGCTCTGATATCTAATAATGTTAAACAGTTCTTGATGTGCTTATTGGCTACTCACAAATCTTTTTCCAAGTGTTCAAATACTTTCCCTTTTATTTATTGAGTTCTTAGTTTTTTATTAATGAGGCACAGGAACTTTTTATTTGACCTGTGTAGTAATACTTAGATATATGTTGGAAATTTTTTTTCAGGCTCTGGCTTGCCTATTTATTTTCTCAATAGTATTTTTTGATGAGCAAGAATTTTCAATTTCTGTGAAGAATAATTTATCATTTTTTTCTTTTATGTTACTACTTTTCATGTTTAAAGAATATTTATAAACCCAATTTATTAGAATATTTTTTTCATGTGTACATCTAAAAGCTTTATGGCTATAACTTTTACATTAAAGATTATAATACATTTTGAGTTAATTTGAGGATGAGGTATGGTGTAGTACTGAGGGTTATTTCTTTTTCAGTAAGATTAACTATTTGTTTCAACACTGTCTATTTGAAGACTTTCATTTCCCAATGGGATTGCTTTAGCAACTTTGTGAAAAAAAATCAAATAACAACATAAATGTGAGTCTAAATTTGTGCTAAGCTGTTTCATTAATTGATTATTTTCATGTCAGAATCACACTATATTTATTAATTTTGTTTTAATTTTAAGTAATATAAATTATTTAGATTCTTCTTGATCTTCATGATTACAATGGATATTATGTTCCTTTGTGTTTTGTATAAATTTTTTAAAAAATTCGAATGAAGTCTTATGAGAAAGTGTGTGGGATTGTAATTGGGATTGTATTGAATATCTGGTTCGTTGTGGGAGAATGACAATGTAGGAATATTAAGTCTTCCCATACAAGAATAGGGTATATTCGTTCATTTAGTATACACTCTTAAAACTTCTCTAAGCAATGGTGCATAATTGTTAGAATAGAAGTTATGCTTTTAATCACATTTATTTCTATGTATTTTGTATTTTTTCACATGATGTATTTGGAACTGCTTTTAAATAATGATGAGCACATTTTTAAAAAGTTATTTTAGTTGTAGATGGACACAATACCTTTATTTTATTTATTTATTTTTATGTGGTGTTGAGGATCAAACCCAATGCCTCACAAGTGTGAGGCTAGTGCTCAGCACTGAGCCACAATCTCAGACCCTGAATAGAATATTTTAAATGCACAAAATAATGAGTTTCTATGTGACATCTTCATACATATACTTATTTTGGTCACATTGGAACTTTTATTTTCATATTTATTTTTCACTTTTTGGCTGCTAAGCAGGAAAAAAAAATATTTCTTGCGTGTGGACCTTGAATTCTGAAACACTGTTAAACCCAGTAAAGAGGTGAGAGTATTGCCTTGTAGATTATTTAGCATTTTCTACATAAATAAATGTGTTATCTGCAAACAGACATATATTTTCTTTTCAAATTTTATATTATTTTTTTCCTTGCTTTAATTCACTGAGTAGGACTTACAGTAAAACTTTAGAAAGAATTGGTGAGAATAGGCACCCTTACTTTTCAGAGGGAGAATATTCAATTCTTCACCATTAAGTCTGAGGTTAACTGTATTTAACTTTTGTCAGACTGAGGAAGGGCCATTGTATTTCTCTTTTTCCAGTAGGTTTTTCAGTTTTCCATGAAGGGGTGTTCAATTTTGTCAAAGCCTTTTGATGCATCTATAAACATTATCAATTTTCCTTAGTTCTGTTAATATGCTGAATTTCAGTCATTGAGTATCAGTATTCCTAATAAGTCATGATGTATTATGTTTATTTATATTGCTGCATTTGGCTTCTAATATCTCGTTGAATATTTTTGTCTTTATGTTCATGAGGAATGACAGTCTTTAATTCTCTCTCTCTCTTTCCTGCCTCTGCATGGAATGTCTGTCAGGCTTTGGTATTAGGCTAAGTGGATCTAATTTAAAAAATTGAGAAGTTCTCTTTCAGCCTCAAATAGTAATACTACTATTAATACTACCAGTCTTACCGCTAATAGTGATATTGCTGTTTCTTCCTCAAATATTTGATGGATTTTTCAGAAGAACTATGTGAATATTAGTTATTTCTATTCATTATTTTTATTAGTTATTTTTACTTATGACAGTAGAATTCATTTTGATATAATTGTACAAGCATGGAGTATATCTATTCTAACTAGGAGCTTATCTTATGGTTGTACATATGGTGTGATTCACTGTGGTGGATTTATATATGTACATAGAAAACTTATGTCAGATTCATTCTATTGTCTTTCCTATTTTTATCTCCCCCCCTTTCCCTTCATTCCCCTTTGCCTAATCCAATGAACTTCTATTCTTCCCCTCCCCACCCACCTTATTGTAGGTTAGCATCCACAGGAGAGCAAAAATATTCAACCTTTGGCATTTTGGGTGACTTATTTCACTTAGCAGACAGTCTCCAGATCCATCCATTTACTGGCAAATAAAGTCATTCTTCCTAATGGCTGAGTAATACTCCATTGTGCATATATACCACATTTTCTTTACCCACTCATCTGTTGAAGGGTACTTAAGTTGGCTCCATAGCTTTGAAAATTATAGTTTTTACAGTAAGTTTTTTGATAACAAATTCATTTTTTAATAGAAAGAGGGCTTTTCTAAATTCTGTTTTATCTTATTTCAGTTTCAGTACATTGTGCTCTTTAAGGAGGTTGCCCATTTATCTGAGTTGTTGAATTTGTGAAAA
Organism: Marmota monax; assembly: GCF_021218885.2. NCBI lineage: Eukaryota > Metazoa > Chordata > Mammalia > Rodentia > Sciuridae > Marmota > Marmota monax. The sequence goes on from NW_026695022.1 coordinate 25,603, forward strand.
TAAAGTTGCTTATAACATTCAAAAGTTTTGCCCAGTGTTCTACTTCTGATAGTGATATAACTATTTTCCCATCGAGTAAGGTCATAAAATTCTCAGCAGGGTTAATTAACCCCTTTCAAAGATAAATTTTCCCAGTACATGTGTTTTCTTGTGGTTAGTTCAGCCACACTGTCAATATTAGGCATATAGCAGAAAACAGCTATATGCTGTTATTATAGATGGAGGGGCAGCATTTTCAAAGACATTGAATGAGATAGATTCCCTGCATTGCAGGTATGTACAGAGAAATTTTTGAGAAATAACTGAATATTAATCTGGAGAAGGGAGGGATAAGCCTTGAATGAAAAATTTAAACAAATCTGAACTTTATCTTTCAGGTTTTCTAAAGGATATTCAATGTTGTTAGCCTAGAAAAATAGAAGCAAGCTTTTTTGAAGAATAATCATGTTGGCAGTAGAACAGAGAATGTCACAGAGGAGTCCAATTAGAAACAGAGAAGGAACAATAAACAATAAGAACCTAACATCTGGTATTTTATTTTTCCCTGTTATAAAAGTTTCATAGACATTTTCTGTATAATATTTATTCAAAGTTACAATATTAATAAATGAATATGGAGAGTAATCATTTAGAATGAAAATCATCCTTTTAAAGTTTTATGGATTGTGCTTTGGGTGTCCTATCTGAGAAGGCATTTTCTAACTTAAGGTCACAAAGATTGTCTTCTAATTTTTGATTTAGATGTTTAAATCTACATGTTCCATACATACATATTTTTCCATACACACAAAAAGGTGGTGTCCTTTTTGAGCTAATTTTTGAAGATATTACAAGGTAAGGACCAAAGTGAATTTTGTTTCTGTGTAGATGTCCAATGGTGCAGCTTTATTGATTGAAAGTAACAGCCTTTCTCCTTTGAATTGCACGTTTGTCAAAAATAAATTCACAATGTATGCAGGGGTCTGTTTCTGGAGTCTATATTCTACTCCATCATCCATGTGTCCATTTCTTTCTCCTATTGCATAATTTACTGATTATTGTAGTTCATTGAAATCCAATGGTATAAGATCACACCCTTTGTTTTTCTTGTTCAAAATTTTTTTGACTCTTCTATTTCTTTTGTCTTTCCAACATTATTCAAACTAGCTCATCCTTTTTTTTAACAAAAATGCTGTTGAGATTTTAATTAGAATTATTAAAACTATAAAAGTGTTTCAAAAGAGTTAATACTTAAATAATATTGACTTGCAATTCATGAACTTAATACATGACTTTTTTTTTAGCTCTTTTTGAATTTCTTCTATCCACATTTTTGTATATTTTACTGTGTGAACCTTGCATACATTTTTTTTTTTTGCTAAAATTATAAATTAGTCTTTAATGTTTTCTGGACTTTTACATATCCATTTATAGCCGTTCATTTCTAACCCATAGAACTACAAATGATTTTTATATGTTGGCTTTGTATTTGCCAACTTTCTAAATTCAATAATTAACACTAGTAAAATATTTCACAAACATAGTTTCTACAGAAGCAATCATGTGTCTGTTGGGGATGATTCTTTCCTTTCCCCCAATTCATATGCATTTTATTTCGTTTCATTTCTTCATTGGACTTGTTAGTATCCCTTAATGATCTTGCATAGAAATAATAAAAATGGATATCCTTTTTGTGTTCCTGACCTTTGGGAGAAAGCGTGAATAAATTTTAGCTATAGTCTTGCCCGCATCCTGCCCAGGCAGGGAAAATGGGGTTCCCCCCAGTGGAATGGGCTGACTGCGGAATAAAAGCTTAAAAAAAATAGAATGATGAAAAAAAACGCAGGACACAGAAAATAATTTCAGAATCGGGGGCAAGAAGGGCAGGCCAATCATACGGATGGAGCTTCTATACTATGGCAAAACGGAGCCCATACCTATATATATCAGGAAACATCAAAGACCTTCCATAGAATGTTCTTCACCAAAAAAAGGTTAAAGGTGGGCTGTTCAGTTCCCAATGGATTATGCCCATCTCCAGAGCTACTATGAGGTATCTTCTTAGCAGAACAGAGATAAATGTCAAGTGCATTGGGCCATCTATTGCCTTGGGAGAGCCATGCCAAACCTAAATCTCCCTGGCTACCATACTGAGAGGAGACCCTCATGTAATTCATGTATGGCTTCCTGCACTGTAGGATTTTGAAGAAAAATATCTTTAATTCTTTGCTAAGAATTTTTACTGCAAATGGATCTTGAATTTTGTCAAACACTTTTCTACATCTATTGAGATTATTATATTTTCCTTTAGTCTTTTTTAAGGCTAATTACACTCACTTATTTATGAATGTTGAAATAGTCTTCTTCCTGTTGGAATGTAAACTTACAAGGGCAGGCAGTGTTGTACTGGAGTAGGCTTCCATGGGTTGCAAAAGCTGATAATATAGAATTTTGAAACAGTTTTTCATCTACTGATAGATGGAAATCAGTGATTGAAGAAGTTTTCATTCCACAGAAATTAGTAAATGCTTCAAGTCAGTAATCTTTACCTCTTTTTGCTGCATAACCAACAATTTCAGTCCCCTTGGTGTGTATTCCAAGAGAGAGAAAATAATTCAGATGCTGAATCGCTTTTTATAATTTAATCCCCAAATTCACACAGAAAGTCTTCTGTCATATGATGCTCTGAAATCTTTTTTATGTCTTTGTTTTATTTATTTATTTTTATGTGGTGCTGAGGATCAAACCCAGTGCTTCACACATTCCAGAGAAGTGCTCTGCCACTGAACCACAATCCCCACTGCGAGGCTCTAAACTCCTGATGGAGAATGTCAACATCACTTTGCAAATGACATGTGGGATAAAATACACAAGTGCAGTAATGTTTGAAAAATACAGTTTGCTGTGGTTTACTTCACTAAATATCTTGTGTCTATATCAGTGTCTTATATATAGTTGTGTTCAATAAATATTTGTGGAATATGTGGATGAATCTTTTATTAATTATGTCCATTGATACTTAATGAAAATGAATGTGTCAATATGCTTAAAAGGATCTGTAGTCTGTGAAAATACAAGTGCTTGCTCTCCTGTGGAGGCCGTAAGATGGGAATTTATGGTGGCCTAGGCAGTCAGTTGTTGAAGAGTTCTAATTCTCCTCACTTTAACCACAGAGTGCTCATCACATTCAGAAGTAGGACACAGGAAGTTAAAGTACTATGTAATTTTATTTTTTCTTGAAAAATATCAGGAGATGAAATAAAATAACATTGCAGAACAACACAATTAAATCCAATATAATATAACATTTGTATCTAATTTCAGTGATGGAAAGTTTTTCCTTCATATAATCCTCTCCCCTCCAAAAAGTGCAAGCTATACACCTTCAGTTACAAGCCTCTTGGATTTATGGATGGTAAATTGTATGCATTGAGGTGGATCTGAAGGACTATGTGGAAAAACCTAACAGAGTCTAATTAGTCCACTCAATTGATGAGCCATGCATTACTGTTGGCAGTGGGTCCGCCCAGAAGGTAATGTATGAAATAATACAGCATGAATTCTGTTAGGAATTATAATCAGCACAAACCAGACTAATATCTTGCTTTTTTTTTGTCTTTGCTATCTTTTAAAAATCTGGTACCCTAAATCAGGAAGATGAAAAATTTGTTCTTTTGTCATTTTGTCTTCTAGTTCCACATGTGATTTTACATTTCTTGAGATTTGTAGTAGAGGCTTCTTGTAGTCTTGATTTTTATTTTATAATTGCTTACAGCCACCTAGAATAAAGAGGGTGGGGTAGAAGGGCAGGGACCCTGGGTTTAAAAAGGAATTCCTTGATCAGTATTAGGAAATTCTTTATACACACACACACACACACACACACACATTGTAGACATGCTTTTATTTAGCAAGCCAAACTCACAGAATGACCACTTTATATCATAAACCATTAGATCTTTGAGAGTTAAATAAGGAAGTGCTAATTATATGTTGGTAGCAGGCATAAACAGTACCTAATAAGCAAATTGGGACTATGGTTAGAATCTAACAGTACCCATTCATAATTATTTTTCAGAATTGTATGTACAATAGTTTTAATGTTAACATTATTTATGTATGGACAAGTTTTAACATTTTATGTTAAAAATTTTTAAAACATCATTTTAGCTAAGCAAGCAGAAACTCAGATGATGCTGATAAACTTCTAATAGGACAGGATAAAGTTTCTTTAAATAAATAAGTTTGGGTATGTGTCTCTTATCAGAAATTTTTAAAAAAATTCAATGATATGACATTCTTTAAAAGCATCAAGGGACCAAGGAAAATGACAGACAGTAAATTCCACATGATTCCTATATTCTCAGTTCAATATACTAGCCAAGATTGGTATCTCTGGAGATAGTTGCTTATATTGAAATCTAAGCTTCCATACTTAGTTGTTTGATCTTGGGCAAGGTATTTACTTTCTCTGTCTTGTGTCTGCAACAGTTAGTTGGAATAGTCATGATACTTACTTTTTATAGTTATTGTGAAGGTTAAACTGCTTAATATAGAAAACAAGTACAATACCTGCCACAGAGTAAGTGCTTAATGTAGCATTTAATCTTATAATCCTTTGCTTTAATGAATGGTACTAGCCCCCATTTGTTACAGAGCAAGAAAGTTGAGAATCATGACCAGATGTTCCCTTTACTATCCTGCAACCACTAAATGACTAGGCAGTTGCTAATTATTAAAGTGTTCCATGCACTCAATGAGTTTTCTCACTGCAACATTTCATCCCAGTCATGTAGTAATCACAAAGGCTGAATAATTTTTATAATGCATGCAATGGATGTGGTTTGTCCAACCATGTGTTCATGTATTAAAAGCTTTATTCCCAGAGTTGGGAGGTGGTATGGAGCCATTAAGATGTGTAGCCTAGTGCAAGGTAATGGTATTTATTAGGGACAGAGCCCTTGGGAGGATCTGATGTAGTTCTTATGAGACTCTCATTAGTTATGAGAAGATTGTTATAAAAGAGCAATCCTTTCCCCTCCCTGGTCTCTCTCTGGTCTCCTCCCTTGCCATGTGCATTTTTACCATCTTGCCATCTGCCATGATATGATGCAGCTATCATTTTCCCCCCCAGAACCAGCACCATACTGTTAGAGTTTTCAGCCTCCAAAAGTATGAAGTAAATATCCTTGTTATTTCTTCATATACCTAGCTGCTAGTATTTTGTTATAGCCTCAGGAAAATGTGCATAGTATAGAAAAATCACTTTCCTACATAAAACCTTCCCATAGCTCCTAATTCTTGGGATTGCTTTATTAATCCTTGCTGGTTAATAATTCCCCAGCCTCATTTCTTGCCACACAAACTTTATTAAGTCTCCTTAAAAAAGAAAGACTGCTTTACTTGAACTAGAGTTCTTTTAAATAGCATGGCTCATTTTTCTTCTCTTTCCTTGGATTTTGAAGTTTCTACTTATCTTTCAAGGCTCAGTTTAGATATGATTAACTTTCAGAGATGACTTAAGCATGGTTAGGTGTCCTCTAAATGCTTCAAAAGACTGTCATGTGTATCTAAAAGCAAAAAATAAAAAAAAGAAAGAGAAAGCTATGAACGCTTCTTTTTGGAGCATCTCGAAGACTTCAGGGTATAGAAAGTGTATGGTCTTGTCTCTTCCCATAGAATGTAAACATTTTCTGGAATATTTTTTTGGATTTCTGTTCCACACACATCATATGGCATATATTATCTATTCAATGCCAGTTGAGTGAATGAATAGATGAACATGTATATAACTGTGGTAGTAGTGGTAGTTAATAAATTATATTTTTTATATTATGTTTTTGTCTTTTAAAAAATAAATACATTAGTATTTCTTCCTATAGATTTAAAGTTTTTTTTTTCTAAAATGACCTTTAAAAATAGAATTTTTCTACTTAGAAAACCCTCATGATGAAATCAATTCTCATTAAATTTGTAGTTGCTCAGAGGTAAGGAGAAAAGAGACCATAAAAAGTTAATTAAGGAAACAAGAATTCATGGAAGGTTTTGTCATCCCTGAAATTGCAAATAGAATTGAAAATACACTGTTTCTAATGGCTTGTTGTTATATGTTCTTTTCAGTGCATATAGTATTCTATTAAACTGTTATTCTTCATCCTAGGGCCATATTTCCATAGTGAGGGCTGGGGCAGCTTTATGTAGATATCCAGTCAAATGGATGCTTAGAATGAGAGTCTCTCAAATTTTTATCTAGTAGAAATAAAAATTCAAAAATAAAGGTTGTAATTACATATTGATACTGGGTAATTTAGAATGTAGAAGAGGAGTTGGTTTAGATGGAAAATTAAATAATTTAAATTATTTGATATATAAAGAAGCATGAACATTGCATCTTATTTTAAGAATCTATTCATGTTAAAGAAATATTTTTTTTTATACAGGAAATTGATAGAAATCACCCTTTCTTCAAAGGCTGTGCTGTCAATGTAGCCCCAAGCCACATGGGTCTATTAAATACTTGAACTATGTGGGTAATCCAAATTGAAATGTGCTGTGACTACAAAATACATTTTGATTTCAGAGACTTAGTTTAAAAAAAGAATATAAATTATCTCAATAATTGTATGTTTTTTGCTGAACTAATATTTTGGATATAGTAGATCAAAGAAAAATATATTACGAAAATTTTAAAAATGCAGATTCTAAAAAAATTTAAATTACTTCGGTGGTTCACATTTCATTTATATTGAACAATTTTGCTTTAAGTGATTCCCATTTTATCCCTTTTATTTGCATGTACTCCTAAGAAAATTTATGACAAAAGAGCTTCAGGCACAACACCATTAACAAAACTAGTATAATTTATTTGTGTCAATGTACATAATAATTTATGCATAGTGTGGCTAAGTGCACATGAATACTTTTGTTTTTCTATAGGAATATTTAAATATGCAATCCAATCACCTGCTTTTGTGAATATATATAATCTACAGTTTGTCTCGGGTTAGAGATTTTTATATTTTTTTAATATTTATTTTTTAGTTGTAGTAGGACACAATATCTTTATTTCACTGATTTATTTCTAAGTGGTGCTGAGGATGGAACCCAGGGTCTCCCACGTGCAAGGCGAGCGCTCTACCGCTGAGCCACAACCCCAGCCCTGATTTTTATGTTCTTCTAAACATTTTTTTTTTACATGAAAAATCGTGTTTCTGAATCTTAATTAAGTTTTCCTTTTTGTTATTTTCTCTAAAATCTATGAAGGAAGTTTGGAAATTGCCACTTTTATTGCCATAGCACTCTGCCATCACTGTTGGGCTGCCTCACCTCCCCTGGAGCAGTGAAGCAGGCGTGGGAATGCAGACCAAGTGGGGGAGGAACTGTCTGGTAGAGGCAATGTGTGAGGCAAGGCAGTCCTGGAAGGATGCCAGGGATGGCTGGAGCCAAAGCTCAGCAGACAGTTCAACCAGGCTGTTGGTACAGAGAGTCACAGATTCAACATAGGCTGCAACAGTTGGCAACTATGGAAACCAGACCAAAGTGAGAGTAAATAAGGGTGGCAGGCAGTGCTAGAAAATCTCTTGAGCTGCAGGATCAGAGGCAGATGTTATTTTTACGGGACCTTCATGGCATTGGCTGTGTGTAGGAGCTCTTTAGGACAATAACCCATTTCAGAAAAGCAATTACTATGTACAAGTTTGAGTGTATTGTAAAATGAAATTTCAGATACAGAAAATAGTGAATGTAATTTGTGTATTGTGCCAAGCTATTATAATGCACCATAAAATCAAGCAAAGAGTTTTATATAATAGAAAACTAAAATCATGCCCACATAAGGAATAAATCAAATATGATTATTTGGCTCAAAATTCTTAACTAAGCTCTTGTTCTGCCTTTCATTTTGGCACCATTGTCAAATGTAAGCCTCCTGGATTCACTTATACTTGATATATGGTTTTTCTAAAATAAGTGATGAACGATTTGGTTGTTCCTCAGTATGTCTTTGACAGCCATATACTCAGACAAAAAAATCAATGTTTGTTTTTTTTGTTATGGTTTATTTGTTTGTGTTTGTCTAACACAATAGCACTTTTAATTTTATTTTAATGTATTCTTATTTTATTTTATTTAGTTAGTTCTGGTTGGACATAATACCTTTATTTATTTATTTTTATGTGGTGTTGAGGATCTAACCCAGTGCCTCACACGTGAGCGCTCTACCACTGAGCGACAACCCCAGCCCCTAAATGTACTCTTCTTAAGATATATTTTTTATTATAATCTGTTTGTATCATGCTAATATGTCGATGTTGTCACCAGCTTCTTGGAAATTGTTCTAAGAATCATGGCACTTTCAGGGGATAAAATTGTTAAATGCAAGCAATCTACTGGGTCATAGGAAGGAGAATGGGGAGAAGCTAGAGTGCAGCTTGGGAAGAGGTGCGCTGTGAGGGGCAAGTCAGAAGGTATGGAATGATTTCTTTTGAACATTAGGAGAGACTTCCTTGCTGCAGATCTCACTTTTCCTACACTGTGGACTCTTTCTCCAAGTCTCCTTGCTAATGTCTTTGCTTTAACCTCCCAGCACTGATTATACAGAAAGGTACAATATAGCAACCCAGTGTAAGACTGATCACAGATGCTGTGTCTACCTTCTTTAGGTGTATGCTATAAGAAAGGCCAAACAAAACTGAAGCTGGGTTGATTAAGCCCTGATTCTAAAATGGGACAATAACTTCATTCCAATATGAGTTCTGACACTCACTGTTTGGGTAACAGAATTTCTTTGTGTCCTCTCTATGGAAATGGAGTTAAAAATAGCACTTGCCTTATGGAGCTGGTATAAAGATTCAATGGATTTTAAATAAGAAGCTTTTAATCAGTTTCTTGTGTAGAGTACTGTGTTAGTTAGGTATTTGCTGCTGTAATCAAAATACATGCCCAGATAAATTAGAGGAGGAAAAGTTTATTTTGATATCACAGATTCAGTCCATGGTCAGCTGACTGCATCACTCTGAGCTCAAGGTGAGGTGGAGCATCAGGATAGAAGGGTATGGCAAAAGAAAAGCAAGGAAGTCAGGATTCCTTGCTAGCCTCCTGGAAACTAAAAAAGAGGGAGAGGAAGCAGGAGGGAGAGGGAGGGAGGAGCAGCACCAGGGAAAAAATATAAACCTCAAAGGCACACTCCCAGGGACCTCCTTCCTCCAGCCATACTTGACCTGCCTGAGGTTACCATTCAGTATAGTAGTCCTTTCAAAATTATTAATCCATCAGATTAATTCTCTGATTAGGTTATAGCTCGTATAATCTGATCTTTTCGCCTCTGAAAATTTCTGCCTTATCTCTTGTGCACTTTCAGGGGACGCCTCATATTCAAGCCATAACAAGTACTAAAAAGCATTGGTTATTGTTATTATTGAAATGATAGAGTGTCTCAATTTACTGCCATATCATCTTTGGTTTCCTCCTGGGTACCTCCTTAGATAAACAAGGTTGAATGTTAAAATATTGACAGGAGGCAGTTGATGGACATTCTTAGGAGAATCCTTTGTCTGCCATACTAATAGATCCAACAAGAGCCTGATAGCTATCATAAATTTTTGTATATGCAGAAGCACCATCAAAATCAATTATTTTTAATGAAGTTTCTACTTTCTCAAAACATAAATCATGAGCAAGCTTTAAAAAAAATTAAGGTTGCCTTGAGGACTGTCAGAATGTTACTTTACACTGACTTAGATTTACCAATTCCATTTATTCCATTTTTCTCTTTTAATTAAAAGGTGGTGGATAGTCAATCATGATATGAGTTATACAGTCTGCCACTTCTATCAAACACTTTCATATAAGACACAGAGAACAATTTCCTGATTGGAGATTTTTTTTTTCCTTATGCTGGCACCATTTACATTTATCAAATGAAATATTACGAAGAGATGACTGTTTGGTGGCTTGAATGGCTCTCTTAAAACTTGATGCATCATGGCAAATAGAAAATGAAATTGGAGGAATTACAGAAAATGATACTAGAAGAATAGCAAATAAAGGAGGCAAATTTGTTAGGTAAATATCCAAGAAAATTTCCTATCATACTTTGTTTTACTAAGACTATATAAAGTATAAATTATATATATTTATAAAATATAAAGTGTGTGTATATATATATGTGTATATATATATATATATACACACACATACTTGATATTTGTGCTAAAATCTTATATTAAGAATTTTTTAGGCTAATTTGCTCTAGATATTTACAACTTTAAGTATTTAAAGAATAAAGAGGATAAACTGCTTTTCTTCTCTATTTTTAGAGATTATAGCAAATGCTCCCAGAGAAGTAGAACATACAGCTTGGAGAAATCACAGATAAGATGGTATAGTGGATATAAACAAAGGCTTCTCAGGCAGAAATGAAGGTTAGAAGGTGAGGGTGCCTTTGAGAAAGTTTATTGACCTTGGATCTTTACATTTCTCATCTATAAAATGGATTTGATAATAGAAACTACTTTATAGGGATTTTGTGATATTTTAACAATTAAAGGCATGTAAAATTCTTAGAAAACTTTGCCAAAACAGTAAACATTCTACCACCTAATATTATAACTTTGGTTATTATTAATTTTACTATCATTTTTAATTCCATTGAAAGTTATTATCTGAACAAATTTAGGTAATAATTATCTCATTCAAAACTTACTTCAAGGTTAATTTCTGAAGGGTTTGTTTTAAACTGAGTAAAAATTGAGACAAGGATGTAATTGTCCAGAGGTTTCTTTATGTAAATCAACATTAAAATCAACACGCATAAATGAAAGGCATTCCTGTATATCAGCGACAAATCCTCTGAAATGGAAATGAGGACAACCACTCCATTCACAATGTCTTCAAAAGAAATAAAATACTTGGGAATCAACCTAACAAAAGTGGTGAAAGACTTATACAATGAAAACTACAGAACCCTAAAGAGAGAAATAGAAGAAGATCTTAGAAGATGGAAAAATATACCCTGTTCATGGATAGGCAGAACTAACATCATCAAAATGGCGATATTACCAAAAGTTCTTTATAGGTTTAATGCAATGCCAATCAAAATCCCAACGGCATTTCTTGTAGAAATAGAGAAAGCAATCATGAAATTCATAGGGAAAAATAAAAGACCCAGAATAGCAAAAACAATGCTAAGCAGGAAGTGTGAATCAGGCGGTATAGCGATACCAGCCTTCAAACTATACTACAGAGCAATAGTAACAAAAACAGCATGGTACTGGTACCAAAACAGGCGGGTGGACCAATGGTACAGAATAGAGGACACAGAAACCAATCCACAAAACTACAACTTTCTTATATTTGATAAAGGGGCTAAAAGCATGCAATGGAGGAAGGATAGCATCTTCAACAAATGGTGCTGGGAAAACTGGAAATCCATATGCAACAAAATGAAACTGAATCCCTTTCTCTCACCATGCACAAAAGTGAATTCAAAATGGATCAAGGAGCTTGATATCAAATCAGAGACACGCCGTCTGATAGAAGAAAAAGTTGGCTACGATCTACAGTCGGTGGGGTCGGGCTCCAAATTCCTCAATAGGACACCCATAGCACAAAAGTTAATAACTAGAATCAACAAATGGGACTTACTCAAACTAAAAAGTTTTTTCTCAGCAAAAGAAACAATAAGAGAAGTAAATAGGGAGCCTACACCCTGGGAACAAATCTTTACTCCTCACACTTCAGATAGAGCCCTAATATCCAGAGTATACAAAGAACTCAAAAAATTAGACAATAAGAGAACAAACAACCCAATCAACAAATGGGCCAAGGACCTGAACAGACACTTCTCAGAGGAGGACATACAGTCAATCAACAAGTACATGAAAAAATGCTCACCATCTCTAGCTGTCAGAGAAATGCAAATCAAAACCACCCTAAGATACCATCTCACTCCAGTAAGATTGGCAGCCATTAGGAAGTCAAACAACAACAAGTGCTGGCCAGGATGTGGGGAAAAGGGTACACTTGTACATTGCTGGTGGGACTGCAGATTGGTGCAGCCAATTTGGAAAGCAGTATGGAGATTTCTTGGAAAGCTGGGAATGGAGCCACCATTTGACCCAGCTATTCCCCTTCTTGGTCTATTCCCTAAAGACCTAAAAAGAGCATGCTACAGGGACACTGCTACATCGATGTTCATAGCAGCACAGTTCACAATAGCAAGACTGTGGAACCAACCTAGATGCCCTTCAATGGATGAATGGATAAAAAAAATGTGGCATTTATACACAATGGAGTATTACTCTGCATTAAAAAATGACAAAATCATAGAATTTGCAGGGAAATGGATGGCATTAGAGCAGATTATGCTAAGTGAAGCTAGCCAATCCCTAAAAAACAAATGCCAAATGTCTTCTTTGATATAAGGAGAGTAACTAAGATCAGAGTAGGGACGAAGAACAGGAGAAGAAGATTAACATTTAACAGGGATGAGAGGTGGGAGGGAAAGGGAGAGAGAAGGGAAATTGCATGGGAATGGAAGGAGACCATCAGGGTTATACAGTGGAGGGGGTAGAGAGAGAGGAGGGGAGGGGAGGGGAGACGTGGGGAGGGGGGATGGTGGAGGATGGGAAAGGCAGCGGAGCACAACAGACACTAGTATGGCAATATGTAAATCAATGGATGTGTAACTGATGTGATTCTGCAATCTGTGTATGGGGTGAAGGTGGGAGTTCATAACCCACTTGAATCAAAGTGTGGAATATGATATGTCAAGAAATTTGTAATGTTTTGAACAACCAACAATAAAAAATTAAAAAAAAAAAAAGATTCAATTATTATCAGGCTGGGATTGTGGCTGAGCGATAGAGCACTCACCTAGAATGTGCAAGATCCTGGATTTGATCCTCAGCACCACATAAAAATAAATAAATAAAATAAAAGTATTGTGTCCAACTACAACTGAAAAATAAACATTAAAAAAAGATTCAATCATTATTAACTTTAGAAAGTATTCATTACCTTTACGTCATTTGAATAAGTGGGGTATTGTTAGACATGTCTTCGGTTGATTATGAGAAAACTTAGGAAATAATATTGCTTAATTTCACTTCTTAAACTATATAGATGTTAGTATGTTTGGTAGATTATATTCTTGATACTGTGGCAAAAGCTTTGGATACTCAAGAGAAAGGATCTAGACATGATTCTTTAACTTCTTATCTATGTGCCTTTTAACTCTGTACCTCTGTCTTTATCAGGGTATCTATTAGGCTCCTTTCATGTGCCAAATTCTATGATTCTGAGAATAATGATAGATTGACAGTAAGGAATACAATTCATAGTAGTAATTTATATTTCATAATTAACTCTAAGTCCAACTCAATAAAAAGCATAAGGTCTTCAATTACAGAAAGATAAATGGAATATGAAATATAAATTATCTCATTTGTGATAAAATAATATTCAGCATAAATTTTTAAAGAAGTCCTATAAAAATATTTAAATTTACCTGTACATGCAATATATAGGAAAAGGAGTTTTTTTAAAAAAAACTATCTAATTAACTTTACATTATATTCTCTTTCCTGAGTTAGATTATACATACCTCTACATCAATGTATGTAGAATCTACTTGGAAAAATAGAATACATACTTTAAAGAATGAACATACAGCTTGCATTTGGTAAGTGGATAATGCTCTAAATATTGTATATTCTTCAACATGTATCATTCAACTTAAATTCTTCAGTGAAAGTAAGAGAAATGATGTGAATGAAGGGTAGAGTAGTTTAGATGAAACACAAGGTTTAGGAGGAGTGAACAGAGGGCTTCAAAACAGAATAGGGAACATATTGTCAAGTGTCTTAAATACCCATTGAAGACATATAACCTAATTCTGAAGAAAAAAGCAAAATAATTACACATTTTTGAGAAAGAATATAACATAAGCAAAACATTTTTGATGAGATTAATCTAGCTTCAATGTTTAGAATAAATTGGATATGAAATAGAGTAAAGAAAAGTAGTTAAGATTAAGCAGTAGAAATATAGAAGGGTTAAATTTATGTAGTTTGAATTCTTAAATTGCAGGTATGATCTTATTCATCTTTTCACCCCCAGTATACAGCATACAATAGATGCTTAATATTTTGTTAATTTAAAAAGTTGATTACTGATTAAGCATTAGGAGTGTAAGACAGGGACAAATAAAAAACAACTACAAAATTTCAAGCCTATGTGATTATCAAATAATAGTGACATTTATCTGATTGATTTGAGGAAAAATAAATTCTTTTTTATATATTCTGAGATTTCACTGAAGAGAGGCCAGTGATTTCCCTATACTGAATTAAGTAGAAAAGATGTCAACATGCATCCTCAAACAGTAGAAAAAGTTTTTTCCCCCCTAATTCTTGTCACTGAGTTTTTTTCTATTTTAGACTGAAATGAAAGTTTCAGCTAGGAAAAAACAATGTCACCTACCTCAAATGGCAATAGTCACTGCCCATGCATTGTGCAATTGGTTTGATAGCCTATTTATTTATAATTAATCTCTTGTTATAGTGTTAATGATCAAAGATGCCAGTGTTGTTACACATTTGACAAACTCTAGAGATTTAAAGGTATACAGCCAGCAGGGCCACTTTAATAACTCTATTGTGAATCAATACAGTGATGATACAGCTGGCATTTTAGAAACTAAGATGCTAGTCAGGAAGGCAGGGACAGATGTACAGCAGTTAAGACATCAAAAACCACATGCACATTTCTGAACAAATAAACACAACCAGAATAAATGACTTGGACAAACAATGTTTTGAGATGTAACTTAATAATTATGTATTACCCAAGACAATTCTGCAACTATTTGCTCTCCTTTAGTGAGAGGCTGAGAAAATGATTAAGAGTCATGGCTTAGATGAGAGAGGCATTCTTTTGGAAGAACTCTCTTAGGATTGAAGCATGGAGAAAGTTTTTCAGTTACTTTCTTTATTAAGTCATATATAATATCAAGAAGTGATATGCCTCTGCCAAACAAAATACTCTCCAAAACATCAATATTAATTTAATTTTCAGAATTTCAAGTGCACTGAATTGACTTGTAAGAAAAGAAATTTAAAACAACATGTTTTTGTCTGGCTTGAGAATATTGAAGCATCAAATGTTGGGTTAGCTAATTAGTAGTCTGATGAAATTATTCTGAGGATTTTGTATCCTGTTATACTCCTATTTTAAAAAAGCATTTTTCTTTTCCTTTACTTAAAGGAAATAATTATATAATCCCATGGAAATAGCAAAACTGCTTTATTACCAGTTATAAAATTGGTAAGAAACCATGAATAGAATTTCTGAGAAATATGGGAAAACATGAAGGCCAAACATCAGACTAATCAGAATGGATGAAGGCTCAAAGATACAAACAAAAGGAATGCACAATATTGTCAAAGAAATAAAATCTGAACCTTGGAAAATCAAATACTAGAGGCATATAAGACTCAAAATATACAAAATTATAACAGACCCACACCAAGACTATTAATATTATGAGGAGGCCAGAAAACAAATGGCAGGTTACATTTAGAAGGAAACCAATCTGCATCACAGATGATCTCTCAACTCACTCAAAGATAGAAGGTTTTAAAATAATATATACAAAGCTCTTAATGAAAATTGATGCCAACAAAGAATACTATACCCAGCAAATTTAGGCTTCCGAATTGATGAGAAAATAAAAGCCTTCCATGATAAAAGTTAAAAGATTTCACAACTAGAAAGCCTATACTACAAAGCATACTCAATAAGATATTTCATGAAGAAGAAATGAAAAATAAAAGTGAAAAACAGTAAAAGAGAAAGTAACTCAAATTTAAAAAAAATAAATAAAAATGACAGGAAATAAAAATCATATTTCAATAACATTGAATGTAAATGGCCTAAACTCATCAATCAAAAGACATAGGCTGGCAGATAGGATTAAAAACAAGGCCCAACAATATGCCATCTCCATGAGATTTACCCCATAAGCAAAGACATTCACAGACTGAAGTTGAAAGCATGGGAAAAAACATATTATTCACATGGATCTCGTAAACATGGGATTATAGCCTCATACCAGATAAAGTGGACTTCAAGCCAAAGTTAATCAAAAAGGATAGAGAAGGCAATTACATACTGCTTAAGGGAATTATGCATCAACAAGATATAACAATTGTAAACATTTATGCCCCAAAGAATGAGCATCTACATATGTCAAACAAACGCTCATCAATTTTAAGAATCATACCACCACACAATAATACTGGTTGACATTAACACACCTCTGTCAGCACTGGATAGAACCTCTAAGCAAAAACTAAGAAACTATAGAACTAGAAACTACAATTGATATTTAAATTTAACAGACACATGTAAATATTTCATTCATCAATTACTGAATACAGTTTCTTTTCAGCAGTACATGGACTGTTTTCTAAATACAACATGCTAGGCCACAACACAACTCTTAGCAAATACAAAAAAAAATAAAGATAATTTCTTTCATTCTATTGAATCATAGTGGAATGAAGTTAGAAATCTGCCTCAGTTCAGCTGGGCAAATAACCGGGAGGTGAGAAGCAACTTGAAGGTTGAAGCGGGAACTGCTTTATTGCTGGGAAACTGATCGGGAACTCAAGGTAGCAGGCACCCAAGGTAGCAGGAGCGGCTTTATTGCGGTACAGCAGAGGTATATATACCTTACTGATTACACACAGCTTGTCTCAATTAGCATCATCTAGATACAGTAGTCAGCCAATAAGGAATCCTCAGCATCTTAATGGCTCGGTGGCATTGCCTCACAAACCACTCCTCCTGACAAACTGCCAGGTGCCATCTTGACTTGGTTGTGGCCCTCAGCAGAAATCAATGATAAAATAAAACTAGGAGCAGAACACCTGGAGACTGAATAATACACTGTTAATTGCCCAATGCATAGTTGAAGAAGTCAGGGATGAAATAAAAAAAAATTTAGAGGTAAATGAGAATACTAACACAAGAAATCAAAATCTCTGGAACACTATGAATGCAGTTTTAAGAGGAAAGTTGCTTGCATTGAGCACATTCTTTAAGAGAATAGAAAGTCACCACATAAGTAACCTAAAATTACACCTTAAATCCTTAGAAAAAGAAGAACAAATCAACACCAAAATCAGTAGAAGAAAGGAAAAAATTAAAACGGAACTGAAATGAATGAAATTGAGACCAAAAAAAAATTTTTTTAATTACCTAAACAAAAAGTTGGTTCTTTAAAAATAAATAAAATTGACGAGTCCTTAGCCAAGCTTATGAAGACAGAGAAATTTCAAATTTCTAAAATATGTTATGAAAAAGGAAATATCACCATGGACACTAATGAAATACAGACAATAATCAGAAACTATTTTGAAACTCCAACAAAATAGAAAATCATGAAGACATCAACAAATTTCTAGAGATATCTGACCCACCAAAATCAAATCAGGAGGACATAAAAATTTGAACAGATCAATTTCAAGCATTGAAATTGAAGAAGCCATAAAAAGCCTAACAAAGAAAAGCCGAGGACCAGATTGATATTCTCAGCTGAGTTCTATTAGACCTTCAAAAAATAAATTGCACAATTACTCCCCCGATTATTCCATAAAAGAGAGAAGGAGGGAACCCTTCCTAACTCATTCTATGAAGCTTGTATTACACCGACACAAAAAATAGGTAAAGATGCATCAAAGAAAGAAAACTTTCAGACCAATATCCCTAATGAACAGATGCAAAAATTCTTAATTAAATATTGGCAAATTGCATACAAAGACATATTAAAAAGAAAGTGTACCATGATCAAGTGGGGTTCATCCCATGGGTCCAATGTTTGTTCAACATACAGAAATTAATAAACATAATTCCATCACATCAACAGACTTAAAAGACAAGAATCACATGATTATTTCAATAGATGCAGAAAAAACATTTGACAAAGTTCAGCATCCATTCATGCTCAAACACTAGAAAAACTAGGGATAATAGGAAGATACTTCAACATTGTCAAAGCTAGACAAGTTAAGCTCAAGGCCAACATCATTCTAATGAAGAAAAATTGAAAGCATTTCCTCTAAATACTGGAACAAGACAGGGATACCTTCCTTCACCAATTATATTCAATATAGTCCTTGAAACCCTGGCCAGAGCAATTAGACCAAAGAAAGAAATTAAAGGGATACAAATAGGAAAAGAGTTCAAACTACCAAAACAGATGTGAAGACCAATGGTAGAGAATTGAAGACACAGAGACAAACCCACATAAGCACAGTTTCTCATACTAGACAAATGTGCCATAAATGTACATTGGAGAAAAGATAGCCTCTTCAACAAATGGTGCTGGGAAAACTGGAAATCCACATGTAGCAAAATGAAATTAAACCCTTATTTTTCTCCCTGCAAAAAACTGAACTCAAAGTGGATGTAGGGCCTAGGCATTAGACCAGATACCCTTGTGCCTACTAGAAGAATATATAGGCCCAACTCTCGATCATGTCAACTTAAGAACCAACTTCTTCTTCAAGATTCCTAAAGTACAATCAGTAAAATCATCAATCAATAAATGGGGAGTCAGGGGTTGTGGCTCAGTGGCAGAGCACTTTCCTAGCACATGTGAGGCACTGGGTTTGATTTTCAGTACCAAATAAAAAATAAATAAATAAAAGAAAGATATTGTGTCCATCTACAATTAAAAATATTTTTATAAAAAAGAATCATTAAATGGGACAGTATCAAATAAAAAGATTCTTCACAGCAAAGGAATCAATCAAGAACATGAAGAGAGAGCCTACAGAATGGGAAAAAATCTTTACTCCAATGCCTGAGATAGAACATTAATTTCCAGGATATATAGAGAACTCAAAAAACTTAATACCAAAAAAACACAAATAACCCCATCAATAAATGGCTAAGGAACTGAAAAGACACTTCTCAGAAGAAATACGGTCAGTTAACAAATATATGAAAAAATATATTTCAACATCACTAGCTGTTAGAGAAATGCAAATTAAAACTACACTGAGATTCCATCTCACTCCAGACAGAATGGCAATTTTCAAGAGTACAAGCAACAATAAATGTTGTCAAGGATGTAGACAAAAAGGTACACTTATACATTACCTGTGCTACTGCAAATTGGTGCAACCACTCTTGAAAGCAGTATGGATATTCCTTGGGAAACTTGGAATGGAACCACCATTTCACCTAGTTATCCCACTCCTTGGTTTATACCCAAAGGATTTAAAATCAGTATATTACAGTGACACAGCCACATCAATGTCTATAGTAGCTCAATTCACAATAGTTAAGCTATGGAACCAACTATATGCCCTTCAACAGATGAATGAATTGAGAAAGTATGGTATATATACACAATGAAATATTACTCAGCCATAAAGAAGAATGAAATTAAGGTATTTACCAGTAAGTGGATGGAATTGAAAGACTATCATGATAAGTGAAAAACGCCAATCCCAAGAAACCAAAGTTTGAATATTCTCTCTGATATATGAATGCTGCCACACAATGATGGGTGAGGGGGAGGAAAGAATACAAGTTCATTTGAGTAGACAAAGAGGAAGGAAGGGAACTGAGGGGGGTGGAATAGGAAAACAATAGAATGAATTGGACAGTATTTTTCTGTGTGCATATATGAATACACAACCTATGAAACTCCTTATCATGTAGTACTGCAAGAATGGGAACCTAATTAGAATAAGTTATACTCCATGTACATATAATATGTCAGAATATACCCTACTGTCATGTATATTTAAGGAAAACAAATTTTTTGAAGTATTGAATGAAGAAAAAAAGGGAGTAGAAATATTTGTTTAACTCTGTGATAGAATTTATATATACATTCTCCTCAATTAGAAACCAATACTTATTTTAGACTATTGCATAAGTATATAGGTAAATACATTGCATACAAAAATTTATAGATGGTTTCATATCAAAATAATACTAGTGGTTATCTCTAAAATGGGGAAGGATACTAGGATTGCCAGTGGTGTTTAAATTTTAAGCATTATATATAAGATTATAGGTAGTATAAGATAAATTAGTGGTCTTAACTATAACTAAGAAGTTTATAATATATTGTTTTATTTCTTTGCAATAATATTGTTATTATAAGTAAGAAAATAGAAAAAAATTACTAAAAGTTACCAATTGCTCTCTAGTAAGGATATTTTATTAGAAAATATAGTGAAATCCTGAGTTCCTGCAGTGTATTTTGCCAGTAGCAAATGTGGGGTATTTATTTTGTAAATTGGAATGGTTCTGGTGAAGCTAGGATTCTTGGCCATCATAATTATGTGGATATGAAGCTTGAAATTCCTTCAGGTCCTTCTAGGAAATTTTGTTAGGTATAAATGATATTTCACAATTTAAATAGATACCTTTCAGAACAATAGAAAGCTTTTGGAGAAAAAAAAACAAAGTGACATTATGAAGATCATGTGCTGTTGCTTTTTAATACTAATTTGTTTTACTTTCAACAGTTAAAAGTTTAAGCAGAGAACTCCCAGAAATAACCAAAAGTTTGTGATTTTTATTGTGTACCTGCCCTCTTTGATATTAGAGACTTGATTTACTTTTGATATAGTCTATTTGACTTATACCCAGAACAAGTTGAATGCCAGTACCACTGACCCCACATCTGAACTCACCACCCAATTTTAAATTGTTCATTCAAAAAGTATTTGAGTTCCCACATTGTTTAACTCCCTTACTGTTTTAGAAAGTTTGACAAGTTGTCAGTAACCTCAAATAAATAAATAAATAAATAGATAAATTCTTTAATAATGATGTTAGGAATTTAAGTATATGACATGTGAGTTGGCTAAAAAGATAGATGCAATTTTCGAGAGCTGGAAGATATTAAAAAATAGACACAAAAACACAAAAGTGAGATTTTCAAAGAAATTCAAAAAACAAAATAATTTTAAAAGACAACATTTTCTCAAATACTATGTTAGGCACTATCCATAGATATATTAATTTAATTCCCAAAGTAGTTGATATCAAGTATGTTAGCTCAGTTCATGTTTTCTAAGTGCACAATTTTTTGCTTTTGCTCATAATTATAAATTGAGTTCCTGGTTAGGATTGGAGGTGCTATATTTAGTGTATAACAAAGAGTCCTTAGAGGAAAGAAGTGGTAGAAAAGATTAAATATTTTTGTTACAACCAGTTTTTAATGGTTTTTATTGCTAGCTAAAGAATTTAAGTTCTAATCTAGAGATTGTATGAGTCACATCAGTACCATTATGTAATGTTGCCAAAGTAATAAGCAATTGAGGACCATAAGGGAAAGGCAATAGAGCTGTAGAAAGGAGAATGAAAGAGTCTCATTTAGGTGCTAAAATATCTAGTAATAATATGTCTTTGACATTTCATATTTTCCTTAGGAACTACAAATATGTCCTGTAAAGCTATCTTAGTCAAGGAAACCTCTCCAGTTTTTCAGCAAATATAGGACAGTGATGAACTGTGGTAATATAACTTGACAGTGGTTTTTGTACTAAAAATTAGTTGTGACAGATTAACTACATGCTTTTTTAATATTTATTACATTTTATTTTTCTCACTTTAATAAATGAACTTCTTATATGATACAAAGAGAATTAGACAATATAAATTATTTCAGAATCACTACAGAAATAAAAACCTCATTTTGTTAATATTTCTGTAACTTAGCAAGGATGAAAAAGGGAAAATAATTAAAGATCAGGTATAATAATAATAGAGAACAATAATTTTATTCAGTAGTAAAAAATAATAATTATTATAGTTGTAATGAAATAGCATCATTTGTTTACTAAGTGCCAAATATTATTCTAAGCATATGTTTTAATTTGGGCACATAATCATAGACATTGGTATACTTTTGGTCCATGTTTACATCTATAAACAAAAAAATAGTTAAAACAATGATTTAATTTAGAAAAGGTTCAGTGACTAAATTATGTGACTAAATGTAGTAAGTGAAAATTTTCAATGTGTCTTATTTATGGGCTCAATACTTTGTTGATTGGGAGTAAGAGGAAGAATGCTTATTTCTAGCTCAAATAGAGATTGATTTTAGGATTTTCTTTTATTGAGAGTCAATTACATTAATTCCAAGTAACTATTAGTAATATTCATCTTTGGTTCTTAAGTGTATAACATAGTTATTACTCAGGAGGAGGTACTTAGGCACATAATCAGTCTTTATTTTTTTTTTCTTCTTTTTCCTAATGCAACTTTACTTATTCAGGAATTGCCTGATGGCAAATTTTTAAAATGTTTTGATATACTTCCACCTAAGTTTTATTTTCTACTTTTCTAAAGAAGGTTATTTGGGAAACAAAATCAGAATTAAAGTTACCAGACAGTTTCAGGATCTCTTCTAAGTTACTGTGAGTTTTCTATCTACTATTTAGACAGCTATATTTTCTTTGGTCATTTTTGCTCTTCATCATAATTAACCATGTTATTCTAAAATCACTTTTCTGTTCTATGAGAATAAGAAAATATTTTAAAGCAATTTAATATATAGATAACTAAACTCTCATTGTTTTCCCTTATAGACATTTTTGATCATGAAGAAATTTTATTATCACAATCATAATTTTGTATCTGTGTTCATCAGTGCCAACAGAACTACTTCTGTGAAATCACATTATGCCAAACTAATTGATTATGATCTAAAAATAATGAGTGAGTTATTATATATTGCCATATGACCAAGGAGTTTTATTTATTTATTTGCATTAGGAAAACCTGAAGTTAAGGAAACATTTTTTTCTGGTCTCTGGAAAAAAGAGGCAGAGGATGATTGAGTACTAATATGCCTAGAATATTATTATAGTAGAAATTATAAAGTAGTTTCTTCCAATAAACTTATTTGAATGATAGTAACTCTCATTTGCTAGATATGCCAGAACCAGGAAAAGAGAATACTATCCTAAATAAAGCCTTTGTGAATACCACCTGGATGTTTCAGAACTCTTCTAAGAACTAGTTTGATACTTTTTTCTTAAGAAGTGGAAATGCTACCTAACCTACTGTCTGTTTTCCAACAATTTGTATTTCAATTCAAACATATGAAGCCAAGCAGAAATTTCAGTATTCTTTCCTCATATGCTCAATATTAAATGTTCTTGGCAAGTATATCTATTATTGATTATTTAATATTGCTAAAGAGTTGGCATATAAGAAGAGATCATATTTTCTGATGCAGGAACATTATACTGAGAATTGCAATAGAATATATATATATATATATATATATATATATATATATATATATATATATATATATATATAATCTCCAAGTAATGGCTCATTTCTGTGACCTAGCATTATTTAAACTGCTGATCTTCAAGCTCTGCCCCACTGAAATTTCTACTTATCCTTCCTTTGCCTTCATATTTTAGGTTTGTATGGTTCTTTCTAACTAAATCAAATAATATGCTCAAGAAAGGAAAAGGAGGCAGTATATTTTGAGGCTAGTAAAATTTAGTAGCAAAACTAGATATAATTGTATTATTTGGCACAACTAGACCAATTCTAATTACAAACATATGCAAAGTCTTTGATGATATATTAGTTAATTGAACCAAACAATATATTAAATATTCAAGTGCAGTTTTAAACTAAAATTTTTATATATAATGGAAGATAACTAAAGAAAAACTTTCAGGAAAATAGCAGACTCATTACTCGGGAAATCCCTCCAGGTTAAAATAACTAAAAATGCTAAATTACATATTGAAAATGTTTTAAATATATTAAAAGGCTGCTACAAAAGAAAGTAATCAATATAGGATTAAAAAAGGTAAGAAAAGAACAAAGATAATGAAAAATGACTAGACATTCAGAGTAAGTGGCCTTATGAAATAATAAGAAAATGCCTAATTTATGGTATTTAAGAGAAACTAAAGGACTGGACATTGGTAAAACATAGAAAAATAATCATTAAATTTCCTACCTTTGGTAGCATCTAGCCTCAGTCTAAATTGAAATATTTATAGTAGTAAAGACTACTAAAATTCTCTGGGTTCAGTGGCACACATATTTAATTTCAGAGTTTCAGAAGGCTGAGACAGGAAGATGCCATGTTCAAGGTCAGCCTCAGCAATCTAGTGAGTTCCTTAGCAATTCAGGGAGACCCTGTCTCAAAATAAAAAAATAAGAGCTTTTTTCCCAACTTTTTGAAATATGCAGTAATATGCAGTAAGTTATTGTTTTTTTTATAGTCACTTGAATGGGCAATAGATACCAGAACTTGTTGCTCCTAATTATGACTTAAACAAAAAAGACTACTTAAAACTACTACATAAATATTTTTGCTAGTTTGCTATAAATGTGGTATTTAGAAGGATATCTATAGTCTTAAATATCTACATTAGAATGGAAGATAATATTAATAAGCTAAGTATCTTAAGAAAAAGAATCAGAATAAGACCAATGGAAGTAAAAGGAAGAAACTAATAAGAAAATATGCAGAAGTGTAAAAGAAAATAGACAATAAATGCAGCCAAAATTTAATTCTTTGCATGATTGAGAAACAGTACTGGTTAATACACAAGTAAAAGATGAAATATGGGACTAAATTCAGATTACACAGTTTGAGGTAGTGAACTGGTTTATACAATACTAAATACAATTGGTAACATATTAATTAATTATTGCTGAGACATATATTTGCCCCTACCAGAAATATACTAATAGTTCTTTAAATACTTCATTATTTAGGTTATTTAACCCTGAATTTTATTCCCATATTAATGAACATATAATTATGTTTCAAATATTCTTCCAAAATTTAAAATACTGTCATATTTGTAGACTGGAGACAGTAAAAGTTTGGTTAGTAATTTTCTTCTAGTCTTACTCAAATTTGATCAATATGATTATATGAGCACATCTGTATATTGTTGATGGCATTAACTCTTTGTGTTTTTCAAAAGAATTTGGTAGTATTTCTAAAAAACTTTCTGAAAACTCATATTCTGACAGTCTCAATAAATATTCTCCCCCAAAATTGAATTTTTTAAAACAGTATTTAAGTAAACATATATATAAATAATATAGTCAACTGAAAGCAAACTAAATATTTAACATATATAGATGTTGAAAAATCTTTTTTACAACCTGTACAGTTATAGAGCAATTATTTTAAAAAATATTTACAGTACAATATTAATGAGCAAAGCAAGAGTATAAGCTTCCTAGGTCTCTTATACTTTAAATTATGTTTACATGTGTAAACAAGTTTAAATAGAACCCAAAGCAAAATATACAAAATTACTATGATATTTTCTCTGAGTAGTTAGATTGTGGGTAACTAGTTTCTTTTTTTAATGGATTTTTTTAAAAAATAAATGATAACGGAATGCATTATAATTCTTATTACACATATACAGCACATTTTTTCATATATCTGGTTGTATATAAAGTATGTTGACACCAATTAGTGTCTTCATACATATACTTTGGATAATGATGTCTATCACATTCCACCATCCTTACTAATTCCCTGCTCCCTCCCTTTCCCTCCCACCTCTCTGCCCTATCTAGAATTTATTTATTCTTCTCATGCTCCTCCTCCCTACCATACTATGAGTCAGCCTCCTTATATCAGAGAAAACATTTGGCATTTGTGGCTTTTTTTGGGGATTGGCTAACTTCACTTGGCATTGTCTTCTCCAACACCATCCATATACCTGCAAATGCCATGATTTTATTTTCTTTTATTGCTGAGTAAAATTCCATTGTGTATATATGTCACTCCAGTCAGAATGGCAGCTATTATGAAGACAAACAGTAGTGTTGGAGAAGATATGGGGAAAAAGTACACTCATACATTGCTGGTGGGACTGCAAATTGGTGCAGCCAATATGGAAAGCAGTATGGAGATTCCTTGGAAATCTGGGAATGGAACCACCATTTGACCCAGCTATCCCTCTCCTCGGTCTATACCCAAAAGACTTAAAAACAGAATACTACTATCCCCTTTCATTGTTGTGCTTACGGAAAGATTGGTTGGGTAGAGCCAATGTGTTTGCTTTTGTTCACTGTGACAAATACCAGAGACAATCAATTTAAAGGAGGAATGATTTATTTTGGTTTATGGTTTCAATCCATTGTCATTTGACTCTATTGTTGTGGATCTGTGGTGAGGAAGAGCATTACAGTGAAGTACAAATTGACATACTTCAATTAATGGAATTTGAATGAGAAAGAAAAGAATCAAGTGAGCAAAAGAATCAATACCTCCAAAATTGAATGCTATAGAATCCAGATTAAGGTAAAGTGTAAATCAGGTGTTTTTGAGAGTGGTCAAGAAAGTATGTAGAGTAGTTCTATCAGAAATCTGTGTATAAGAGTACCTAATTAGACTCTGGAAAAGAACTCATGCTTAAAGGAGAAAAAGCCAGAAATAACAAGCATGACACACTCATAAAACCTCAAGGATAGAAGAGGGAAATGTTGAGCATCCTAACTAGAAATATCAATAAATATGAAAATGTTATCCCACAACTTTGTAACATATAAGAACACATGTAGCAAATGATTCTTAATTTTATAAAATAGCTTTATGGAAACAAATAGAGACACCACCTTGAAAACACTAGTACATTAATATCAAAGGCCCCGGTTAAGACTGCAGTGTCTGGGAGAAATAACAATGGCACCCAGTGGATGCTGAGCAACATCCTGTTTGTTGCCCAGTCCACCTGTAGTGAGAGGAAGGCTCAGGGATAGAAGTTATGTAGAAATATGTCAGGAAATAACTGACTAGACTCATATCTGAGCACTTGTGAGATATAACAAAAGGATATTTGCTGGAGAAAGCCATACCAAAGAGCAATATAATGTAATTTTTTTTTAACTTACTGGCTGATTAGATATGGGAAATAATGAAACTAGATTAAATAGTTGGAGAAACACACACACATGCATATATACACCCATGAATATACACACATAATCAGATTATATATAAAATCTTTCCAGTGTGTACACATTTTATATAATTTAAAATATTTAAAAAATGAAAAATATTAATATTTGCCAATTTCTTGTTTGTGGTCGAATTTTAGGATTATGATGATTTGTTATTTCAAAGAGCAATATCCAGGGAACACAGCATCAAATGTGCCCTTTCTTGATCTGCTTTTCAGTCCATATACACTTTTGGAAACAAAAAATAATAAACTGGTTCTCTCTGAGAAGTGTGTTCTCCTTGGATTAGTATATCTAGCAATGTATATTTTTCAAACTTAGTATAATAAAAATATCAAGAAAAATTCATACCTAACTTCTCTTGTTATGACAAGCATATTCCTGACTTTAGGTCCCTTTTAGGTCCCTTTTCTTCGGGCATGTACTTTAGAAAATATTTAATTATAAACCCTTTCATAACTCCTTTAAGATATAAATCTTTTAAAAGGGCTCCTGACAGTTTTACAACCCAGGATTATCTTTCTCAGGGATGTGGGAATCATCTTGATATGTAATCAAGGAAATGAGTCTTACTATCCCTCAGTACCTATAGAAGAATAGTAAACCTAAGTTCTACAGAATGCCTGGCACAAGTTGACAATTCTCATTCTACTTTTAAAAAAATTGTTTCAATTAGTTATATGTGGCAGTAGAATGCATTTATGCATTTTGATATACACATATGGGGAATAATTTTTCATTTTTCTGATGTGTACATGTGGTACATGTTGTAGAACCACATTGGTCATGCAGTCATATATAACTGACTAGACTCATATCTGAGCACTTGTGGGATATCCCAATATGTGTGTGTGTGTGTGTACACACACACACATATACATACATATGTATGTGTGTATGTACACACACACATATACATACATATGTATATACACACATATATATGTAAAATAATAATGTCTGTTTTATTCTACTATCCTTCGTATCTCCACATCCCCTCCCATCCCTTCACTTCCTCTACCTAATCTAAGGTAACTATTCTTCTCTAGTATCCCCTCTCCTTAGTGTGAATTAGTACCCACATATTAGAGAAAACATTCAGCCTTTGGTTTTGGGGGATTGGCTTATTTTGCTTAGCATGATATTCTCCAACTCCATTCATTTACTGGCAAATGCCATAATTTCATTCTTATTTAAGACTAAGTAATAGTCCATTGAAAAAAAAATATATATATATTGAATATATATATATATATATATATCAAATTTTCTTTATCCATTCATCTGTTTGAAGGGCATCTAGCTTGGTGTCATAGTTTACCTATTGTGAATTGAGCTGCGATAAACACTGATGTGGCTGTATCACTGTAGTATGCTGATTTTAAGTCTTTTGTGTATAAACCGAGGAGTGGGATAGCTGGGTCAAATGATAGCTCAATTCCAAGTTTTCTGAGGAATCTCCATACTGCTTTCCATAGTGGTTGAACTCTCCAACCCTTCTTTCAATTGAAGGTGAGCTCCAGCTGTGTTCTGGCCTCTTCATATTACAATAGACTTAAATTCTTCCTCATCTACCTGTCTACTGCAATGTTTATTTTGATGCCTGCTAAATTACGGACTTTGCATATTATTTGCATATATTTAAGTTAGCATTTATGAGGATTTAAAATCATTATGATGAAGTTCTACCTATGCACAGGTATGGGGCATTTGATCCGTTGGCACAAATGATGGCAGGCATTTAATGGCACCAATGCTGAGTGCTGTAATAGTTTATTTCTGTCTGCTTCCTAACTGCAGAAACAGCAACTCAGCTTGATTCCTAGCAGTTGTTGCTAAAACCTCTGAATCTGGAAGATTTCTTGTCATTGAAAAGGATGCTGTTCCTCAATTACTCAGGTAGGTCTTTTGTGTGAATTTGGGGGCTAAAGCCCAGATTAACATATTTCTTCAGCTTTCCTAAATAGTTAGTATACAACTTAAATCAACAGTAATCAATGCTCTTTGTGTTTAAGCTAATCAGAGTATATTCTCTTCTCTGCAACTGGATTCTGACCATTAAAAATGCCATATCCTTTATGAATTTTCTCTAATATCCTGGGCCTTTAGCTCTTTTCTTGAAACACAGTAGCACTTATTACATTCTGTTTTTATACCCACTCCCTACAGTAAAATTTTACCACAGATTGACACTTGTTCCATCTGTAATTTTCAAAAGCAAAACTTTTTCATGTGCATGTATTGTGCTGTCTTTTCTTTGAGAGGTATCCCTTCTTTTGAATTCAACTGACTTCCTTATGACTTACTTCTCTGGTGTGCATGTAAGGTTTATTCTTTCTTTTTTTCCTTTCTTTCTTTCTTTTTTTTTTTTTTTTTTTTTGCTTCTTAGAGGAAAACAAAAAATTTTCTTACATAATGACCACTCTGGCTACATAAGGTTAAAAATTGGCTCTTTGAAAAAGGACCACAGTCCGGGTCCTTCTACAGAAGCCTATTTAAGGATCTCCAGTAGAAAGAGAGTTTGGTATTGGATTTCCAATTGTAAGACCATTTGTAGCTTGGTCATCTCATACATCAGGACAGTTCTGAGGTACATGGTGGTGGTTGGCAGGTAACCTTCAAAGAATCCTAGATTAGCCCCCAAAGACGAGACTGGATTTTCAGCATCTGCTGTAATGTTGAAGCAGACCTCAGCCACCAGCTGGTGCTTCTTTCCACGATCTTGTGTCATGAATTCGACGAATGAAATCCGCAGATGAGGAGGAATGAATGTAAAAAAGCAGAATTTATTGAAGTGACAAGAAACAGATGTCCCACAGGGCAAGAGGGGATTCAATAGGGATTGCCCTCTGTTTTTTTTTTTTTTTTTTCTCCCTACATTCATGTAGAAAAAAAGTCACTTTGGGATCCAGATCAGAATATAGTATAGAATTAATTTAAGAAAATTATATCAATCACCATTAAATGTTTTAACATTATCTTCAACAAGAAGTAGCATTCTAAACTTAACTAACTATATTTTACTTGAGAGAGACAAGAATTTAGAAAAAAAGAGGTAAAAGTGATACATATGATTATGACATAGATGATGTTGATGATTCATAAGTACATTCTTATCACCAAGCACTTCAAGTTGTATTCATGAATAGATTGTGTTGATGGACTCACAAGCATGTTCTTATCCCCAAACACTTCAAGTTGTATTCATTAAATATACCTAGTTTTTAAATTTTAATTATATGTAAATAAAATAGTTCAAAATATATACAGACATGTACATTTCTACAAACTCTATAGATATGTATTAGAACAGTCCATAAGCTGATAAGAATCCAGAGGCCCCACATACTGGTGCCTATTAGCTAAATATATTATATGTGAAAATGAAAATTAAAAATTATATTTAATATGCTTTTAAAATTATATAAGGAATTTACATACCTGCATCATTTTTTAGTTGGACTTTTCCTTTTCTGCTTTTTTAAATTTTAATTTATTTCTCAACTGACATTAAAACAAAAAAATTACACATAATATGTCAATAGGGACCTTCAAATTATTCATTTTAGTCAACTGTCTCATGTTAAACTCATTTTTAAAAAAAAAAAATGAAACACATTTGACTTAAAGAGAGACTTTAAAGCATAATAAGTAGTTAAAAAGTAACATCTGGTCTCATTTAAAAAATATTTTGAAAATCAAAGTTGTCAAGTAAAAATAATATAATTCATTCAAGGTATAATATAGTTATACACATGGCAGTACATTTTTTAGTGCATAAATATTTTGAAAAGAAAGATCTTTTTACCTTCAAACTTATTCCTAGAATAGATCCAAGGTAACAAAGATATGAGAAGTGGGTAAAGATTACACTTGTGATTGTCTTTAAGATCTTATCAGAAAAAAATGTCTTATTCCTTTCATGATTGACCTACATAAAAGTCTTTTCTGAAGTGTAAAACTCAGTTCACTGTTGGACTAATAGACTAATTTTTCAGATATATTCATAGAGATTCTCTCAATTTAGAAAGTTTAGTACTGAAATGAAAAATAAATTTAAAAATTACAGTGAAGCCTCAATTAACAGTGGTCAGTTTCCTAATGAGTCCCTGGTGAGGGATATGTGTGTATCTTAGTTTGTCAAGGTTTGTCAAGGATATGTGTGTAACTGTTAGGTTGCAAATCTGTGGTTCTCAATACACAAAGGAACTTGGAAATACCTATTCAAAGGCTCTAATTTAATTACTCTTGACATTATCAGAAATATTTTCATAATACTTTTAAGAAACAGCCTAGATTATTAAAAATATGCCTAATACAAATTAATTTCCTCTAATGTATTTTTATGTTTTATTAAAAATGTGGAAATATTGGATAAAATGCAGTTAAGCAATTTGTATATTTAATATTCTTATTGACATTCTTGGACAAGTCTGTATGTTCCATGTTTTCCCTAACCCAAATCTTTATATTTTATCATTTAATTTTAATTGCATGTGTTTCCTTTTGTTGTTGTTGTTGATGCAATATGATAACTATGAAGTGACACACCATTAATATTGTGAGATAAAGCATAGAAATTCAGGCAAATCTCAAATTTTAAAAGATAGTTAATCCTTTCTGAATATGTATAATTTTTTACTTTAAAAGATTTTAAACTTAGAGGAAACTCCAAAAACTACAAAAAAATCCTATATTTAATTTACATCGATTTCTCCAATGATAACATTTTATCACATCACATTTGTACACATAGGCACTTGCTCTCTCCCTCTTCCCTTTTTCTCTCCCCATCACTTCTCTCCCCCATCACTTCCTCCCTCTGTGGATAATCATTTAATCATGCCTGAATTAGTCAACTTCATTTTTTTCAAAGAACAAATAAATACTGTCCATTATTGTAGTTCAATAATGTTTCTTTGATTTCTATTTTATTTGCTATGTCTCCTAACTTCTTCAGATTTACTGTCTTTTTACAATTTCTTAAAACAAATGTGTAACTCATATGTTTTTCATTCTGTTTGTTATGCTAATATAAACAATTAGGGCAACACAGAAGCCAGATTTAAAGATAGGTAGTGTTGTTAGATAAATCAGGTCTAATATTGAGTAAGATAAAGAAAATGGAGACCATTATGCAGAATTGAGTCCAGGAAACACCTGAGAAAATTGAAAATGTGAATGTTCCGAAGCCCCCGCCCCTCATCCTAATGTTAATGAAGTAGCTCCCAGCAAACAGCTAGGTGCTAATGAAACCACCCCATGCCCTTCCTGCTGAGATTACTCCTCCTTGCCCCATCAGTCCATCTATCCTCCCACCTTTTGGTCTTCCCATCAACATTCTATCACTGCAGGATAGAGGGAAACAAAGGACAGGTATATGGGAGGACTAAAATAAGACCTTAGATATAAAAAAGGGAAGAAGACCCCACCCCCACCCCCCCAATGAATTTTGGGTTCCCTTCTTCTTCCGGGAGGAAGGGTTTTTTTAAGGGAGAGAGGGGGAGAGAGAGAATATTTTTTAATATTTATTTTTCAGTTTTTGGTGGACACAACATCTTTATTTTATTTTATGTGGTGCTGAGGATCGAACCCAGGGCCCCGCGCATGCCAGGCGAACACGCAACAGCTTGAGCCACATCCCCAGCCCCCAGAAGGAAGTCTTTTCTGCTATTCTTTTTTTTTTTTTTAAATATTTATTAGTTTTAGTTTTTTTTTTTTTTAAGAGAGATAGAGAGAGAATTTTAATATATATTTTTTTTTAGTTTTCAGCAGACATAACATCTTTGTTTGTATGTGGTGCTGAAGATCGAACCCGGGCCTCACGCATGCCAGGCGAGCGTGCTACTACTTCAGCCACATCCCCAGCCCTCTGGTATTCTTTAAATAAAGCCTTCCACTTTCCAACCTACACTTGCCTGGGTGTGCTTCTCTGGTGTTATACTTCAGCATTCAAAGAAGCAAGGACTCATCACCAGTAAACAGCAGTAACAACATTTCTATTGACTACTTTGGATAATTTTGATGTTATACTTTATGTTTATTGAATTTTAAATATCTCTATTATTTTTCTCATTGCATCCATATATTACATAATAGTGTCTTTTTTATTTCCAAGCTTCTTCTTTGTTGTGTTGTGATTTTATTTTATTTTGTTTGGAGATGTTGGTACATGTGAAACATATTGTTAGTACAAAATGACAGAGCTGGGTGCAAACTTCATGGATCACCCAGTCTTTATTCAGTGATGAAATCATGCATCTGTTGGATCTACTTTTCTTGTAGAAAATGAGCCAGTGGCCAAAGGGAAAGTCTGTGCTTATATAGATGACATTGACAGGTGACTTAATTATTGACAGAGTATGTCAGTTTGAGGACTCAGAAAACAGGTTTGTGAGAATTTGAAATTTGTTTCTACTGGGCAATATTTTAACTTGGAGAAGAATGAAGGGTCTTGGGTCAGCAACCAGTTCTTATCTCTTTCCCTCCAGGGTCCCAGTGTACTGTCACTGGGAAAAGATTTATTTTGAGAAGGATCAATGCTTTGTCTTCCTCCCAGAGTCTGCCATAGGCTTCATAAACATTTCCTTCCCAGGGACTGCCTTGTCACTGAATGATGTTTTCTTCCTTTCTAGGGATAGTCTTATCACTGGGAAAGAATGTATTGGGAAAGAATCAATGTTATCAATGTGTTGCCTTCTTCCTCATTCCCTCCTCCCAGGCCACATTATTTTGGGGTTTCTCATTTTCCATATCTGTAAAGGACGATGGAAAAGCTCCGTAAACTCAACAAGCCAAAACAACCGTTTACCTGTCTGAGATTTTATTAGCAGGACCGTAGCAGCCAGTCGCAGAAGAGAAGGGGGTCGAGAGAGAAGGGGAGAGAGAGGGCAAGAGAGAGAGGAGAGAGGAGGAGAGGGAGGAGAGGGAGTAAGAGAGAGTAAAGAGTAAGAGAATGAACACGAACAGGGTATTGATATTTATGGGCTTAACACAGGATGAGGAGGAGCAGGGCCAGTGAGCTGTTACTTCTTCATTGGCTGAGAGTTCGCACCACTTCAGGGATTGGAGGTGCACCATTCAAAGTTCGCACCATTCACAGGGATTGGAGGTGATGGTTCCTGCGCCATTCAGTGTGTCATGGACCTGAGCTCCCGGAAGAGAAGCGCTCCGGGTGCCATCTTTACCAACAAACAATATCTACTACATATAATCCATGAAATTTCTTGAAATACTCTTATCTTTGTACATAATTGATTTTGTAGATAATTAACTAAAAATATTTATAATTAGCTGGGTATGGTAGCACACACCTGTAATCCCAGCTCCTTAAGTGACTAAGATAAGAGGATTGTAAATTTGAGGCCAGCCTGATGAACGTTCCAGTCAGCATTTTTGCTGTTGTGACTAAAGTTAAATTTAAATTATATTTTAAAATAAACCTGTTTTTATTTCTATCTTCCACTGCTTGTAGAAGTTCATCTTTAAAACTTATCTGGTAAAACTGAATGCTGTAGGTGGCACTTCTTTGGTTTAGTAAAACAAAATTAACATATTCATACATTGATTTGTGATAGATGGCAAAATCAGACCTAGTTGTAAAATGTAATTTATATAAGAACACTATCATGAAAAATTAGAGCCTGGGGAAAGAGTGAGTTTCCTTTCCCTTTCTGTCAGTCCTTCTTCAAAAAACCTAATTAACCTTAGGCCCCTACATTTGGGATTTGTAAATAACTACCTCCAGGAATATAACTACTCCCCTTTGAAGTGTAAATGCCTCTGTGCAGGCTTTGAGCCCAAGGCTAGAGATTTATCTCAGGCCTGTGAGAAGAGCCAGTTTTTCCTCTTATCACTGACTCTGTAAACATACTTCTCCCTAACCTGCCCTACCTCCCACACAGCCTTCTATCATGTAGACTAGAAATTTTTTTGGCACCAAATATCCTATAAATGTTGTGAAAAACTGGGGCTGGGGGCTCAGAATTGAGTTTGATCTCCTCTGAGCCCACCAACTTAAAAATAAAGTTTGAGTTCTCCCACTCTCCAAGTGCTGTTTACTGTTTCTTGAGCAGTCTGATTCCCACAGCAGATTCATCTTTTGGCTTCTGAGGTATATATATTCTCTTACTCTATGAAAGTCCTTCATACAGTTTATGAGAGGAAAAATTCTAACATTGTCTGAATTGTCTTGATACATACAGGTTACTATAATTTTATATTCCATATTGGAAATAAAAGCTAAAAGAAATATTTGTACCGAGGATTGAACTTGATAGTGCTTAACCACAGAGCCACTTACCCAGCCCTTTTTATTGTTTATTCTGAAGCAGGATCTTGCTGAGTTGACTGGGCCTCTCTAAATGCTTAAGGCCTCAGGCTTCTCCCTAACTCAAACTTGGGATCCTTCTGCCTCAGCTTCCCAAATAGTGGTATTACAGGCATAAGCCATCATGCTAGGGCCTAAATAAATCTTAGTAATCAATTAAACTAACTCCTTATATAACAGGAAAAGACAGAGAAGCCCAGAATATGAAACCATAAATAATTCACTCTTTATAGGCAAAAATCAAGGACACAGATGTTCTTCCTCTTTTTAAAATTTTTTTGATGGATACATAATATTTTTAAGTGTTTTTGGGTCCCGGATGATGTTTTGATTCAAGTGTATATTATATTTGGTATTTCCATTACCTAAAATGTTATCATTTTTATGGTGAATACTTTTTGAATCATCTGTTCTATTTTAAGATATAAAATCATTGTTATTACTACATTCACTCATCCTATGACATCATTTTCTTGCCAGGCCTCAAACCACTTAAAATCTCTATGACTGATATTAGTAAAATAAACAGCAAATACACCCTTACAATCTTAATAGGAATTACAGCTGATTGTAAAATGAAATTCCTAATCAATTTAACTTAATGTCATATTTTACTTAGATATTATCTATCTTTCAGTATCAAGATTGATTAGTAAAAAAGGAAGGAACTGAAAGATGAAAGCTATTCTTGTTTGATAATATCAGTAAGACATGAAAGAAACAATTCTGGAAGTCATGACAGTCCAAAACTATAGTTTTGGTCCCATTTATTATATTTTTTAATCAAAATCAATATTTTTTACTGGGTTTTTAAATTGGTTCTTTTTAGTTGTGCATCACAGTAGAATTAATTTTGATAAAATTGTATAAACATTTAATATATCTTCTTCTAGTTAGGACCCCATTCTTATGGATGTACATGATGGTGGGATTCTCTATGGTGTCTTCATTTAAGTACATAGGTAAATTATTTCAGATTCATTCCACTATCTTTCTTTTTCCTATATCCCATCCCTTCTCTTCATTTCCCTTTGTCTAATCTACTGAATATCTATTCTTTCTCTCTTCCTCTTAATTGTGGGTTAGCTTCCACACATCAGATAAAACATTCAACTTTAGTTTTTGGGGAATTGGCTTATTTTACTTCCTTCCTGTTTTGATGTCTATACCATGCTGTTTTTGTTTCTATAGCTCTTTATAATTTAAGTTCTGGTTTGGTAATGTCTTTCACTTTGTTTTTCTTGCTAAGAATTGCTTTAAGTCCATTTTATCAGATGTTAAAATAGAAGCCCCAACTTTTTTATGGGATCCATGTGAATGATATATATTTTTTCCTAGTCTTTCACCTTCACTCTGTGGATATCATTGCCTTTAAGGTGAGTCTCTTCAAGGCAGCATATTGTTGGATCTTGTTTTTTAATCCAGCCTGCCAGCCTGTGTCTTTTGATTGATGTGTTTAGGCCATTAACATTCAGTGTTATTATTGAAAGATTATTTTTATTTCCTGTCATTTTGATTTATTTCTAGTTTTTGAGTGGAATTAGATTTCCCTTTGCTTGACTATTCTTCTAATGTAATTTCTCCATCTGCTGGTTTTATTTTTATTCTCCATTTCTTTTTCATTAAATATTTTATTTGGTATATTTTGTAGTACAGGCTTTCTAGTTGTGAATTCAATTAACTTTTATTTATCATGAAAGCATTTTATTCCATTATCAATTCTGAAGTTTAGTTCAGAGCTTGGTATATATTTTTCCTAGACCTCCTATCTTTGAAGTTTTGGGCTCAGAAATCAGGTGAGATCTAGATTGGTTTCCCTCTAAATATGATTTTTTTTTCCTGGAAGCCTTTAAAATTCTATCCTTACTCTCTAAGTTAGACATTTTCATAATAATGTGACATGGTATAGGTCTGTAATAATTTTGCGTATTTGTAGTCCTGTGTTCTTCCTGTTATTTGATTTTCTATTTCATTCTTTAGGTTTGGGAAATTTTTTGATATTATTTTTTGAAAAGATTGTACATTATTTTGTTTTGTTCTTAAGAGCCTTCATCTATTCTTATGAATCTTAGATTTGGCCTTTTAATATTATTACATATTTCTGAAATTTCTGTTTTATGGCCTCTTAACATGTTTTATATATGGTCAATTTTATTTTCAAGATTATGTATTTTGTCTTCTTTTCTGAAACTCTTCCAAATAATCTAGTGTATTGGTGATATTTTCCATTGAACTTTAATTTTAATGGTTTATTGATACCTTCATCATTTCAAGGATTCCCACTTAATTCTTATTCAGGATCTCTATTTCCTTATGTAAGTGTTCTTTTCTTTCTTGTATTTTCTCTCTGATTTTACATCTTACATCATATTTTATCTCATTGATCAGTTTGATTATGAAATTTCTAAATTCCTCCTTGTGATACTTCCTCTAATGTGGTATCAGTGGAGTCTGTTGTTGAGGCATTCTGAAGCAGTATTTCTGAAGAGAAAAGGGAGAAAGAGAAATAAGGGGAACAGAATAGTGAAGAAGACAATAACAACAACAAAAAAATCAAATATACTAACCAAAAATCTTATGTAAACAATATACAGCAGTAAACAGTACTTGGTTCTTATTATGATTTCTACAATGTTATTTGTCACAATAAACAGAATTGGTGGGATCAGCAATTTCCATTAGTAAAAATAGTAAGTAATCATGAATTAGGTATAATACAAAAATCTAATAATAGGAGTTATCTTTTACTTCCATAGTAATTATTATTACTACAGTGTTTTGGTGGGGCCTGGCATTATATATACCAATTAGTACTAAGAGATGTTAAGAATAGAATTAATTAAAAGGAAAGATGAAGGGAAAGGAGGGTAAAAGAGGGTTTGTGATTTGAATAGGTGAATATGGAAAATGCAAAAGTGATGTAGGATGGGATAGTTGTTCAGAGTGATGAGAAAAAACAAGTAAAAACTTAAAAGAAGAGTAAAAGAAAGAATAATCAAATTTGGATTTTAGGAAGAGAAAAGGGAGAAAGAGAAATAAGGGGAACAGAATAGTGAAGAAGACAATAACAACAACAACAACAACAACAACAACAAATCAAAATATACTAATCAAAAACCCTAACCCTCAACAATAGAGTAAGGAAAAATGGCTAACTTTAAAAAAATGCTATAAATGAGAAAACAGAAACAAATATGTATATGTATAAATATCCATGAATCATAGACATTTATACATATACATCCTAGGAAAAAAACCCAAAAACAAGTCTGTGTCCAACTGTCAACAGTCTTTCTTCTGTTTCTTCCCGAGGTATGTACTGGGCACAAGAATAGGGGCCATGGGTTGCCAACTCCTTTTTATTGAGTTGCTCACCATAATACCAGATGGAGTTCAAATACCTGGGCTTCCTTTCTCCACAGTAAGATGAAGTTTGGGATGGGGAATACTGTTAGCTCCTTTTCCCAGGTGAATTGGCAGCTGGGTTCCATGAGATCAGTAACTGTAGGTGGACCTCTTTGGGGCAGGCTGAGGTCTAGGCAGGCCCTAGGTGCTTTATTGTACAGCAATAAAGATATTAAATCCATTTAGAGCCTAGCAGATACCTAACTATGCTGGGAGACTGTACTGGTCCCACACTGCTTTTTTTTTTTTTTTTTTTGCTCCTGAGTTTTGTCTCTCTCAGCCTCTCCTGCTCTATCCCAGAGTGCAAACACACCTACCTGTTCAGGTTCCCAACACACTGCAGCTAGTTCTGTGTTCTTTCCTGTCTCCTAGGTGCAATCTCTAAGTGCAGACATGCTGGCCCATTGAGACTTTTGACCTACTCCAGACTCTCTGGTCGGTACCCAAGCAAGATACACTCTCCTGTTTACATTACTGACCTGCTGTAGCTGGTTCTGTGCTGCTGGACTCAAAATGGGGAGGGTGCCAGATACTCCCCAGCCTCTCTGACTTGTTTTCCTCTGCATGCAAAATACTTTCTGTGCCTAATATTTTCTAAATTTTGCTAGGCTTAGACTAGTTCACATGGTTAATTTCTGACTGTTCTGTATATTGGAGTCAGCACCATTTTTCTGCATCCAAGTTCTCAGTTCCCTTATATGCTGCCACAGTGAAATTCAGCTCAAGATGGTTCCTGCCTTGGCACACTGTGGACTACAGTTAAACATGGGGCATCAATCATGTGCCAATTTAATGTGTCCATTAGCCTCTGATTGACTTAGTGCAGGCTGACTCTGCTGTCTCATGATTTTCCACACTAACACTGTCTGTTGTAGTTCCCAGCTTTTTCCATCTTTGTGTGTTAATTCCATTGCTTTGCCAAGCAGCTTAGCTTTAGTTTTGTCCCCTTTCTTATTTAATGATCCCCAAATTTCTAAGACTCTAAGGCACTCTGGCTGTCCAGCATTGAGTGTCGCTCCCTGCAACAAGGGTACGAGGGAGTCAGGCAGGACCAGCCTGTTGTCTCCAAGGGGCTGAGTGAGAGGGTAAGGGTCGACGGCCCAGTCCCCACCCCAAGATTGGGAAGAAACCACTGAGTTGGGAGTTGTGTCATCCACGAAGGCGCAGCAGATCTTAGCTTTATTGTGTCAGGAACAAGGTTATATAGTGAGGTAAGGAGGGAGTAAGAAGAGAAAGTAGCGAGAACCAATAGCTATCACTAAGGGCCTAGGCAGATTTCAGGTTAAACCATTAGGTGGGGCTAAGGTCAAAAGCCCACGCGCACCAATCCAGCCAGGTCATGTATACGGAAATGCTCCAACAATTGAGTTTTAGTGAAATCCTTTTCACCTACCTTGCAAAGAAGCAGTATTCCTGAAGCTTGAATCCAGAGTTGCAGATCTTCAAGAAATGTTGCTTCCCTCTAGTCTGCCATCCTCTGCCCTCCTCTTACTATAGTTTTGATTTGCATTTCCCTGATTGCTAAAGGTATTGGAATTTAAAATTATTTTTTCTATTCATTGACCATTTATATTTCTTCTTTTGACAAATATGTGTTTTGTTCATTTGTACATTTATTGACTTGGTTATTTTTAGTTTTTTTTTTTAAGTTCTTTATATACTCTAGATAATAATCCTTTGCCCATGAAGAAGCTGGCAAAGATTATCTTCCATTCTATGGGTGAATCCTTAAATTCTTGCTTAATTTGCTGTGTAAAAAGCTTTTTAATTTGGTGCCATCCTATTTACTAAATCGTTGTGTTATTTCCTGAGATTTAGGAATTCTGTTGAGGAAGACATTGCTGGACACACACAGATTGAAGTGTTTCCCACTATGTTTTCTTCATCAGTTGCAAAGATGATGGTCTAATTTCCAAGTTTTAATACATTTTGAGTTGACTTTGTGCAGGGTGAGAGATAGTGATATAGTTTTATTCTTCCACATAAGGATATTCAGTTTTATCAGCACCATTTGTTAAAAAGGCAGTCTTCCTCTAACACACATATTTCTGCCAGACACCTTTAAAGAAGAAATAATTCCAGTGCTCCTTAAATTATTTCATGAAATAGGATAGAAGACAACACTAACTCATTTTATAAAATCAGTAGCACCCACTTATCAAAGAGCAATAAGGACACATCCAGGAGAAGAAAACTACAGACCAATATCTTTGATAAAGATATATACAAAAAAATCTTAAATACAGTATTAGTAATTCACATTCAAAAATACCTTAAGAAGATTATACACCATTATCAAATTGATTTCATTCTAGGGAGTAAAGGATGGTTCAACATATTCAAATAAAAATGTAATATGTTACATCTATAGAACCAAGAACAAAAATTCCATGATCATTTCAATAGATTCATAAAAGGTCTACAACAAAATTTGCCAACCATTCACAGAAGAATCTAGGGATAGAAGGAATTTAACTGGACATGATAAGGACTATAAATGAAAAAATCAAAGCCAACATAATACTGTGAATGGGGGAAAAGTGAAAACATTTTCTCTAAAATCAGGAGCAAGACTCTTATTTAACTTGAAATTTTATCCAGAGAAGAGAAATTAGGCAAGAGAAGGAAATTTAAAATATATAAATATAAAATTATTAGTGTTTGCAGATGATATAATCTGAAAATTACTCCAAAGCTTCTAGAGGTGATAAACAAATCCACCAAATTAGCAGGATACAAAATCAACATACAAAAATCAATTGCTTTTTTTTTATAAAACAATAATGAATCTTTTGAAAAATAAATGAGAAAACAATCCATTCACTATAACTAAAAAACAAAACAAAAAACTAGGAATAAATATATCCAAATAGGTGAAGGACTTATTTAATGAACTTACAGAACACTAAGAAATGAAGTAGAATGAAATAGAAGACACTAGAATATTGAAAGACCTCCCATCTTCTTGGATAGGCAGAATTAATATTGGTAAAATAGTCATATTAACAGAAGTGATCAATTCAATGTTCTACCAAAATACCAATGGCATTATTCAGAGATCTAGAAAAAAGAGTTGTAAAATTCATATGGAAAACTGAGACCCAGAATTGTCAAAGTAATTCTGATCAGAAAAAGCAATGCTGAAGTCATCACAGTTCCTGATTTCAAATTATATTACCTTAGTATAATAACTAAAACACCATGATCCTGGCATAAAAATTAGACATAGATACCAATGAAATAGTATAGAAGACAGATAAATCCACAGAGGTATATTCATCTAATCCTTGACAAAGGCATCAGGTAATATTTATTGAACTGGTAAATGGGAAGAGAATAAACCTCATAGAAAAAAATATACAAACAGAAGATATGGGTAATCATAGTAATGACATGCATATATTTATTTAGAGAAGAAAAATGATAGATCCATAATAAGCAAAGTATTCTGATTAACTCAAATCAAACTTTGAAAAAAAAATAGGGAATGTAAGTAAACAGAATGAAAGAAAGAAAAATCTGTGTGTTTGTCCAGGCAAATATACATACAAATTGTATATGAAAATATTGCCATGGAGTAGTTAGAGGATGGATCCTCATCCTCATAAAGTAAAATTAAAGGTAACCCCCAAATCAATAAATATCTACAAAAGCATATTATCTGGATATATAGCAGTGTCAGGAAAATGAAAAGATAAGAAAAGAATTATTTGTATTTAATTATAAGCCTTACAATATAATTTTTACAGTAGTATATAATAATTTGGATTATTATAATTTACTTTGATGAAAATAAAAGTAAATTATTATAATAAAAGTATGAAGTAATATGGATTGGATACCCCTCTATCCAGAAATA
Source organism: Marmota monax (assembly GCF_021218885.2). NCBI lineage: Eukaryota > Metazoa > Chordata > Mammalia > Rodentia > Sciuridae > Marmota > Marmota monax. The sequence goes on from NW_026695022.1 coordinate 68,181, forward strand.
GTAATAGGTAAAGGGAAAGTTATATGAAATAACAGCATTCAAAACACCAGGCAGTGAAATTAGTGATTCTTCAGAGACAGCCCAAAGTTGGGCTGGGGTTGTGGCTCAGCAGTAGAGATTTCGCCTAGCACATGTGAGGCCCTTGGTTCGATCCTCAGTACCACATTAAAAAAATAAAAAGAAAGGCATTGTGTCCACCTACAACTAAAAAAGAAGAAAAAAGAAAGAAATTGAACACAGTAAGTTCTAAAATGGCTTAATCCTCTTGCCTGTAGAAGGTTTCAAGACCATGGTAAAAGTAGGTGTTATGATTTAGATATGAGGTGGCCTCAAAAGCTCATATGTATGACAATGCAAGAAAGTAGAGGTGGACCTGCATGGAACCCAGGCTCAGGGTAGGCCTGGATCCATCCCACCACCAGCAGATACCCACTGAAGCTCAGGCTTTGGCACAGGAGATGCCCGCCAGAGATCAGGTCCAGCCTAGGTCCACCTACACCAACCTCCGGGGAACCCAGACCCAGGATACGTCCAAGTTTGCCAATCCCTTCCACCTGGGAGCCCTGGCCTAACCCACTTCAATCTTGGGACATCTCTATAGCCTTCCCCACACAGTAGCCTCTACCTTTTGTGAATGAACAGGACCTAGAAGCAGCTGCATCTTGGAGCAGGCATCCCAAAGACAGTGTAAGGCCCACATTTCAGCCCCATCTGTGAAAGACATTGCAACCATCTAGGGGCACCTCCACTGCTATTTTAAGATATCTCCACTATTGCTGTCACCACCTTTAGTTGCAGTAGAATACATTGAGAGACACCTTCAGGGTCTGGAAGCCCAACATCAAGGTGAGATACAGATAATCTGCAAGGATACTATAAGATTATAGGGTAGAAACTCTAATATCTCAGATCTACACTGCAAAAAAAGGAAGACACATAGGCAACATGAAAAAATAAGGTAAGAAATTGTCCCCAATTAACCAGGATACTACAATAAGAGAACCCATGGACAGTGAAGTTGAAGAAATATCAGAGAAGGAGTTCAGAATGTTCATAATTAAAATGATCTGTGAATTAAAGAATGGCCTCAATGAGCAATTGCAGGCAAAATTGATCACTCTAACAAAGAGATAAGAGAGCAAATACAGGTAGCAAAATATTACTTCAAGAAAGAGAGACTCTGAAAAAAAAATCAGAAATCCTTGAAGTGTAGGAAACAATAAACCAAATAAAAAACTCAATAGAAAGCATTACCAACAAATTGCATCATGTGGAAGACAAAACATCAGATAATGAAGACAAAGTATACAATCTATAAAATAAAGTTGACCACACAGTGAAGATAGTACGAAACCATGAACATAACATCCAACAAGACCAAATCTAAGAGTTACTGGGACAGAGGAAGGCACAGAGTTTCAAACCGAAGGAATCCACAATCTCTTCAATGAGATAATATCAGAAAATTTCCTAACATATCTCATATAAAATTATATATAAATATAATATATATAAAATTATATGAGATATGTTTTTTATATATATATATATATATATATATATATATATATATATATATATACATATGATAGAGAAAGAGACATAGGCCAGATGACAGTAACATGGCATATTCATATATGCCATTATAAATATATATAACATATCTCAGATATAATTTTATATGAGATATGTTTTATATATAGGATATATATAAAATTATATATGAGATGTTATATATATTTATAATTCACATATGTTTATAAATTATAATATTTAAATGTATAAATTATATGTTTATAAATATATATCTATATATGTATATAATTTTATGTAAGGAACAGAGAATGAAGGGATTAGTATTTATAGAGATAAACTTGAACATACCATACTAAGACTAGTTGGATGAGATGGAGTAAAATTTCATATTTATTAGTGAGTGTAGGGCTAAGATTTCCTTGTGTAGAAATATAGTGTGAGTATAATATCTCTGGATGACACTGCAGCACAGTTTGCTATATGTGTAGGTATTTATTCTTCCATGAACTGTGTGATCTATAGTACTATAGTGTTGAAGGACAAATAGTTATATAATGGCTATTTGGTTTATATGAGACTGTGAACTCAGTAATTTTGTAAGATTTGTAATGACAAAAAATGTTATAGAATGGCTGTGTGTGACATTATGTGAGATTCTAGATGTGGGCTATGTTAAAGGGACTAAGGAGCTTAGAAGCAAATCATCATGAAATTTTATGCAATATTAATTGAAATACAGAGTTCTACCAATGTAGGATTATTTTTGTGAGTTAAAAAATATGGCATGAAGTTAGGAGAGAGCAGATTTCAGGAATGCCTTCACTGTGGAATGAGAATAGGAAGGTTTAGAGTGAGTGTCTGTATGTATCTGAGAACATGAGAAAATGGGAGTAAGGAACAGAGAATGAAGGGATTAGTATTTATAGAGATAAACTTGAACATACCATACTAAGACTAGTTGGATGAGATGGAGTAAAATTTCATGTTTGCTTATGGGTATAGGAGATTGTAAATGACCAGAGTTGGAGGACCCTATTCAAATCTGTGCCCCTTCCTTACCCATGAGGAGATATTAGTAAGGAACTTCACCCCTTCCTTCTGGATGGCAAAAAGAAAATCAATGATTCCTCTTAAATTCTTCAGTCTAATACATTTCTGATTGTCAGATAACTGCCACAATTACCAGTAGAGTTCAACTTCTCAGGTTTAGGCTGAGTGAGTCTTTTCCTTTGTTTTTGATAAAACTGTCATTTCTTTAGCTCTCATTCTTTTCCAAAATACCCTGTTCTTGAACTTGTAGACACTTCTTGTTTTTCAGATTTCTCTTGAATCTTGAGGTTTTGTTTTATAGATGCAGCAAGCATGTCCCAAAGGAAAAATAGAAGACATTGTGTTTTTGCTGTGATCTGGGCTTGAGGTGTATTTACTTTATCTTGCATCTATGGATGTACACAGGAGCACATACAAATATAATGAGAACAGTGTACAACAGTAAATGTAATGAAAATGTATACAAATAGTCACATTTGTATCCCTCCTTCTCTCTATTCACCCTCATATCCAGTTAAGCATATTCACTTATGAGTATTCTTTTTTTAATATTTATTTTTTAGTTCTAGGTGGACACAATATCTTTATTTTGTTTTTATGTGGTGCTGAGAATTGAACCCAGTGCATCACACATGCTAGGTGAGCGCACTACCACTTGAGCCGCATCCCCAGCCCCACTTATGAGTATTCTTGATCTTCAAGAATAAGTAGGAGAAATATTGTGAACTAAAAATATTTTTTTTCTTATTTCTGAGATATTTGACTAGACTATGTATGACTCTTACATTCTCATATTTTTGTTAAAAATTTTAATGGAAATTAAAGAGTTTTCACAATATTTCATTTACTAAGTCAAAAATGATTGCTCACTATGTGCCAAAGATTCATATGCAATACAGTTTATTTCAGGGGAAGCTCCAAAATATTTAACAATTTATAATTTCCAGTTATTCATGGCTAAACAATGTGTATATATTTTTCATTATGGAGCTGGTTGCAGTGCATACATCTATTTACTGTGCTGTCACATAGGGTGAAATCAATGTATTTAAATATTTATTATCTGACCATACATATGTTGTTGTGTTTGAAATATTTCATGATAATTGTAGAGGTTCAATTATATTCCTCCTAGCTGTTCATATCTTGATTCCTAAATTCATAAATGTTATGTTAATAAATGTTAATAAATACTATTGAATTAAGTATCTTACATTGAAATTAGTCTGGGTTTTATGAGTGGATCCTAAGTATAGTCCTAAGGATACTAGTAAGAAGTTGGGCAGAAGGTAAAGGAAGGCAAAGAGATGTGATAATTATGTAAGAGGCCAAGAGCAGGAAAGAAGGAAGGAAAATGGAAAAAAGGAAAAAGTTATGAAAAAGGTGTGTTATTCATAAGCAAGAAACATAAGAACTTTCTCGTTGTGACTCAACAGCCAGAGTAATAAATAAAAGGCTCATAAAGTCAGCTCTAGGAAATGGAAACACTTCTGTTTAGAAGACTATAACCATTATCAATGACAATAAGCAAACGACTTGGGAATTAACCTGAAAAAATTTGGAAAAAGATACAGGTTACCACAAAGCAAACATAAATGGTCCTAAAATGTATGAAAGTATATTATATCTTACTAAGATTTTTAATAATTAAAACAACAGGTTTTTAACACTTCTGTGATTGGCAAAAATCTCAAAATTTGATAATATTTCTTATTGTGAGACTGATAAAATAAGTTATTATAGGTATCATTGGTGGGAATGCCTAATAGAACAACTTCTGAAGGTCAATTGCCCATAGCCAATATAGTCAAAGCGCTTCTGTATTTAACTTTATAGGATAGCAATCTGGAAATATACATTTATGAATATGAGATAACATTAAGAAGATTGTTGAAATTTATGAAATATATGAAATATAAAAACTTTGTAATATCAACATATAACAAAATCAATGCTGATAATTGGCCTACCCATCTCTTCCTGCTAAAATCAAGCAAAATCATTCACATTTTCTGTTAATTGGAATCTAAAGAAAAACATCAATCCCTGCTTCTAAATTCCAACCCCCAGTCTTATCTACTCATACAAAAGAGAACGAATATCTTATTGTTTTTTTTTTAATGCACTTCTAGTTGATTAAATCACACATTTTCTCCCTTTAATACATTAGAATTCAGGAAATAGGAACATTGGTAGCTGACCTTTTTGTCCCTCTTAGCCCTCCTTTTTCCAACACTACATTCCACTATTTGAATAGAAGAATCTATCTGCCCCTCTAAGTGTGTTAGGAGCTGTTCCTTATGCTACTTTATCTTTCTTCCTAAAATGGTATTCAGTCTCTCTTCCATAGATGAAATGATAATGACTGCAGCTTATGAGTAAAAGTGATATTGAGGTGACTGCATTATTTATTTAATGTTTTAAAAATTTACTTGCAGTGTACACACTTTGAGAAACATTAGAACAATTAGTACAATTACATTCAAGAGGGACAGAGTACTTACTGCCTTTGTTTAGCATAAGAATGACAATATCAAAGAATAAAGAAGGGGAACAGAGTCTAGTCCTTTTTCCCTATCTTTCCCCAGAATGAGTAATCAATCCTTAATTGCTAAGGCAATGGGTTATAATTGTAACTATTACAAAAGTTACCATGGTAGCTTTCACTCCACAATAATTGGGCTGTTATCAGAAAAACTATCTTTCCTATAAATGTGGAGGTTAGAACTTAGAGTTTTATTGGAATATCCTTTATTTCCAACTTTGACTTTGAAATGAAGAGAATATCAGACATAGTAGGTCCATTCAATAACAAATAATTCTACTTAACAATTCTCATTACAAAAAAATGCTCAAATACATTTTGGAAAAGTGAGGTTGATACACTCTACTGTTATAGAGGTTGATTAAAAAATTACTCTTTAGAACTTGCAGAAAGGATTTAAATGCTGACAACCTGGTGAAGGGAGAAACTCCTTTCTGATACAAACCATGCGATGAGTTGCTGTGAGATAAAAAAAAATACAGAATATATCTCATTCAGTGAGCAAGGCAGTTGCTCACTGATTAGGGAAATTTCTGTTTTCATTCTGTGACTTTTGAAATATTAAGACAAGTACTTGAAGACAACTCTTTGATTTGTTCATTAAGTAATAATGACACTCTCCGTTATTTAGTGTGAAACTAGCTTTTTAAAGTCTTTGCAGGTTTGTCCATGTTTATCTCCTTTCTGCTGGTCACTTCAAATTAGATATTCTATGATGGAACAAAAAGAATAAGATGTTAGAATTAAGAAATTTTGTAACAGGTTATGAAGGACCTCTGGGATGAAAACCATGTGCAAAGTTGTTAGAAATTTTCCAGGACAGAAGGGCAAGCCTCCACTACTCATTTTCCATTGATACTTGACACCTTTGAGGTTATAGTCTTTATTCCTGGTTTCTGGGAAACCAGGAAAACCTAGAATCATCATGGAAAACTTTTCCAAGGGGGGGAATATAAAAGACATGATTCCACTCATTGAAGGTTTTTGAGTTGTTGAAACTCCAGTATAGTCTCCTCCCAGGCACAAAAATTACAAAAAGGAGACCAGGAATTTTAGTCACAACCACGATGGGCCTGCACTTCAACCCTTCCCCAGGGACAAATGCTGTCTCATCTTCTTGATGGTGGTGATGCTGTGCTATTGATGATTGTGCTATTGGTGGTGCCATTGTTTGTAGTGATAGTTGTGATGATTGTTTGGTGGTGATGGTGCTCTTGATGATGGTGTTGTTGCTAACACTGATGGTTATGGTGTGGTTGTGGTGATGGTGCTGTTTATCATGGTGCTGTTAAAGATCATCATTTTTTTGGTTGTGGTGGTAGTGATGGTGGTGGTGCTGGTACTATTGACAATGGTGATGGTGGTGGTACTTGTGCTGTTGATGTTGATGTTGGTGATATTGATTGTTGTGATTGGTTGGTTATTGTTGTGGTGATGGTGGTGGTACTATTGATGGTGAAGCTGAGAAAGTCTGTTTATTTACATGAGTATGACCTCATGTTGGATTACATTTTTTTCTTTTTGTTTCTAGCTCTCTTTGTCTTTTTTTCTGCTTCTTCCCATACTTCTCTCCTTTCTGGTTCTTCTTCCTTCTCAACCAGTCAAAGGCAAGACAGAAGGCAGCTAAAGCTCTCCTTCACAGCTTGCTGCACATGATGCTAAAGAACTTTCAAGATGTGGAAGACTTGGCAGCAGCCCATGCATCTGTAGCCACTATCATGGGCCAGAAGCTATTATGATGTTCTGTACATGAAATTCTACTCCACAGGCAGAAGCTCTGCTGAGCTGTCAGTCTTCTCTGTTATCTCTTGGACGAAATCATCAAAGCTGAGCTCACTCTCAGACAGGAATTCTTTTCTGGGTAAGTTAGATTTTCTTCTGAAAAGATTATCTCAGGAAACACAAACATTTGTATTCTTGGCTTTCTGCAGGGATAGTAGTGGGCTGTCCTCCATTTCTGTATCTTCTAAGACAACCACACTGCTTTTCACTCAAATATTCATGTAGTAAACTTTCATGACTTTTTTCCTTTTCATATCCATTGAGGGATATACACAGCTTATTGGCCAAGTGAATTGGAAATTGGTCATATGTAAAGGATGAGGAATACTTCAATACTTCCAAATTTTTACTAGAGGCATTCCAGAGGTTCTAAATTATGTAGCACATCAATGTAATTCATTGATTGCTAGGGAAAAAATTCAAATAAAAGGAAATAAGATATCTATAGCTTCCCTGTGTGGCATGTGAAATGGGGCTGTGTGTGATATCTGTGATTTTCAGAATTCTCTGTATAGTATGGGTCATCTAAGGTGTTTATTTGGTGCACCTGTGTGGAAAATAAGATTATGGAAAGGTCTGTGGTACATAACTAGTGATTACTTCTTGTGCTGGCAAAAGGGGATGGCAGTGTGTGTGTGTGTGTGTGTGTTTGTGTAATATTTGTGTATGTATGTGTGTGTGTGTGTGTGTTTAATGTACATATGAACAGGTACAAGTCTATGAAGGGCTCAAACCATTGTCTTCCATGGAGTTTGGGTGAGAAATTCAGTTATCAAAGTGCTTTATTTTCACAACATATGACTTTTCTACATTTTTAAGATATTGATCTATCATGACGAGTTAAAAGAAGTGGGCCTGAGAGTATGTGAAGAATTTAGTGGATTCAAATGTAAAGCAGTAAATCTAAGAATAGTTGTGTATAGAAATGAAGGTGCATATGTAATGCGAATACAGAATGGGAAAAATGGAAATATAGAAGAGTTATTGTACGAGTGAATAAGTAAAAGGAAGGAGAAATGGAGCTATATTTAGTATGATGGAGTGTAACATGAATGTGTAAGTTTAAGTTTGTGTCATCTGAGGAGGAAGTTTCTGATCAAATTTCCATACACATCTCAACACTGTCCTGTTTCACTCACTGCTACCCTGTTGTTTACATGGAGGTTTGTGCAGAGGAACTTTGTCCTATTTTGAAGGCATATTCCCCATTTGTCCTTCCCAACAGGCCTCAGTTTTAGTCCCTCTTCAATGATTCCCTTTCCTATATTCAAAAGGATGTGAAGTGAGCAAGGGTTGGACTAGCAGCTCAGCTGTATCTCATACCTAAGTCAGATCCCACTCTTGTGTTTGCCTTACTGTGTTCATCAGTAGTTACTAGTTTCCTGGAATGGGAGACATAAAAGAAATAGTCTGAAGCAGATGAATTCTCCCCTACTGCCCCTGTCCAGGCTGGGAGCACACTATATGGTATGGAAACTACATCTTGAAACTTCTGTAATACTCAAAAATGAAATAACAACAACACTAAGATGTGAATAATTTGGGTTTTGAATCATTCAAAAATAGATATGTTCAGTGAATGTTTTATTTCAGGCATTTTTACCATAAAACTTCCTCTCACACTAATTAGCTGATTTTCCCATTGAAATTCCAAAATAAAAGTAAACAATAGTTATTAAAATTGTGTGTGATAGATGTCCCTGGGGTTAGAAATCTTGTTTTTTATGTTTTTGGAAATATATGCAGAATATTGGAAACTATACCACAAATAAAATATGACTTGCAATCAGTGTATTTCAGGTATTATTATTATTATTATTATTATTATTGGCTAAATTTCTTCATAAGAAATTATGCAGATAAAGGATATAGAGTAAAAGTTATGTCAATGAAGGATATAGAGTATAAATTTTATGAAGAACTATTTATATTGACATCTATCTATCTATTTATCTACCTACCTACCTAGATATATGTATCCAAGGCCAGAAGCCATTCAGGTGTTCTGGCCCTGGGAATCAGGGGTAGAAATTCAGGTGAGATGTCAGGCATTTTTACCATGAAACTTTCGCTCACACTAATTAGGTGATTTTCCCATTGAAATCCCAAAATAAAAGTAAACAATGGTTATTCAAATTGTGTGTTGTAGATGTCCTGGGGTCAGATATCTTGTTTTTGAATATTTTTGGAAATATATGCATATTGGAAACCACACCATAAGTAAAATATAACTTTCTCTTGGGTTACTCTGTCAAAGCTGAACTCACTGCTGGGAGTCCTTCTGTAGATATGTGGGACAGGTTTTACTCTTGGGATCTTCTCAGGAAAGGCAATTGTTTGCATTCTTGCTCTTGGAGGTGGTGGGGGGCTATCCTCCTACTTTTGTATCTCATAAGACAGCTATTCTCCCTTTCTTTAAAATATGTATGAACAAAACTTTCACGACTCTTTCCTTCTTCATATGCACTGAGTATATATGGGGTTCATTGTGCAAGTGCATTTGAAATTTGGCATGTGGAAAGGAGCAGGGAGTCCCTAATTTCTTTAAATTCTGTACTAGAGTATCTCAGAAGGTAAAATACGTGGAACACATTGATGAAATTTATTTATTTCAACAATAATGAGATAAGATGGCCATGAGAATATTCCTGTGTGTGGTCATAAGAAATGGAAGTGTGTGTTTCTGTGATGTTTCAGAATTCTTTGTGTGTCTTGTGTTATCTAATTGGTTTACTTGGTATACCAATGTGGAAAATGAGATAGTGCTAGGTCTTGTGGAATTATGTGTACATTCTTGTATATATCCAACTAAGGTTTCTGGTGAATGTTAAGGGAATGTGTGTATGTGTGTGTGTGTGTGTGTAGATATGTATTATGTGTGTGTATATTTGGTTTTTTGTATGTTTTCTGCTTTGGTAATACATAGTACATATAAACAGATGCAGGTCAATGAAAGGCTGAAAGATGGTCTTCAATTGATATTTAGGTGAGAAAACCTGTATAAGAAAGTATTTTTCCTCAGGATATATGAATTTTATAGAATTTAGGAATTCTAGAGTTTCAACTGGTTATCTATTGAGGGAATGTGAAGTGTTTATGAAATTAATTTGTAAAACAGTGAATCTCATAACGTTTGTATATAGGATGAGAGTACAAAAGAGTATCTATGTAATGCTAATAGATGATGGGAAAGATGGATGGAAAAAGAACAGATGATTGTATGAAAGGATAATTAAAAGGAAGAAGAAATGGGCCATATGTCATATAAAGTAATAAACTTGTGAGTACATGAGTACTTGATTTGTGAAATATGAATGGAAAGTTGTGATTGAATTCCCATAGGCATCTTGTACTGTTCATTGTATTGCCAGCCCAGCTGCCCCAGTGTATATGCTGAGGAAATTTTTTTTTTCTTTTTTTGCACTGGGGATTGAACCCAGGGATGCTTCACCACTGAGCTGTATCCCAAGTACTTTTCATATTTTATTCTAAAACAGGCTCTTGATAAGTTGTTGAGGGTCTTACTAAATTTTGGAGGTTGACCTCTACCTGCAATCCTCATGCCTTAGTCTTCAGAATTTCTGAGATTAGAGGCATACACCACCATGCCTGACCTCTGTCCTGTTCTTGAAAACACATTCCCTATTTGTCCTTGCCAAGAAGCCTGGGTATTAGTCCTTCTGCCCCAAATTCCTTTCCCATATTAAAAAAAAATGTGAAATAAGGACAGGTTGGACTAGCAACTCAACTGTACCTCCTGCCGAAACTCATGTCCCATCTTTGTATCTGCCTTACCATGCTCATCAGTAGGTATAAATTTTTGATAATGGAGACACAGGAGAAATATTCTGAAGCAGATGAATTCTCTCCTGTTATCTTAGTCCAGTATATATAGCTCAGGAATAACTTCTGGAATTCTGGAAAATGTAAAGAACAATAACACCGAGACATAGCATAGTCTCTCCATGTTATACAAAAATAGATATGTTGAGTGGATATTTTGTTTCAAGCATTGTTAACACCGTGAAACTTTCTCCCAATAATTAACGTGACTTTCATTCAAAACTCCAAAATATACACACTTATTAAAACTGCATTTGTGGTAGTTGTGATTGGAAATCTTGAATGTGTTCTTTTTAAAAATGCATACAGAATATGAATGTGATACGTAATCAGTAAAGTTTGGGTAAAACGTTTTATTAACTTAATATCCTAATGAGAAATTGTGCAAATAAAGGAAATCAAGTATAACTTTTATGAAGAACTTTTTATGTTGTTTTACACACACACACACACACATACACACACACACCCCAACACCACAAGCCTTTCAGGTGTTCCTGAACTAAAACTCTCTTCCACAAACAGAAGTTCTGCTGGACTTCCAGCCTCTTTCCTTTCCTCTGGGCCTATGCTGTCCAAATTTAACTCACTGTCAAGAAGCTTTTTGAAGATTATTGAGAGATACCTCTGTAGTGATTGTCTCAGGAAAAACAATGTTTTTATTCTTGCCTTTTTAAGGGGATTCTCTCTTTTTGGTATCCCATAAGACAGCCATACTCCTTTGCATTTTCATGAATCTTTCCTTTTTCATACTGAGGATAGAATTGACCAGGTGAATTGAAAACTGGGTATGCAGAAAGTTGTAAGACTCTGATTCCTTCAAATTCTATACTGGAGGTATCTCAGAGTTTCAAAAGAGGGAGTACCTTAAAAATGTTCATTCATTTCTAGGAAAGAAAATATTAAATGTAATGAATTATAGTGGCCATGTCTGTGGGCCTGTGGAATGGAGGTACATGCATTTGATATATTTCAGAGTTCTCTGTGTAGCATGTGTGATCTGAGGTGTGTATATGGTAAATCTATGTGGAAAATGAGATGATGGTAGGTCTTATGGAATTACATGTATCTTCTGGTACATACCAGGTTAATATTTCTAGTGCTACTAAGTGGGAATGGTGGTGGTGGTGATGTGTGTGTGTGTGTGTGTGTGTGTGTGCGTGCGCATGCATATGTATGTATATGAGTATTTTCATTATAAATATTTGTGTCTTCTCTGTTATGACAGTACATAGTACACATAAACAGGTGCAGGTCTATGGAGGACTTAAACATGATCACTCATGAACATTTGGGTGAGAATATCTGTATAAAAGTGCTTTCTCTTCAGGACATGTGAGTTTTCTACTTTGGTCATTCATTATATAATTAAATCAGGTTGTCTATGTGAGGGAATATGAAGTATTTATGGAATTATTGTGTAAAACTGTTAATCTAAGATGGTTGTATATAAGAATGAGGGTATAAGGAACGCTAATAGAGAATGGGAATGATAGATGGAAAAAGATGATTGTGTGAGAGAATAAATAAAAGGTAGGAGTAATGGGGTCATAGTATAAAGAGCATAACTTGTGAGTGTGTGAGCTTGGGTTTTGCCATCTGAGAAGGATGTTATGACTAACTTCCCACACATGTCTTGTACTGTCCACTGTCTCACCAACAGCTGCTCTAGTGTTTTCACATGCAGGTTTGTGCTGAGGACCTTTGCCCTATGTAAAAAAAAAAAAAAACAACAGTGATTGAACACAGGGGCCTTAAAAACTGAACCACATTGCCAACTTTATTTATTTATTTATTTATTTATATTTTTATTTGAGACAGGTTCTCACTACATGCTTAGAAACTTACAAAATTGCCGAGGCTTTGAAATTGCAATCCTCTTTCCTTAGCCTCCCAAGTTGCAGGGATTACAGGCATATACCACCATGCCTAGCCTTTGCCTCATTCTGTGTGTGTGTGTGTGTGTGTGTGTGTGTGTTTATTAGTTATACATTACAGTAGAATGCATTTTGACATATTATACATAAATGAAGTATAACTTCTCATTCTTCTGGTTGTACATGTTGTAGAATGACATTGGTCATGTAATCATATATGAACATAGGATAATAATGTCCAATTCATCCTATCTTTTCTATTCCCATTCCCTCTCCCTTTCCTTTATTCTCCTTTGTCTAATCTGAAGGACTTCTATTCTTCCCTACCCACCCCCTTATTGTGAGTTAGCATCCACATAACAGAGAGAACATTTGGACTTTGGTTTGGGGGGATTGGCTTATTTTACTTAGCATGATAGTCTCTAGTTCCATCAGTTTACCAGCAAATGCCATAATTTCATTATTCTTTATGGCTGAGAAGTATTCCATTGGGTATATATACCACATTTTCTTTATCCATTCATCTGTTGAAGGGCACCTAGGTTGGTTCCATAGTTTAGCTGTTGTGAATTGAGCTGCTATAAACATTGATGTGGCTGCATCTCTGTAGTATGCTGATTTTTAAGTCCTTTGTGTATAAACAGAGGAGTGGGATAGTTGGGTCAAAAGGTAGCTCCATTCCAAGTTTTTGAAGGAATCTTCATATTGCTTTACATAGTGGCTGTACCAATTTGCAGTCCTACCAGCAATATATGAGTGTACCTTTTCCCCCACATCCTCACCAATATTTATTATTGCTTGTATTCTTGATAATTGCCATTCTAACTGGAGTAAGATAAAATCTCAATGTAGTTTTAATTTGCATTTAATTTCTCTAACAGCTAGAGATGTTGAACATTTTTTCATGTATTCGTTGACTATTTGTATTTCTTCATCTGTGAAATGCCTATTCAGTTTATTTGCGCATTTATTAATTGGGTTATTTGTTTTTTGTGCTGTTTGAGTTCTTTATATATCGTGGAGATTAATGCTCTATCTGATGTGCAGGAGGCAAATATTTTCTCCTGTTCCATAGGCTCTCTCTTTACATACTTGATTATTTCCTTTGCTGTGAAGAAGCTTTTTAGTTTGATTCCATCCTATTTGTTGATTATTGATTTTACTTTATGGGCTTTAGGTGTCTTATTAGGGAAATTGGTTCCTAAGCCAATATGATGTAGATTTGGGCCTACTTTTTCCTCTATTAGGCATGGAGTCTCTGGTCTAATGCCTAAGACACATCAATAAACATAAAGTCAAGTTATCACATGATTACCTCAAAAATGCAGAAAAAGTACTTGGCAAAATACAGCATCCATTCATGTTCAAAAACTAGAAAAATTGGAATACTAGAAATATACCTCAACATTGTAAAAGCTATATATGCTAAACCCAAGGCCAACATCATTGTAAATTGAGAAACTGCAAGCATTCCCTACAAAAACTGGACCAAGACTGGGACACCCTCTTTTTTTTTTTCTTTGAGAGAGAGAGAGAGAAGAGAGAGAATTTTTTAATATTTATTTTTCAGTTTTTGGTGGACACAACATCTTTATTTTATTTTTATGTGGTGCTGAGGATTCAACCCAACGCCCGGCGCATGCCAGGCGAGTGCAATACCGCTTGAGCCACATCCCCAGCCCCTAGGGATGCCCTCTTTCAACACTTCTATTCAACATGGTCCTTGAAATCCTAGCCCTAGAAATTAGACAAAAGAAAGAAATTTAAGGGATATGAATAGGAAAATAAGACCTCAAACTATTCCTATTTGCTGGCATGATTCTGTATTTAGAAGACTCAAAAAAAACTCCACTAGAAAGTTTCTAGAACTCATACATGTATTCAGCAAAATACCAGGATATGAAATTAACACCTATAAATTAATTACATTCCTGTACATCAGTGATGAATCTACTGAAAGAGAAGTTAGGAAACTATCCCATTCACAGTAGCCAAAAAGAAAAAAAAGGAATCAATATAACAAAGGAGGTGAAAGACCTCTACAATGAAAACTACAGAACACTAGAGAGGGAAATTGAAGAAGACCTAAGAAGATGGAAAGCTCTTCCATGTTCTTGGATAGGCAGAATTAATATTGTCCAAATGGCCATATTACCAAAGATGCTATACAGATTTAATGCAATTTCTGTTAAAATCCTAATGATGGTCTTATAGAAATAGAAAAAGCAGCCATGAAATTCATTTGGAAAAATAAGAGATCCCAAATAGCCAAAGTAATCCTTAGTAAAAAAAAAGTGAAGCAGGCTCTTGAGTCCTCGCTTCCAAGATGACCAAAAAAAAGAAGGAATAGTGGTCATGCAAAAAAGGGTCGCAGGCATGTGCACCTATTTGTTGCATGAACTGTGCCAGGTGCATACCCAAGGATAAGGCCATTAAGAAGTTCATCATATGATGAACAGTGGGTTACAGAAGACATCAACTGGGAATAGAACCACAATTGACCCAGCTATCCCTCTCCTTGGTCTATACCCAAAGAACTTAAAAATAGCATTGAAGTGGACACAGCCACATAAATGTTCAGAGCAGCACAATTCACAATAGCTAAACTGTGGAACCAAACTAGATGTCCTTCAGTACATGAGGGATAAAGAAAATGTGATATATATATATATATATATATATATATATATATATATACACACACACACATACATACACACACACATACACATACATAATGGAATATAACTCAGCAATAAAAGAGAATAAAATAATGGCATTTGCAGTTAAATGGATGGAGTTGGATTTTATAATGCTAAGTGAAGTTAATCAATTCCAAAAAAACAAATGCCGTATGGTTTCTCTGATAAACAGAGGCTGATTCATAGTGGGATAAGAAGGGAAAGAATGGGAGGAATAGACAACTCTAGATAGGGCAGAGGGTTGGGAGGGGATGGGAGGGGGCATAGAGTTAGAAATGATGATGGAATGTGATGGTCATCATTATCCAAAGTACATGTATGAAGACATGAATTGGTGTGAATATATTTTGTATACAACCAGAGATATGAAAAATTGTGCTCTCTCTATATGTAATATGAATTGTAATGCATTCTACTGTCATATATAAATAAAAAATAATAATAACAAAAGAAAAAAAAGAGTCATCAAGAAAGAATTAGATTTGTAAGAGATCTGGTGGGTGAACCACCGGGGAAAGGTGAGGGGGGTCAGGAGCCTGCAGACCATGATCCAAGTCTGATACTTGTGAAAAAACAAAGAAAGGAAGGAAGAGAGAAAGGAAGTGAGGGAGGGAGGGAGGAAGGGAGGGTAGGGGAGGGAAGGAAAGAGAAGGAAGGAGGGAGGGAGGGAGGCAGGAAGGAAGGAAGGAAGAAGATCAGTGGATAAAAGAAAGAGATGGAGTGGGAAGGAGAAAGGATGGGAAAGGAGAGGAATTATGGAATAAACTTAACAAAATCATGTTAATATACCACATGGAATTTTACTTTTATATATATGTAAAAGTACCAATCAAAAATAAATTAATGAGGCTTGGGCTATATAGCTCAGCAGTAGAGCATTTGCCTCATACATACGAGGCACTGGGTTCGATCTTTAGCACCACATAGAAATAAATATTGTGCCCATCTACAACTAAAAAATAAATTAAAAAAATAAATTGACAAGCAAAAGAAAGATAAGTACAAGAATGAGAATAGGGAGAGGGAAAATGGGGGAAATGGGGATTGAAGTCAAATTCAATGTATATATGATTTTGTCAAAATAATGTGTAACTATAGTGCTATAATAAAAAAAAATATGAAACAAGAAAGTGACATAGGACTCCCCATTTTATTTTTATATTATTATTTATCTATTTTTTAAGATTGAATGAAAAAATTTTAAATTATAAATTATGTTGAAATAAAAATGATAAAATCAAAGAAATTTTACAATATACAAATTATCACTGGATTTAGTAGAACACTATATATTCCAATAGTTTTTAATATTAAAATTGTATATATTGTCAGGTAAATAAGAAAAAGTATATACCCTCACTAGAATCAGTATTGCATGTTATTAATATTAATGTAACTACTAAATCAATTTAAATTCTGAGTCAGGTGCAAATGGAATCCAAAGATCATGTTATTAAAGCATTTTGTACATGGTAGTTTTTCACTGTGTTCCAACTATCAATATACTTAGCTATAAGTTATCTGACATTTAGCCTATCAAGGAGTAGCTAACTATGCTGTGGTGTGCTAATATGCTAGTGCAGTCTGAGTCACACTTTGTATTCATATGCTGCTGTACCAAAGTGCTCACAAATGTCAGGAATGTTATTGAGCTGCCAATATGTTCAATACGGGATGCAAAGTACATGGTAAAAACATTTCATTTTGTTTTCTTTATTGTATTAGTGTATTCTAAGCACTTTTATGCCTTTAGATGAACACCAATTGAACAACTGTTTTTATTTAAAAATATTGCCATTTACTTATGACAGGGAAAAATTTATTGTCATAATTTATAAAATACAGGACAATTGTTGCAATTATTCTGAAGTTTGGGTTTCAGAAATTTGAAATAACTATAGTCTTTTGAAATTTTTTCAATAATTCTCAGTCTGAAGTTAAAAGTAGTAGAGTTTTCTTTACTAATTTGAATCAGATATCATCTTCCCAACCTCCCTTTCCTATTCCCAAATACCATGTAGCAAATTCAAATATGAGTTCAGTTATCAGGCAGATAAAAATAAGGAAACAAATCCTACTCTTCACATTTCTGATCTGAAGCAGAAGATACACTATTTAAAGGCACTCGAGGAAGCACAGTTTATTGGATTATTACAAGAATCAAATAAGATGCTGACATGTCATTAGAAAACACTTAGAAAATTTTTAAGTTCTACACAAATACAGTATGAATGAAAGTAACTGAACAAAATATGCTTTCTGTAAAAATACAACAAAAATACTAATGAGACAGGCACACACATAGAATTCTTCAAAAAGCCCTCATATACAGAGCAATGCAGGGTTAAAGAATCTATCCTTTGAAATTAAACAAACTGTTTTCATGAAAATTCTTTAAGGAGAATGCTTATAGTTGTGAGGTTAAAATTAAAGTTTCAAAGAAAAAAGAAAGAAAGAAGAAAGAATTGAAGAGGAAAGGAGGGAGATTGAGGAGAAAAAGGAGGAAGGAGAAAGAAAGGGAGAGATAAAGAAAGAAGATGATTCCATGATTAAATAAAATAAGTTTAGAAACTAAAATTAAACAGTTAATATTTTTCAGGCTTTAATGTCCTAATATTTAAACCCATGGTTACATAATAGAGGTATATAGTATGTAGCATTTTCAAAATTTTTAAGATTAAAATTGCTAAAACATACTTTGAAAATGTGCCTGTAGTGATTTGTTTAATCAAGCAATTCTGTGAAGCAAATTCTGTGACAACAAATGCAATGGGTTCCTTAATACATAGGAACATCCATCAAACAGGAAAACTAATAACAGTGATGAACATTTATGAAGTGTTTCACAGATTACAAAACATTTCCACTTTCCCTTTGATTCTCAATCCACTTTTACAAAACAGTTCTTATATTTCATTTTCAGTTAAAGAAACAAATGCTAATACCATGCTATGTTTGTTATATAGCTCTGTCGTATAATTTAAGGTCTGATATTGTGATGCCTCCTGCTTCAGTTTTCTCTATGAAGATTGCCTTGGCTATTCTGGGCCTCCTATTTTTCCAAATGAATTTCATGACTGCTTTTTCTATCTCTATGAAGAATGTCATTGAAATTTTTTTCTGTTTTTTAAAAATGTTCTAATGAGTTATATATGACAGTAGATGCATTTTGACACATTGTACACATATGGAGCATAATTTCTCTTTCTTCTGGCTATACGTGGTGCTGAGTCACACCAGTAGTGTAGAATAATGTTTCTCTCATTCTTCTGTCCTTCCCACCCCGACTGCCTCACCTCTCTCCTTCATCCTCTCTGCACAATCCAAAGTTTCTTCATTCTTTTCTACTCCCCAACTATGGATCATCAACCACTTATCAGAGAAAATATTGTGCCTTTGGTTTTTGGGGATTGGCTTATTTTACTTAGCATGATATTCTCTAGTTCCATCCATTTACTTGCAAATGCCATGAGTTCATTCTTCATTAAGGCTGAGTAATATTCCATTGTGTAAGTGGACCACATTTTCTTTATCCATTTATCTGTTGAAGGGAATCTAGGTTGATTCCATAGTTTAGCTGTTGTGAATTGAGTTGCTATAAACATTGATGATCTCTTGTATAGGCAGAATTAATATTGTCAAAATGGCCATACTACCAAAATTGTTATACAGATTTAAGGCAATTTCTATTAAAATCCAAATAACATTCTTCCCAGAACTAGAAAAAGTAATTATGAAATTCATTTGGAAAAATAAAAGACCCAGAAGAGCCAAAGCAATCCTTAGCAAGAAGAGTGAAGCAGGCATCACAATATAAGACCTTAACATATACTTCAGAGATATAGTAACAAAAACCAGCATGGCACTGGCACCAAAATAGAAATGTAGACCAATTGTACAAAATAGAAGACAGAAAAAAAAACCCAACACATAAATACAGTTATCTCATACTAGACAAAGGAACCAAAAATATACATTGGAGAAAATAGAGTCTATTCAACAAATGGTGCTGGAAAACTGGAATCCATATGTAACAAAGTGAAATTAAACCTCTGTTACTCTGCACAAAATTCAAAGTAGATATAGACTTAGGCACTAGAACAGAGACCCTGCACCTAATAGAAGAAAAAGTTTTTCCAAATCTTAATCATGTCGGCTTAGGATCTGATTTCCTTAACAAGACTCTTAAAGTGCAAGAAATAAAATTAAGAATCAATAAGTGGGATGGATTCAAATTAAAAACCTCTTCCCAGCAAAGGAAACAATCAATAATGTGAGCAGAGAGCCTACAGAATGGGAGAAAATCTTTACCACATGCTCCTCAGAGCACTAATCTCCAGGGTATATAGAGAACTCAAAAAACTTAACACCACAATACCAAATAACACAAACAATAAATGGGTTAAGAAATTGAACAGACACTTCACAGAAGAAATACAATCAGTCAACAAATATGAAAAAATGCTCATCATCTTTAGCAATTAGATAAATGAAAATCAAAATTACTCTAAGATTTTATCTCATTCTAGTCAGAATGGCAATTATCAAGAGTATAAGCAATAATAAGTGTTGGCGAGGATGTGGGGGAAAATGAACATTCATACATTGCTTGTGAGACTGCAAATTGCTGAAACTACTATGGAAAGCAGTATGGAGATTCCACAGAAAACTTGGAATAAAACCATCATTTGACCCAGTTATTCCACTCCTTGGTTTATACCCAAAGGACTCAAAATCAGTCATTGGAATTTTAATAGGAATTGTACTATATCTGGATAGTGCTTTTGGTAGCAAGCCCATTTTGACAATGTTAATTCTGTCTATCCAAGAATATGGGAGATATTTCCATCTTTTCAGGTCTTCTTCAATTTCTTTCTTTAGTGTTCTGTAGTTTTTATGTTGAGGTCTTTCAACTCTTTTGTTAGATTGATTCCCATGGTTTTTGTTTGTTTGCTTGTTTTGGGTTTTCTTTTTTGAGACTACTATCAATGAGATAGTTTTCTTAATTTCTATGTTAGCTGATTCATCATTGATGTATAGAAATGCAATTGATTTATGGGTGTTAATTTTATATCCCACTACTTTGCTGAATTCATTTATGAGTTCTAGAAACTTTCTGTGGATTTGGGGTTTCTAAATATAGGATCATGTCATCAGCAAATAAGATGATGTTTGAGCTCTTATTTTCCTATCCATATCCCTTTTCTTTTGTCTAATTGCTTTGGCTAGGGTTTAAAGGACTATGTTGAATAAAGGGTGAAAGAGAGCCTCCCTGTCTTGTTCCAGTTTTTAGAGGAAATGATTTTAGTTTTTCTCCATTTACAATGATGTTGGCCTGGGGTTTAGCATATATAGCTTTTACAATATTAGCATATATAGCTTTTTACAATATTAAGGTATGTTCCTAGTATTCCTAGTTTTTGAGCATGAATGGATGCTATATTTTGTCAAATGCTTTTTCTGCATCTATTGAGGTAATCATATGATTCTTGTCTTTAAGTCTATTGATGTGATGACATGGAGGCCAATGGAACAGAATAGAACACACAGAGACAAACCCATATATATATACAGTTATTTCATTCTACATAAGAGCACCAGAAACATACAAAATATAGCTTTTTTTTTTCAACAAGTGGTGCTGGGAAAACTGGAAATCCATATGTAGTACAATAAAACTAAACCCCCATCTCTCACCCTGCACAAAACTCAATTCAAAGTGGATCAAGGACCTAGGCATTAAACAGAGACCCTGGTTTAGAAGAAAAAGTAGGCCCAAATCTCCATCATGTCAGCTTAGGAAATGACTTCCTAAATGAGACTCATAAAGAGCAAGAAGTAAAATCAAGAATCAATAAATGAGATGGTATCAAATAAAAAGCTTTTTCACAGCAAAGGAGACAATGAAGAACATGAAGAGAGCTGGGAATGGCAGTATACTCCTGTAAGCCCAGTGGCTTGGGAGGCTGAGGCAGGAGGATTGTGAGTTCAAAGCCAGTCTCAGCAACTTAGTGATGCACTTATCAACTCAGCAGGACCCTGTCTCTAAATAAATTTTTTAAAGGGTTGGGGATGTGGCTCAGTAGTTAAGCATCTAAAAGCATTTTTGTACCATAAAAACAAAAACAAAACCAGAAAGCCACAAAGAGAGAACCTACAGAATGGGAGAAAATCTGCCACCTGCACCTCAAATACAGCATCAATCTCCCTGATATATTAAGAACTCAAAAAAATTCAACATGCACAAAAAAACAAGTAACTTCACCAATAAATTGGCAAAGGAACTGAATAGGCACTTCACAGAAGTAACATATTAATGGTCAAAAAATATATGACAAAATTTTCAACATATCTAGCAATTAGAAAAATGCACATTAAAACTACACTGAGAATGACAACTATCAAGAATACAAGCAAAAATAAATGTTATTGAGGATGTGGGGACAAAGGTACACTTTCATCCTTTGCTGGTGGGACTGAACAATTGGTACAGTCACTATGTAAAGTAGTATAGAGAATCCTCAGAAAACTTGGAAATGGAACCACCATTTGACACAGTTATCCCACTCCTTGGTTTATGCCCAAAGAACTGAAAATCAGCATACTACAATGATGCAGCCACATATAGGAGTTTAGTTCACAACAGCTAAATGATGGAACCAACCTAGGTGCCTTCAACAGACAAATGGATAAAGAAAATGTGGTGTATATACAAAATGGAATATTACTTAGCCTTAATGAAGAGTGAAATTATGGCATTTGCCATCCATTTACTAATGGATAGAACTGGATACTATCATGCTAATTCACAAATAAGGCAGTGTGTTAAGAAGTTCTTTGGATTAGACAAAGGGGAATAAAGGGAAGGGAGGGGGAGTGGGAATAAGAAAAATAGTAGAATGAATTGGACATTACTATCCTATGTTCATAAGATTACAACCAGTGTAATTCTACCTCATGTATAACTAGTAGAATGAGAAGTTATTCATTCTCTCTCTCTCTCTCTCTCTCTCTCTCTCTCTCTCTCTCTCTCCATATATATATATATATATATATATATTAGGTCAAAATACATTCTACTATCATTTATAATAAGAACAAATAAAATATCTAAAAAATAAAATGGTGTTGATTTCTAAAACTGTGTTCTCTCTATCCCTCAGAAAAATATTATGAATATGCAGATTTTGGTAGAATAACTCATTTTGCTGTCACCTGCTTGAAAACTATGTATGACTCTTCTATGGTAAGAATGACCCAGCTAAAATGGCAGCTTTGCACCCTGCAAACCCAGCCCCAGTCACAGTGATTGCTGAGGTGTGTGTCTGTGACCTATGCTGGACTTATCAAAATCTTCTAGCTGCTTTCTGTGATAACCTCTCTTTTCTAGTTGCAACATTGTGAAGATATAAGCTTGGACTTACCAGTGGTCAAAGTTCAGCTGTGCAGAAATGACTCAATGCATTCAAAGGGGATGGGATATATAGAGAAAACAATACTCTAATAATTAGTTTAAGATTTTCTCTCTCTAATCCTATCTGAAAATATTTCTATCCTTACCATTTTTTGTTGAGTAGAGCAAAGTTCAATTTCTTTCATATGGATATAAAGCCTCCCAACTAACATACACTGCCATAGACTTAAAGCAATAGAAATTTTACTTCTCACAGTAAGGGGGGCTAGAAATCTAAGATCAAGATGCTGGAAGATTTCATGTCTAGTGAGAGCTTGTTTTCTCACAGAAGGTGATCATCTCAATGTAATGTCAAATTATGGAAATGAGATGCGAATTCTCTAGGGTCTCTTTTGTAAGATCAGTAAGTCCATTAGTGCAGGCTCCTCCCTCATGACCTAATCAATTCCCAAAGACCCCCACCCCTTAATGCCATCACCTTTGTGGTTAGACTTTCAGCATAATGGCTTTGGGGGGCAGCGGGGGGAGACATTCATCCATAGCAGAGATCCAGTAAAATGAACTAACTACAATTAGGAAAAAGGGTAGAAACATATTCTCTGAGGTAAGCCATTTATACTAAAAATGTTTGGAACTATCTACTTGCTCCTGCTGGGATAGGGTCTTGATGAACCTGGTGGCACATCTACTCCATAGCATAAATTCTTTTTTTCTTGATTTACTTTTTAACTGGTACATTATGGTTATTCTTAAAAGTGAAATTTATTAATACAAGCCCATGATATAATTGGGTTAATTTATTTGTATCGTTCCTTCACTTTCCCATCCTACCTCCCTTCTCCTTTTTATACCTCCTCTACTCCACTATAGTCGCTACTATTTTCATGACATCACTTCTGTTTTAATTCCTTACTTTTCACTAGCTTTTGCATATAAGAGAAAATATTCCACTCTTGTCTTTATTTCACTTATCATGGTGTTCTTCATTACCATCCATTTACCAACACATGATATAATTTCTTTCTGTTTTATAGCTGAGACTCTATGTTTTACGTGTAGCACATTTTCTCCATCCAATCAAGCATTGAGTGACAATTAGTGTGGTTACAGAAGTTGGATATTCTGAATTGTGCTTCTATAAAACACTGGTATGCATATATGACTATACTATGTGGATTTTAGTTTTAGTTTTTTTGGAAACCAAGGAGTGGGTCAGCTGGGTCATATGGTATCTCATACTTAATCTTTTGAATAATCTCTATACTGCTTTCCAAAGTGGTTGTACTAATTTGCAGTCATACCAACAATTTATAAGTGTGACTTTTTCATCATATCCTCATCAAAGAGCATACATTCTTGGCCACAGTAATCATTAAAAATAATATTTTCTCAATTGAATTAATTTCAAAACATAGAAATATTTCCTTCATTCCCTCATTTTAATATCAAGTACTTATTGAGAAGTTACTTTGCAATAGATGCAGTTCTTTTACTCAGGATACTACAATGAGCATTTATATTTCAACTTCCAGATCACATTATATTTTTTTGCCAATATTTGCCTATAGTCTACAGTTATCATGTCCAAAACAG
Source organism: Marmota monax (assembly GCF_021218885.2). Lineage (NCBI taxonomy): Eukaryota > Metazoa > Chordata > Mammalia > Rodentia > Sciuridae > Marmota > Marmota monax. Next base: position 92,523 of record NW_026695022.1, read on the forward strand.
TTTATACATAAAAAGGAGACATTCTCCACCAAAAGTGGAAATAATTCACAAACTATGGGAGTCAACAAGAGGTTCTAATTCTCAGGTTAGGTATGGGACTATCATATGACCCAGCTGACCTACTCCTTGATATCCAAAATTTTCTTGAAGGTGAAGTTCACATTGAAGGGTGGAAGAAGAGAGCTGCTGAGATTTTCTTAATGATTAGGAGCATGTTCAGGCTACCTTGTGTCTGAGAAGCAAGAGACAGAGCCCTACTAAGGGTGTCCAAAATGGAAAGCATATTAAAAGAATGATCTGCAGGAGTGTACACGCAAGAAAATATAGTAGAGGCTTCTTGGACCCTGCTACTATCAGAGCATACACCAAGCACTAAGCAGCCGAATTCCGGCTCCCGGAACTGAGCCCGCGGGGACTGCTTCTTGGAGCTTACACTTATAGGAGCTTACACCGAGCACGGAGCGGCCGAGTTCCGGCTCCCGGAACTTCCCTGGACCGGGGCTAGGAGCCTGCGGAAACTGCGTCTCGGTCCGGGTCCTGCTGAGGGCCGGTCAGGACTCACCCGTTGCTTGGGTTAGTTTAAAACAGGAAAAAAAAAAAAAACTTGATCATTATTTATTTAAGTTGCATGGCAAATCTGTAGGAGAACTGAAGAAGCATGTCAAGTTGGGCTTCTAGAAATGGTCCCCAAAGCTACAGTACAGACCTGAGTAATTGAGGAACAGAACCCTCCTCCATGATAAGAAATCTTCCTAATTGAAAAGTTTCAGCAATAACTGCTGGGACTAAAACTGAGTTGCCATTTCTGCAGCTGGATAGTAGACGGGACTAGACTATTCTAACAGGAGGTATTAGCACCATTAAATGTCTGCCATTGTCCCTACAGGCAGATCAAATGTTCCATACCTGTTAACATCACTGATACCAATGTCTATGCTGCATCTGTTGCTAATATTTCCCTAAAAAAAAAAAAAGGATATGACTTGATGTTTGTTCTTGAAAAGAGCAGGAGAGATAAAATCTATTTCTTTCTTCTGGCTTCTAAACATAAAATATAACTGAATGATATATCCCAAATCTCTTCTAGGCATGGCCTCATGCTAAAAAGGAATGTAGAAAATATATGTTTTAGCTTCATAGTTTCTTGTTGAGAGCCACACCCGAAGGGGCCCCAGCAAACTTCCAGCTGCCAGCAAACTTCCAGCTGCCGGCTGATGATTGGCTCACAGCGGCCCCACCAACATCTAGCTGATTGGCTCCTCTGCGGTGATGCTCATTGGGCTGTTTCCCTGCCCTTTCAGACCACGGAGCTGCTCATTGGGGGAGTTTTTTGGCTCCGCCCACGTGACCCAGCCAATCGGCCTCAAGAGCAGGAGGATTGTGGGAGGTGGGGAGAAGCTTGTGTGGGAGAGAGAGGCTTGGGGAAAGCCGGTGGTGGCAGTTGAGGCTCTGAGGGTTTTTCCTGAGAGGCTGTTTTGTTTGGAGTGTGTGGTTCTAAAAATAAAGTTAGTTTCTTTTGACAAGTGGCTCCTGATTGTGCCCAGCCAGACTGCGGCAGTTTCTGTGAGGGAGGCTTTTTTAAAGAGGGTTAAGATGAATGTTTATAGCTATTTAGCCTGGACACAACAGTGTTTACACTGGGCCTTAAAGAATCCAAAAACTGTTTCACAAGGGTGATATTGGGAGGGCATCATAGAGAAAGCAATGTTTGAAACACAAAAGAAGGGAAAGAAGCCAAGCACAGTGGTGCATGCCTGTAATCCAAGAAGCTCAGGAGGCCCAGGCAGGAGGATCATGAGGTCAAAGCCAGCCTCAGCAAAACCGGAAGTGCTAAGCAATTCAGTGAGACCTTGTCACTAAATAAAATACAAAATAGGGATGGGGATCTACCTCAGTGGTCGAGGGCTCCTGAATCCAATCCCCAGTACCCCCCCCCCCCAAAAAAAAAAAAAAAAAACTTGGAGTTTTTTTGGAGAAGCACAAGTAGATCAGGTAGATGGTAATGAAAGGATGAGCAAGGGGAGGAAAGTTTTGAAAAACACTTTTTAGAAATTGGGTGTTGCTTTGGGAGAAATTGGGGAACTGATGAAAGTCTTTAATAGAAGAAAAAGGCTGAAACCTATCTTAAAATTTCATTAGGCTAATATTAAAGATCAAAGAATTCTTGTAAAATTTAATATCTTTCCTATAGAGATCTTGTTGCAATCATGTATATTTAGGTTTCTGACATGCAATCCAGGCTTTAGTGCTGAATCAATACTCAGTATATCTTTTTGCATGTGACTGATGTCTTAATAACCAAGATTTTTAAAAAGTATATGAAATGAAATACAATTTCATTCTTCTTTAAAGCTGAGTAATATTCCATTGAGTATATACACCACATTTTCTTTATCCATTCATCTATCAAAGGACATCTGGGTTGGTTCAATAATTTAGCTATATTGTGAATATAGCTATTGCTATAAACATTGACATGGTTGCATCACTGTAGTAGGCTGATTTTAAGTCTTTTGGGTATAAACCAAGTAGTGGGATAGCTGGGTCAAATTGTAGTTCCATTCCCAGTTTTCTGAGGAATATCCATATTGCTTTCCATAGGGGTTGCACCAATTTGCAGTCCCACTAGCATTGTATGAGTGTACCTTTTGCCCCACATTGTCGCCAACATTTATTGTTGCCTATATTTTTAATGATTGCCATTCTGACAGGAGTGAGATTTGCATTTCTCTAATTGCTAGAGATGTTGAACACTCTTTCCTACATTTGTTGATCAATTGCATTTCTTCTGTGAAGTGTCTGTTCAGTTCCTTAGCCCATTTATTGATTGGGTTATTTGGGGGGGGGTTGTTTTTGTTTTTGTTTTTTTGGTGTTAAGTTTTTTGAGTTTTTTATATAGCCTAGAGATTAATGCCTTATCAGAGGTGCATGTGGTAAAGATTTTGTCCCAGTCTGTAGGCTCTCTCTTCACATTACTGATTGTTTCCTTTACTGAGAAGCTTTTTAGTTGAATCCATCCAATTTATTGATTGTGATTTTACTTCTTGAACTCTAGGAGTCTTGTTAAGTAATTCAGATCCTAGGCCAACATGGTGAAGATTTGGACCAATTTTTTCTTGCATTAGGCACAGGGTCTCTGTTCTAGTGCCTAAGTTTTTGATCCACTTTGAGATGATTTGTGTGCTGAGAGATAGAAGTTTAATTTTATTTTGTTACATATGGATTTCCACTTTTGCTAGTATCATTTGTTGAATAAGCTGTATTTTCTGCAGTCAATATTTTTGGCACCTATGTCTAGTATGACATAACCATATTTATGGGAGTTTGTCTCTGTGTCCTCTATTCTGTACCATTGGTCTACTAGTTATTAGGTATATTACTGCCAATACCATGTCAATTTTATTACCATAGCTCTGTAATATAGTTTAAGGTCTGGTATTGAGATGCCTTCTGCTTCACTTTCCTTGCTAAGGATTGCTTTAGTTATTCTGGGTCTCTTGTTTTTTAAAATAAGTTTTATGACTGCTTTTTCTAGTTCTATGAAGAATGTTATTGGGATTTTAATAGGAATTGCATTAAATCTGTATAATCCTTTTGGTAGTATGGGCATTTTGACAATATTAATTCTGTATATCCAGGAGCATGAAAGCTCCTTCCCTCTTCTAAGGTTTTCTTTATTTTTTTTTCTTTTGTGTTCTGTTGTTTTCATTGTAGAGGTGTTTCACCTCTTTTGTTAGATTGATTCTCAGGTATTTTATTTTATTTTTTTGGAGGCTATTGTTAGTGGGGTAGTTTTACTAATTTCTCTTTTAATGGATTTATTGCTGATGTATAGGAATGTATTTGATTTATGGGAGTTGATTTTATATCCTGTTACTTTGCTGAATTCATTTATTAGTTCTAGAAGTTTAATGATGGAATTTTTTTTTTATCTTCTAGATATGGAATCATGTAATCAGCAGGAGTTGGAGAGTATCATGCTAAGCAAAATAAGCCAATTCCCCCCCACACACAAAAAGGCCAAATGTTTTCTCTAGTATGAAGTTGGTAATTCACAATATGATGGGGGGCACTAGAGAAGCAATAGCAGAAAAGGCAAGTGGCCAGTATCTCCTCTCCATTTCCTTCACTGTCACTTACTTTAGAGTCTTTATCTTACTACAAGCTTTCCTAGGCACTGATCAGTATTTAACCCAACACTCCACCCCATCAGTGCTCTAGAAGACCCTTCATGTCTCTCACAATCTCAGATCATCTCATGTCTTCTGCAAAATCCTCAGGAGAGACCTCTAGAGACATATTGCATTGATATCTTATAGCAGCACTACAAAGAGCAAGAACACATCAACAAGAATGTTAAGCTAATTTAGATAGCATTAATTTGTTTAGACACTTGGGTTTACACATAAGAGCTTTTGTGTTTTAGTCCAGTTCTATTTTATCAGTGTCCATTCCATTTCACTTGCAAGGTGGGCTACCCAGCAAAGTCCTTGTGCTGCAGTCACAGGGAATTCTAAACATATCCAATAGTCAGTCTGCTTGTCACAATGTTTAAATTTTGTTACTCAAACAAGGAATAGTTTATTTGTTGCTAACCTATGGAGAATATGACAAATATTTAATAGGCATCAATAATGGAAAATCAACTCCATGAGGCAGTTATACAGGTTACTCTATGATCTTGTGTTGGTAAAGTAACCCACACAATATGCTTGCCTGGGCAGGCTTACCATAGCAATATACCTGTTTGCACTTCAGAGATATAGAAATAATAAGCCATCTCTGGTATATATAACCATTATAATCTGATACAAAGTGTTGCTCAAGTGATGACACTCAAGGGTAATATCACCTGTACTTGTGAGGGCCAATTCCCAACATAGTAGATTTTACTCATAAATTTAGACATTCTCCTTTTCCTCAAGGGGTCAGTAAGGCAAACCACTGGTGGCTTACTTGTACAGTCGATGGCCAATTAATTTCCTCTGTCTCTAATGTAATGCCTTTAAAAATCAACAACAGGAAATTTTACTTGTGCCTAGGCTGGTTTAAGAAAGTAGAAATGTCCTTTATCTGTATCTTAATGTTGGCAGCCAAGGAAAAGATAATAGAAATGACTGCAAGCCACAGATGTCTGTGTTTCTCATTGATCTCCCTCAGTGTTTTATGCAGATAAACATCAACCCCTGCATAGTTACCCTTAATACTCAAGGCTTCTCTCAGCAGATCGTTCATTCTTTCTTAATCCAGCTCCTGTGGGATTGTGTAGTAAGTAGAAAATTCAAAATATATCCTGGTCGTGAGCCCACTGTTTTATGGAATGGCCTGTGAAATGAGTTCCTTGGTCAGTCTCAATTACCTGTGGTGTGTCACTTGTGACACTTAGCCAGCTCAGTCCCTTAGTAGCTGCTTTTTTACTAGTTTTCTTCCTTGGAAAGGGTGGTATCCTAGCTACAACTTCAGAGATTTTCCCTTTCCCATTTTTCTATCCTTTCAATAAACTCATGCCTGCTACTCTGAGCTACATGTCTGAAATAATTCTGGTTTGATCACAAGAGTAAGGATGAGAAAGTACGGCCATGGCTGCCTCAATGGAACAATACCATTTTCAGATATAATTAGAACATTGATTTATTATATAGGTTTGTAAGAAAGGCATGAGTTATATGCTCACTTACTCTGAAAAACCTTAGCTTTTTTAAATTGCATTTTTATTTATTTCTTCTAATTTGTTATATAGGACAGCAAAATGTATTTCAATTCATAGTACACATATAGAGCACAAATTTTCATGTCTGGTTGTACACAAAGTAGAGTCACACCATATGTGTCTTCATACATGTACTTAGGGTAATGATGTCCATCTCATTCCACTGCCTTTCATACCTCTATGCCCCCTCCCCTCACCTACCTCCCTTTGTCTTATCTAAAGTTTCCTCCCATGCTCCCCCATCCCATCCCCATTATGGATCAACAACCTTATATCAAAGAAAACATTTGGAACTTGTTTTGGGGGGGATTGGCTTACTTCACTTAGCATAAAATTCTCCAACTCTCTCCATTTACTTAAAAATGTCATGATTTTATTCTCCTTTAATGCTGAGTAATATTCCAATGTGTACATATACCACAGTTTCTTTATCCACTCATCTGTTGAAGGACATCTAGGTTGCTTCCACAATTTAGCTATTGTGATTCGTGCTGCTATAAACATTGATGTTGCTATGTCACTATAGTATGCTGTTTGTCCTTTGGATATTTTATGTGGGGAAAAAAAAACACTATCATATTTCACTCAGTCTAGGAACTTGAATACAGTAGCCAACAAAATAGACTAAAATTCTCCACATGGAGGGAAATAGGTATATGAACATATGTAATATATATATTTTTATATTTATATTATATATACATATTTAATATTCCACATAAAAAATCAAGAATTTATCTTCCACATTACACCATTTACTCCCTAATGCTTCATTTCACTTGTTTTATAAAGACAGTAAAATTTTCTTATAATTAATTGTGACAGCTTTTTTACTTTAAATAAGGGTCATTTTACAGAAACTGTCATTTAATCTTTGGGAAAAAACCCTAATTCTTCTATTTTTCTTAAATATAAATTCATGGTGAGAGAACAAGGTAGTGAAGATTTTAAGTCTACAAAACCTGGCTTCTGTTTTGTGCTAGATCACTTGGTAACCATGAACCACTACTTGATTACAGTGCATCTGTTTCATCATTTATAAAATGCAAATAGAAATAACTTCTTATTTATTTATTTTTTTGTTGTTGTAGATGGACATAATACCTTTATTTTATTTATTTATTTTTATGTGGTGATTGAACCCAGTGCCTCACATGTGCTGGGCAAGTGCTCTACCACTGAGCTACAACTCCAGCCCCTATAAATAACTTCTTGATACAGTTGTTTCAAGAATTGAATAGCTTTTTTTGCCATTATACCTGGAACATAGTGAGTGAGCCCTAACAGCATTGATGATGTTCCTCTATTACTTTAAATTTCAAAAATTAGTTAGCTATTTTCATGTCAGATTCATGTCAAATTAACTTACAAAAACTGCAAAAATATAGATATAATGACCTAATTTGGATTCTTCTCTTTTTCAGTGCTTCTAATTTTTTTCAGTGCTATTTAAATTTTGAATAAAATGTTTATGACATTTCATATTTATTGTGGTTCTGTCTTGGTATAACATGTCTCTTACTATGTTTCAAAATTCTTGGTGGTCAAAAAACATCAGCATTACCTCTATTTTCTGAACATATAAAAGGCTTTGCCAAAAAGTATGTGTTTAGTAAGTTATTCCTTTTTTTGTTTTCAAACATCTAAATTTGATTTTTCAAACATCTAAATTTACACAATTTTCTTCCAATGTTCAAAACAATAAAAAGTATGCCTATTTTAACAATACTTTTTTGGGAAGAATCAATTGTACTCACCTTTAAAAATATTGTTACATTTTCTTTTATTTTCCTCATTTTAACTTGTAATTGTCAATATTTCCAAATGTGTGTAAACATAAATCTTCTTTTTTTTTTCTGTATCCCTGAATGTCACTTAAATATATTGCTTCTGTTGTAAAGGACAACCAAGATAAATTATATCATATTATTATGCATGGCAGAGCAACAAAGCACCATTGGGTCCAATTCACTCAAATTCTAACATGTCTTTTATGGGCTTCCACACAAATAAGCAGGGGATTTATAAATTCAGGAAGAGTTATATATCCCAAACATGCATATACACTATTCTTTTTAAGGTAGAGTATGGGCTTTGCTGCATGCAGCCTCATCAACTATATATCCTGGAGGTAATGAAACCACCAAGGGGATTATGTTGGCAAGATTTTTACTTCAGTAAGTAATAGCACTCGTAGGAGAGAAATTCTAAAGAGTTTTCAAATATGCCAGATGCATATTAGAACAGTTAGGAGAAATCATAAACAGTCACTCCCTTAAGCCCCATTATACTTCACTTTAGTCAAACTAGAAACTTCTCCTTGAAAAACAAACATTCATGCATCAAAAATCTATGGGTAGCAGGAGTCTTGGGTTCCGTTCTTGATTTTCCTCCTGACTGAAAAGGTAATTTCAGTAACTGGTTTTGGTGCTTCTGTATCTCTTTTTATCCCTTTAACAAAGCCAGGATTCAGGGCACAGTATTTTTCACCATGTGAACTGGGAAACAGTGGAAAATAAAGTTTTGTTTCCCATATAAAAAGTCAGTGATAACAAGATGAATGGCAGGTAAAGTCATATCATTTGGTCTTTTATTTTCAATACAAGTAAGTTGGTGCCTGAAAATACATTAATAAATGTTTGGTTACATAGGAATGACTGGCATAGTTGATTGCCTTTGTAGTTATATTATTGTTATTCAATTATTTTTATACATTGTCCGTTATGGTTTGGGTATAGAATGTCCTCCAAAATCTCATATTCAGGAGGTACTCAATGTAACAATGTTCAGAGGTGGGCCCTTGGGATGTGATTAGATCCTGAGAGATATGACATTGATTGATTAATTCATTGATGGGTTCACAGCTGATGAAACTGTAAGGAATTGGTGGAAACTTTAAGAAGTGGGCCTAATTGGAAGAACTAGGTCACTAGGGACATGCCCTGGAAGGGTACATCTTAATCCCAGTCCCCTCCCCACTCTGCTTCCAATTTATTATGAGGTAAGCAACTCTGCTCCATCATGCCTTTCCAACATGATGCTCTGCCTCCCCACAGGCCCATAGAAATAGTGTCAGCCAACCATGTACTAAAACCTCTGAAACTATAAGCCAAGATAAATCTTTTCTTTTTTAAGCTGATTTTTCTCAGGTGTTTTGTCATAGTGACAAAAAAAAAAAATGACTGAAACGTTGGCCATATCCAACCAATCTTTCAAAAATACAATACAGGCTTTTTGAAGAATCAGATTTATTTCTTTTATCAAGACAACATGACAGCTCACCACAATTGTATGTTAGACCAGTAACTGAGGAAGAAAGGATGTCATATAAATTTCCTCATTTAGAAAAATCTGAGAAGGAAGGGAAGAAATCTGGGAGGTGTGTGATACCAGCTCAGAGAAAATTCCCTTGCTGTTGCCTGAACATTGTGCTCTTTCAGGGAAGCCACAAATACACACTGAACAGTGAAGGTAACCAATACTTACGTATTTCCATCTGTGTTTTTCAGCACTCATTCACTTAAGGGGTAGATTTTTCTTTATCCTTATTTTATAAAAATATTATAGTTTCCGAAAAGTTGGAAGATATTCTCAAAGTCACACGTCTCTAAAATTCACAGTCCCAGTTATTTCTAAATTTATATGAAAGAGTTTTAAAAATTCATTGAATAATGTGAAAGTACACCTCTAAGTTAGTGGTTGTTATTTAGAATTTATCGCAAAATTTTAATGTACAGACTGGCAGCTTTTCTGAAAAAAAAAATGTGAACCAGTTTACTCAAAGTAAACATAATACCAAACTGCATATTTTATAAAATAGACTAATGAAGAATTAGAGGACATAGTATCACCATATCCTTAAATATTTTTTGGTATAGTACATTTAATTAGGTTTTTAATTTTATAAATGCTAAGCCAAAGACTTCTGTTGTGTTAAAAGAAATACATAACTCACGCACACACAAAAAAAAATTTATTCCTATTAAGTCCTAAGATTAATTTGTTGTTTTCTTTATAGAGGAAACATCAGTATATAATAAAAACAATACCTACTATCATTTGCCAGCAGATTTATTATGAAAATGTACATTTAATTTTTGTCATATGTCAAAATGCATTTTAAATCAAGGCAGCTAGTTTTTAGGAAATTAAGACAACATGAACTCATATTATTTTGTTAGATTACCTAATTCTATATTTTCTCAAATAAGTTATAGGAAAACTATTTTTAGCAGGATGATGACAGATGGTATTAGTTAAAATGTATCCCAAGATGGGTAAACTTGGAAATGTTAGGGTGATTCAAATAGCTTTATTTGCTTCAGAGTTTTCAGATCTTTAATTGTGATACTGGATACTTGAATTTTTCAGAGGTAGTTATCATGAGCAGCATTTCTCCAGATATTCTGACACATACACATTGTTTTTGTGGAGCACCTTTTGGAAATCAACTTTGGAAAGTAGTGATTCAATTTAATACTTTGGCAAAACTTACACAATCTAGAAAATTAGCAACGCATGCAATATGATTTCTCCCTACATGCTAATGCACAATGAAGTCATAGTTTTATGTTCAAATGCAAATGCCCTGCATTGTTAATAAATTATGCTCCAGATCATCTAGTTACCAGATAAATATCATGAAATACCAATAGAAATAAGTGTGCTTGCTTTGTAATTTTACATATTAATCTCCTCAAGATTCAGGGCAATGGAGTTCCAAATTATCAATGTTTTTGGTTTTAGATCTTTGTATTTGAACATTTTATCAACTGCATAATTGAGAAAAAAAGAATTCTGGGACATATGAAGTGGAAGAGATAATATTTTCTTTAGTATTTGAATAAACTTATACCTGTCCCAGAATTCTTTTGTTATGTAATGTTGCATAACAAATAAACCCCAAATGAGTGACTTCTAACAATCAAAGTATGTTTTTTCATATTATTTATCAGCTACAGGTTATGTGCAGTTCTGGTATGTGTATCTGTGTGTGTGTGTGTTTGTGTGTGTGTGTGTGTGTGTGTGTGTGTTTGCTATTCCAGGATCCAGGCTGAAAATGAAATCTCCATTTACTGCATGTGGCTCTTGCTTAGGTGGACATACTTTACTATTGTTCATGTGATGTGGTTAAAGCTAACATCATGACTAAACCTGATGTCAATGAAGAATGCTTACTATCTTGCAAAGTCTATTCACGAATATTTTAAATGCCAACATTTCTTATATAATTATTTTTAGATTCAAATTTTGTACTTTTAAATTTAAACACACTGTTTGCTCTTTTTTATTGTTTACATGATAATTTATTAAATTCTGAGATGTAGCATAATTTAACTAAGTGCCTGTTTGAAATAAGAACTCAGATATGTATGTAAAGCTCATTTGTTTAATACTTGGTAATAGTACATTATTTGTTACTAACAGTTTTACTATGTATTTTTATATCTTATATCAAATTCAGGTATTTACTTTTTGTTTCTCCTGTCTTTTCCCTTAGTAATTTCATGTTTGTACATTTAAAGATGCTAAATATGAAGGAGAGAAAATAAAGAGTTTTAGACTCTTATTTGTTCTGTTTATCACACATTTTGTTTAGAATATTTTCACAATTATAGAGAACAAGAAAAGAGAAAATATATATATTGCAAAAGGCCTACAATGTTATGTGCAATATTTTTTTTAAAAAAATAGATGATCAATACGTGGCATTATGGAGAACATGAAAATATGCCACCATTTCTACTGTATGGAAAGCACGTTGACTGCCCGATATGTGCACACTAAATCTACCACTGCCTCATTCTATGGACTTCGTTCCTCACATAGCTCCTGAACAACAACTGGGTACGGCAGTGCTTTGAAGCAGGCCATATCTGGCAAGAGGTGCACCTCTGGAATAAGACTCATGGAACCATTCAAAAATGTCTTATAACTGTGTTACTACACTAAGGAACTTTTCCTACTCAATTTCTGTCTTTCCCCTTCCCTTTCCAAATTTTTCAGACTTGCATCAGAATTTGAATTCTCTCCATGTCTCCTGTTCCACTCCCTATAAACCTCTTGCACATTTAATTAGATGTTGGAATGTACTTTTAATAAGTTCACCTATATACAGTGAAAACCTAACAAAAATTGATTCATTTTTAAGACTTGCATTTATCATTGTCTTTAAGAAATCAAAAAATGCCTTGTGAATGTATGATGCTAATTTTGTATACACATTTAATTCTTTGATGAATTTAAATCCAATTTAACAGAAACAATGCAAACATCTTGGTCAGGAAGGCTGGAACACAGCTCAGTTTCCATCCTGCCCCATCCTTATTGCTTTCACATGGCATTGTATGTTAGCTTGCCAATATATAAGCTTGCCGTTTAGTGTGCATATTTCAACAATTTTCCCTACTGAGTTTGATGTTGCTTCCAAAGTCAGAAATAAGACTATAAGCTAAGCAAGTGAGCTTGAAATTTTTAAATAACTTGAAATTAATATACACTTAATTTTAAATTTCTGATAATTAAAATGTATAAAGTGTTTTCTCCTAAAGATTCTCCTTTTAAATATTATATATATTGAACATGTTTAAAGATTATGTAAATGTTAATATGTTTATTAACAACATTAATATAGAGCAAACAAAAATGATGTTAGGAAATGTCATGTCTTTTGACCTACATCTAATACTTATATATGTACATGTAATTAAATATGTTTGGAATAGAATAAATAGCATTCAAGTTCAAATCCATTCACTGTTAGCCATGATTACCATTAATGGCTCAGATCATTGGAAGAAACTTTAAGTTCCTTAACACTATACCAAAAAAAAAAAAAAATCAAGTTTTAAATAAAGTCATACTAGGTTCCTATTTTGTTCCACTTTCTGCTGTGAAGTTTTATGAAAATGTCCCTACCTGGGCTTGCTATTCAATTTTGCTACTGACTTTACAGAATTCCTCTTCAAAACCATCATTTACCTTGACTGTGATGCATTTGAACTAACGAGTTGGTGGATAGATTTGTCAGAAACTTCTACTAAGATTAATGTGATCTGTTTTTATTATGGACAAATTAAAAAATTATAGAACGTTCAAAGGAAAACCAAAAGCAGAAAGATTTTGGTGAATTATCAATATTTGTGTTACTTGGAGTTTCAATTATCCTTATAAGAACTGACCTCTGTAATACCTATTTGAAAAATCTATAGATACATTTCACTGATACACAATTTTCATGGTATTATAATAAGCTATTTGTTTCACATAAAATACTTATATATGAAAAATTAAAATTTATTTGGGGTGCTATCTACATAAAAAAGAGAAATAATGGTCATTTAAATTTACTAAACGTATGTGGTAATAATATTGTAGAAGTAATAAGAATTAAATTAGAGAAAAATTTAGATTCATGAGAAATTATAAATGTAAATAAAGTTCTTAAATATGAAATAAATAAATAAAAAGATAAATTAATTAAGTAATTAACATTGTCATAGTAAGGGAGATTCTTCTCAATGACAGCTTGGTAAAGTTGTGAGGAACATGAGCTCAGAGACCTGGGTTTAAATCCCTCTCGTCACTATTATTTTTTCATTTTGTGTAATAATTCACTCCAACATTTAGTATCTTAAGAGAAAAAAAATAAGATTTTCCTATTTTTTTCTATATATAAGCATTCTGGGAACAGCTTAGCTGAGTGAGTCTGGCTCATAAGGCTACAACCAAGGTATTTACTGGTGCTGTGATTATTTTAAAGTTTGTGGGGAGAAGAGTGGCAAGGGGCAGGTTCTGCTTCCATGTTCACCATTATGGCTGTTCAAACAGCTGCCTCAATATGTGGACTTCCTCATAAACCAACTTTCCAAAGAACAAGTAAGAGAGAAAGTTTGTAAAAAAGAAGCTACAGGTTAATCTAGTCTCAGGAGTAGCATTCAATCCTTTCTGTCATATTCTGTGGTTTTCTGTTAATGTCATTGGTGGTAGAAGAAAGTCAGTAAATCCAACCTAAGTTCAAGGGAAGGGAGTAAACACAGCATAATTATCAGGATTATAAAATTATATTATTTTAGAAGATCCCTACCACCCTTAACATGTGTCATGTCTCTTTTCATGAGAGTTTGACTAATAACACTAATAATACTAATCTTAAAGAAGATGAGTTGATCTTTGTAAAACATCACAGCATAGAGTAAGCGCCAATAAATATCAGCCATGATAATGACAAAATAGTTTGAATCTTTCCTGTATTTGGTTATCATTACTATATCTGTCTATCTTCAAGCTCTCTCTTCTCCAATCAGTGCTTCTTTGGGCTACCAGATTATTTTACTTAGATACATTTATTATGCAACCCTATATTAAACTGCCCTCTATTATAGGATCCTTTTTATAGTACTTATAAATCTTTTCTTCCACTGTCATTTATAATACAGTTTCATATTTCCCAGGTAGCTAAATAGACTCTTAGCTTTAATTGGACAAAGATCTGGACTTTTCTTGAAATTACATCTTCTTTGTGCTCTTTTTCATACTTTTTATTTTCTATTTAGAGTCTATAGTGTAAGTTCCTTGACTAATAAATATTTCTCAATATTATGGAAATAATGTTGAATAGGCTTCTGCCTATCCTTTCCCAAGGGAAATAGAGAAATGAGGGAAATTATAATGTGCTCCCATTAGGTTTTGGATCCTGATATTGTGAAAACAAATTGACATTGTATTACATAGGTTAAGGATGAAAGAAGCCATTCTTGAAAGCAGCTACACAATAAAAAATCTGAAAGAGAAGAGGCAATAATCAGGTAAAAATATGGAAATTAAGAGTTAAGAATAAGTGAATTAAAAGTTCAGAGTATGTAACTATATCATATTATTCATTATTTTTTCATTTGCATACATTTCAATCAACCAATATGATTCTAACTCATGTATAAAGTATTGATAATGCTTCTAATTCTCTTCCACATCACTCACCCCTAAATCTGCACATAGAGAATGGGTAGTACGAGCTTAATAAAATCACTCTAATTTGATATTACTGGCAGATTTTACTTTGGGTTTGCTCATAAACATAACATCTAAAATATAAGGAAAACTAAATACTTTCCTCATGAGGTTTTGATAATTGGGTGATATATTGCACTTAGTATGGTTACAGACATAAATTTAAACATATTATTATTACTTTAGGTAAATATTCTCTGGCTTATAATGCTTGATTTAAAGAGTATTCATGATGTTTATGAATTTCAACTAATGCACACTCTTCTGATCTTAGGAGGATGCTAAATATACACACATTTATTGATTTATTCTTTCATCAACAATCTGAAGTAGCCACCATATATTAGGCTCCAACAGGAGCCTACTAGCCAGTGAAGAAAAGATAAATAATCATTCCCTGACCTTATGGGATATGAAGGAGGGAAGTTTTTAAGTCACTCAGATGAAGTATGGTTTGACAAATGTTATAATTGAGCTAGTGAGGTGATATAGTCCCAAAATCAATTGCTTCAAGAAATATAAAAGTAGGAAAGGCTTCTTGTAGTAAAACATGTTTGATCTGGGTTTCAAAAAGTTAAGAGGGTTTTGTCATAAGAACATACACGTAAATGCATTCCAGGGAGAGATAAATTAATAACTACAGAGCACAGTGATTATAAAAATGCCACTGGTTTAATATCAATTAACTCTTAATTCAAACATTATTTCCTGGGTTACAAAATATTTACATGTTATTTCATTGTTATAGAAATCAAAGCACAGAAATATGAAACTTTAGGAAATTGCATGGCATAATTTTTTTAAAAATATATTTTTGCTACAGATGGACACAGTACCTTTATTTTATTTATTTATTTTTATGTGGTGTTGAGGATTGAACCCAGTGCCTCACACATGCTTTGCAAGTGCTCTACCACTGAGCCACAACAAAACAGTGTGCTGCTGCCCAGTCACATTCTAGCCCTTCTCTTTCCATTGCATTTCTCAGTATTTTTGAAGCGGTATTCCCATTTCAAATAGTTAATATATAATATTTCATAAAAAGCAGGTTGATGGAAATATGGGTGAATATTATGGCAACCATTTATTTCCTGTTTATTTATTTCCTGTTTATATTGTGTAATTTGACAGATAACAAGTGGTAGCCAGGGAGCGAAAGGATTGTTCCCCTCTTCTATTTTATACAAGATGTATACAGAAATGGACAAATTATTTACAGAATAAATAAATGGATTCTTATGAGTAGAACGCACTCTGGACAGTGATATAATTTACCTCTGAGATATGGAAAGAGGGGTGTGTTCTGTTCTGTTCTGAGGAATAGCTGTAAATTCTGCTTCAGTTATCTAAGGTAAATATATTTAAATATAAATAAGTACAAAATATGCTGGGTTCAGCATCTCTAATCCCAGCAATTTGGGAGGCTAAGGCAGGAAGATCCCAAATTCAAGGTCAATCTGGCTAATTTAGCAAGACAGTCTGAAAAATAAAAAGGGATGGAGAGGGAGAGCGATGAAAGAAAGGAAGAGAGGGAGGGATGAAGGGAAGGAGGGAGGAAGGAAGGAAAAAGGGAGGGAGGGAGGTGAAAGAAAGAGTAAAATTTACCATTTAAAAATTATGCACATATAGCAGAATTTAAGTGAAAAAAATAGTGAGGTCAAATTTAAATTGCTAAAAACAACTGAAATAAGAAATTGTCTTTTGAATAAAGAATCATGTAATTTTAAGAACAAATAAAATCATGTTGCTAGACCAATTTTTAAGGCAATATTTTATCAGGCTTGCCTGAAAAGGTATTTTACTACCTGTGTAGGTCTAACAGTGGGACATAACTGATTCATTTCTCCATACTCCTAAGAGCAAGCATAGAAGAGTATTCTACATATCAGAGATAAGTTTTTTTTTTCTCTACATTAATCAATGTAGCTGAGAAAGGAGCAATAATAACTACATTTAGAAATAGCAGAAATATTTTAGGACTCCTGTACTATAGAAGTATAAACAGCGTTTACATAGAGTTGAAATAAAAGTTGAACATTCAATGTGATCTTTTAATAAAGATTAAATCAATTAATATTCTTTCAAATTAATTTGAGTTGTATGCATGATAAAGATGACAGATAGTTATTCATGACTAAATTTTTACACCAAGTCATACACCAAGTAACTTTAAACAGCAAAATGTCATTAATCAAAGAAACTAAGAGAGTACTTGCATATTTCTTCCTTGAACACAATTATTGTCTCTAATTTTTGTGCATTTATATAAACACAATTTTATTATAAAATCTAATTTTATAAAAATTGTCATGATCTATTCTTAAAATCCATTTAAGTCGTCCTATACATGTGCAGCTTTAGAGTATACTTTGCTACTGTATCAATGTCCAAAAGCCATTAAAACAGTGAGATGTAAGATGTGTTTTGATAATATTACTTTAGAAATGCTAATTTGAGTAATTATGTAAAAGAATTAAACATTCAGCACTTCCACAGTATTTATTAAGGTTTCATAATTCATTATGTAGAATGCTCTGATATGCACATGTAAAACTAAATATCTAAATGTATGACTTGTTTTTCTGAACTTAGTTGTTTAGTATCCATACTGATATCAAAATGTCTTAGCCCATATAAGTCAGTTGTAAAAGAAAAAATAGACTAAGTCAAATATTACCTAAATGCAAACAGTCTAGAAATTATTAATTGAGCTTTTTTTTTTTTTAATTTCCCTATCATTTGTTCTCAGTGTCACTCCAGGTAACACCTTGAGCCAGCCAAATGCACTGGAGCTACCTGCAGGACAATCCTTGGATCTCTGATTCAAAATTTCTTCTGATTATATACTTATGCTCAAATCTATGTCAAGGAATCTCCATTTCACAGATCAGTACAAATATTCTTTATCCTTTTCATGCTAACTCTTAGCAAAATAAGAGAAGAAAAATCCTCTACTGAGCCCATTTTCAATTTTTTGCAATTACATTTCAACTTTGATAGTAACTACTAAGTAAGTCAATTTGGCAATAGAATTTTATGATTATGTTGGAAAGGAATATGACTCAAATTTAAGAAATATAAGTTGAAAATAGGAAGATATAAGACAACAAACATTTAAATCAATCGATATTCTAAATACATTCTAGAAACATTCAGACTATCTCAAAATCTTCATTTCTTTTCAGCTGAACACATGGTTAATTTCAGAGTTTTAACTATGCCTAAAATGGTTATTTTTCTTATGTTCTTATTAATACGTGATAATTATACATAATAGTGAGCTCATTGTGGCATATTCATACATACACATAACAGTTTGCTCCATTTCATTCCTAAGTACTTCCCTTCTCCCTCCCTGCTTGCCTCCTCAAATCCTCTTCCTCTATTCTACTGGTCTTCCTTCTATTTTACTGGTCTTCCTTCTATTTATTGATTAATTATATTTATGTTGCATTTTGATACTATTTTAAATGGCATTCTATTTCACTTTCTGATTTTTTCATTGGTAGCATATAGAAACAAAATTCATATATTTATTGCTTTTGTATTCTACAAACTTGCTGAACTTCTTAGACACAGATGTTTTGTGTAGATTTTTTGAGACATTCTACACATGACCATAAAATTATCTGTGAATAAAGAAAGTTTCAATTCTTGCTTTCCAATCTGGGTGACTTTTGTTTCATTTGCTTGCCTATTTCACTTTATAGAACCTCCAGAATAATGTAGCCTAGACTAGTTTGGGGCAAATATTCTTGTTCTCTTTACAGAATTGGCTATGGATGTCATTTATGTGGCTGAGGAAGACCCCTCTACTTCTAGTATGCTGAAGGTTTTTATTTATTATAGCAGTAGGTATAGACTAAGACACATTTCAAATGAAGCTTCTGTCTCAGATTATCCTTTTTGATCTTTTAGTTTTTTCAGTGATAACTGTGACTTATACACTCACATATATTTAATTTTTTTTATTATTGTAGCTGTCTTTTGACTGTTTTCTCTATAGTGCACCGAGTAAGACTTAAGTCTTCCTTTCTTCCTATCATTATTCCTAGAACATGGTGCCTGGATACCAGGAATATTTAAGTGAGTGAGTGAACCATCTGTTCTCTCTGACTCCACTCATTACTTTCCTTCTAAATGGTTAATCTTTCAAACATGTAACTCCATAACATATTTATTTATTTAGTATCAGGGATTGAGCCCAGGGGTATTTAACCACTGGGGCACATTCCCATTCCTTTTTATTTTTTTATTTTGAGACAAGGTCGCACTAAGTTGTTTAGGGATTCACAAGTTTGCTGAAGCAAGTCATGAACTTGTGATCCTACTGCCTCAACTTCTGTACTCCTTGGGATCATAGTATGCACCTACAACTACACACATTTCCAGATCACTTTTATTGTCTAAGTAGTAGCAATAGTATCCAATTGATTACTAAATTTAGTATGATTTTTGTTTTATTATGCAGATTAGGTTTATAATAGGTCCTAGATTTACTAGTTTATTTCTCATTCTCTAATAAACTTTTTCCACTTCGTGTTTTTATATGTAAAAAAGCAATGAAAAAATAAATATATCCATATATAATTTATATATTTACATATATATGTATATATATAAAATCTTTTTTGCCTGTTCTTTTATTCAAATACAAGTAAACCTCACTGCTCTGTTAAGCTTTCTCTTAATTCCATGTAGAAGTCATAACTTTTAAACCTACAAATTTCTGATTCCATATAACTTTGCAACATGTTCATTTGCAAGATCCTTTAAGCTTATCCTAAGATATAAGCACTTTCTAAACAGAGGATAGGACTGCACTAACTTCTTTAATATTTACATTCTGAACTAGACCTACCACCATTTCATATGAAATTATAAGCTCAGTCTATATTGCATATTCTAGAAAATATAATCTTTTATACTAATATCTGTTATTTACTTTAAAAATACCAGCAAATAGTTATATGTTACGCAGTGTTATGCATAGTGTGTGTTATTCAGTTTAAACTATAACCCAGCAAGCATTCTCACAAAGAAAGCACATTCTAATGGAGATCAGTTGCTATTCCAAGTAGGCAGCCCATTCCCAACAACTTTCTAATTAGTATTCTGAATGTGCAAGATTTTTTTTTCTTTTTGTGTCAGATAATAGTTTTGTGTTTACAAACATTATGAATTAGAAAACATATTCTCATTCATAAAATTCAAAATATTAAAGTTATTTAGATTAGCATCAAAGAGTTTAGAGTTATGCTTCAATATGCATGCACTGATTATGTGAACCCAGCATTGTACAACAGCTGGATTTACCTAAGCCCTTTAGAACTGTTACCCATATGTTGGTCCTATGGCCAACCATGAGATTAGATTTCACTTTGTCTAATGCTGTCAATAAGGAAAATGGAATTCTTCCCTTGGAATGATTCTGTTGATGTTAGAGAATCATAGTAAGCCACAGACCTGAAAATAATACAATATGCCAAGAATGTTTTACACCTCTAGGAATATTTTTGTACTCCTTGCTAAAGTCACATTAGCTGTAGGAAAAATGCTTGAAAATATTTTCTACATATATTGAGATTTAAAAAAGATTTTCTAACTTTCTTATTAAAATCAATTTACAAAGTTTATGTAGATGTCTAAATTTGCTTGAAATTTATGAAATTTATCATAAGGAAAACATAAAATTTTTCTTCAAATTCATTAATTATTATTAAGGCAGAAAAAGTTTGTCAGAGGTGAAAAATATATATTCAAATTCTGAGAAAGCTATCCAAGTAAATTAATTTTAAAAGAAAGTCCATAAAGAGATATGTTTCTTATTATGTAAAATAAAATATATAATATTTTCACTTTGGGGACATTTTAGATAAACATTTTCTGATGCCTAAACTATTGTCTGGTTACTTTAGCAATGTGGTCAAAATTGTCTCGACCTACCTTCCCTCCCTCCTACCTTCCTTCCTTCTTTCCGTCCTTCCTTCTTTCCTTCCTTTCTCTTTCTTCTTTGTATAATGAAAAAAAAAACACATGCTTTTTGTTACAGGACTTTTCATTTTTCCTAATATCCAAATGTATATGCACAACATTTCCTTCCCATGCTTGGTCTTCAGTTTTAAATTATTATTCTTTCATCTAGTACCTGAAGTCATGAATGGTCTTTAGCTCTTCTTCTCCTTATTGCATGGCCATCTAATAATACCATTCTCCAGTGATTTTGTTACCTGATCCCATTGTTGCTCATTCTTTTTCATTTCTCATGTATTATCAGAATGTTCTATATTTTAAATATTTCAATATTTTATTATATATCTTAAATTCATAATTCAATTGCAAGCCCATTGGCTCCCTTGTTATTCATTTAGTGTCTACCATTGTGTCCTAAGCCTAAAATACTAGGTAGATTATTCTTTGTTGATTATTATTAGAAGTAATGGCTGTGTTTAAAAAGAGCATTTTAAAAAACTTGTTGTACCAAAAATTGTTTTTTCAGGTTATTGTCTAGAGATGCTGCATCTCATCAAAAGTCATATATAGTTTAGGTTTTCTATCTGAACTTGCATAAAAATTATTCTTCCATGACTTTTCAATTTTGCAAAACTATCAAAAAGCAATTTAAGAAGTTATAGTACCTTTTATTTAAAACTGATTTTTTAACAGGAAATTATATGCAGAGCAAGATGAAAATGGAGTAATAATTGACAGCTTCATCTATTCTCCAATAATAAAATATTATAAACAAATGGAAATTTCATAAAAGCATTGCATGTTATAGCATATGAAATTTAAAATAGGTGACTTCTACTTATAATGAGGCATTAAGGTCAATGGAGAAACAAATGTCTCTCATACTTTTAGAATATATTTCTAAATTATTAGTCAAAAATACTAAATATCTATTCTATGTGTGATACTGCTCTTGGTGGCTGAAATAAAGCATCAGCTGGAACTTCAGCACTAGATTCATGTTCTTGGTCAAGATCAGATCAAAGGCAACTCTATACTGAATATGATAATAAAGAACCATAACCACTTAAAGATAAAGTAGGTCAGACTAAAGGTAATACAAAGTAACAGCAGTGGTTACTTTAGAGAAGAGGATCAGAGAAGACTTCTCTGAGAAAGCAATGATGTAGTATGTGCATAAATGAAATGAAGTACATACAAGGATCTGAGGGAAGAGTGTTCCAGGTAGAGGAAGGGCAGGATCAAAGTTCTGAGGGGGGACTGAGAGTCACCACATGACAAAAACTATGAAATCAGGTGTGGGTGTCCAGAGTGGATGCCATGTAAGACCTTCTAACTTAGAAAGGAGTGGGAATTATTTTCTCAATGATAGGAAGTCAATGGATAGTTTCGAGCTAGAGAATGACAAATAACTCAGTTTCAAGACTTTCTGTTTGCTCTCTTCTTTCATTTGGAACTCTCCTCATCTCCCTCAGAGCAGACATGGTCAAAGGGACAGTAAGATTGCTGTAACCAGAGTGAAATCATCTCATAACTCATTTTTGATTCATATATGTTGAACAACAGTCCAAATGAATAATTGACTGTTTGAAAAAAAATCCAACTCTGGCAGTTAGTTTCCATTATGTCTTAAAGTATATTAACTGATTTATGAATATCTCTCTGGAATTTGAGAAAACTTAAAATGAGATGTTGAGACAATAAGTAGAGGTCTTGTTGCTTAAAAAGTATTAGCCAGTTCTTTACATTAGATTTTAAAGGTTACTAAATAGCTGGGGCAAATATTCATGATGACAGGGGAAAAAAAAAACATGAAAGGGAGCAGGAAGAAATGTCTATTCTTCTCCTCTAATGGACAGGAATTTCCTTGGGCAAATTTAGGATTCATAAAAAATCCCAGTGCCCAGTAATATTTCTCTTCCATGGGTTTCCTTGATTTAAAGCAATTCAATTTTCAATATTTTATTAATAATGATGTGCTATATAATGTAAACATCTTTTTATAGAGTCTAATATTTCTGTTGTATATTGTTGTATTGATAGCCTCTTTATCTTGGTGAATTTCAATACATCATTGCTTTTCTCTGACAGGTTCTTTTTTCAGAGTGCATTGGGTGCATAGTTAAGTAAGATGAAATACTCTCTTCTCTATTACAACCTGTCCTTGGGTGGTTTGTTTTATGGCTGCAATGAAATGATGGTGTTATTGAAGTGATTATGGAGAATCTAATGTTTTGGGATGCTGAAAAGTAGAGCCTTATTTTAGGAAGATTTTTATAACCTAGAAGACTAAAGGTGCTGAAATGGTAGAAATAAATCTATTTTATAATTTTGGACACATTTAGTGTTTTAAAAACCCACCACCATAGTTTTTTTTCCACATTAAAATAAATGTATAAGCAGACTTTTTGCTGAGACTGGTCCTCAGTCACCAGTGTGATCCTCCATTTGACAACCTGAGCACCACTCCATGCTTAAGTTATTGCTGTACCCACAAAAATCACTTTAAATTCTCTGCCCTGTGCCTCTGGATAGTTTTCTCTAAGCAATGCAGTAAAGTCAGCCCTCCTATTATGTTGATGTTCTTTAAAATGCTCTTTAATTACTTAATGCATGAAACATTAAGAAATTAGGGCCTAGTCAGGGAGCAGTCTAGATAAAGTGGGAATTATTTCTGTTGGTTTGTTATTTTAAAATAAATGTACACATGCTCTGCTTCTTTTTCTTCCATCTTTTCCTTTCTAACATATCATACAAGGCCAGAGACAACAATGAAGAAATACCATTAGAAAGAAAGTAGCTACCTTTATTCAGACATTCAAAACTATAAATCTTCTTTTCTAAAAAATATGAGGTTCTTATTTCTCTTCCATATATTCTTATCTGTCTGTTGGGTCACTTTAGAGAAAATAATAGGCACAAAGTTATTCAGTTCCAATATGTCTTATTTTGAACCAAATGAACCTGCTACCATTGGAGTGGCCCAGAATTCTTATCATAAGTCCTCTGCTTTATTTATACTTATTTTCTATATTTTTGTTCCAGAGAATAGTTTGTAGAAATAGAAAAAACAAGTAAGGTGGCAACTGCAGTAAGGAAAACAGTTTCTCAAACTAAGATGGAAACAATGAATGTGTTGAGAAAGGTGGTCAAATTCTGGATGTGATTTGAAGCCAAAGCCACTAGAATTTCCTCTCCCATTATATGTGAAGGGAGAGAAAGAAAAAGATGAAAGACAAGTCCAAAGATTTTGTTGTTAGCAAAATGAAGGATGGAGCCACCATTAACTGAGTAGGAAGGTCTGGAAAGCTTACTTTGAAGTATCTAGTCAACACAGAAGAGGAGATGTTGAGGAGGCAGTTGTAGGTATGGGTATAAAGCTCATTGAAAAGTTTGTACAAAATATACATTTTTAGAAGTGATGATATAAATGAAATTTAAAAACTGAATGAAGAAAATGAAAATAAGTATAAATAAAGCAGAGGACTTATGATAAGAATTCTGGGACACTTCAATGGTAACAGGCCCATTTGGCTCAAAATAAGATATATTGGAACTGAGTAACTTTGTGTCTATCATTTTCCCTAAAGCGACCCAACAAACATAAGAATGCATGGAAGAGAAATAAGAACTTCATATTTTTAGAAAAGAAGATTTACATTTTTGAGAGAATGTCTGAATAAAGGAAAATTATTTAATTTCCAAACTTTGCATTATAATTAAAGAAATGTTAAAGTAGTATCTACAAGTTGAATATGTGATCTTTACTATATTATCAATTTATTTCAGGTGTTCTGTTATTATATTATTTCTTAATTTTATTTTTCATTGACAAAATAATAGTACATTTAGGATAAAATAATGTTTTGTATATGTTTATAATAGTCAATGATTAGATCACGTTAATAAATATATCCCCTCACACTTCTTTTTTTGTAGTGAAAATATTTAAAATCTGTTTTTATATTTTGTAGCATACAATGAATGATTATAGTCACCATTGTTTGCAATAGTTCACTGAATCTTTTTTCTCTGATACTTTATACCCTTTGATCAATATTTTCTCTTTCCCCAGCCACCCTTCTACTCCCTCAGCTTCTGGTAACCATAATTGTACTCCCTACTTCAATGAGTTCATCTTTTCCATATTTTATACATAAGCAAGATTATGCACCTTGAAGATTTCTTTCAATTATTTAACTAAATTTTCAGGAAAAGTACATAGGTTCATTCTAGGAAATATACTCAAGTTATAATATTGCTTATTTCTGTATCTTCAATTATGTTAGGGAAATGGAAGCTGTACCATGAAATAATTTGTTTTAGATATTGTTGATTAGATCTTATTTTAGTATTTATTCAAATTTAACAAACATAATTCCCACATCAAAATTTGCTGCTGAGCAAAGATCACCATGGGGATCAAATTACCCAGGTGTGTGTGTATGTGCATGTTCTGGTGTGCATATGTGTATGTGTATGTGTGTTTTTGCATCTTGTATGGGTGGTATGTTTTTGTCCATGAGCATATTTTTAGTGATCATTATTTTTCATATTCATCTTCATAAAATAGATATAAACACCCATAAATTATTCAAAATCAATATTATTTATTATAAGCCATGCATCAAGGCATGTAAATATTATGCTAAATACAAGGCACAGTATTGTCTGCGAAATTGGTACTTTGCTTTTTACACAATTTTAAAATGCAGTCCTTATTTCTGGAAAGTCCAAAACAAAATTCTTTCATAACAGATTCTGGTTTCAAGGATCTCAAACTTTAGTGAGATCCAAACATGATTATGATAGTGTAAAAAGTGAAGCAATAGAAATAGACCAGATGCCACTCAGCTAAACAAATGATTAACTTAGTAAGATGTGAAAGGGAAGGTTTCCACATGGTTGTGGAAATTGCTGGAAGAATGTCTATGACTTTTAAAGGTCCCATTTGACCCTCTGCCCGCTTTTCTAATTGTTCCTCATCCACTAAGTCCACTTCCAGTCATTTTCTCAGGGAGGCTTTACTTGACCCCTTCAGCTAATTCTTGTTCCTTTGTTATATGTCACATCCTATTGATGTCATTATTTTCCTTAATTCCTAGTACTACATTCACCAGGGACATTATTTTTCCTCTTTTCTGTGACCCTCCCTAAGAGAATGATGTGTGCAATGTGACCTCTTGTCACTGCTGAATCCCTACCACCTAAACGCCTGAGTTCGCCAACAGGAGGAGCTCATTAATCACTTACTGGATGATGAATAAAAAAAAATAAAATTAAATTAAAATAAATTTTCACATGTCTTTAGTGAAATAATATGTTTATATATTTTTCATGTCCTTAGATAATTTACTTACATTTTTTATCTTTGTGTTGATTTTATTCAACCAGAGTTGTATTATTAAATAAACTTTAATATTGAACTATTAGATATAGTGTAAAACAAATGTATTTCTTATTCTTCTGGGTCTTCTTACCCTATTGCCTTCAATAATGCACAAATTTTTGCTCATATTAACTTCAACATCTCCTCTTAATATAATTTTTTCCACTTCAGCTTGTTCATATCTCCATCAGAGATACTATATCCTGAATGCTGTTTTGCTCATTCTTTTAAGTCTTGGCTTTGTTCCACCTCCAAACATTCTACAATGGGCTTGTCATTAATTATTTCTTTTAAATTTTATTTGAAGAGTTAACATCAATTATGATGTGGTCTGTACTTAAAATGATATTTAATTTTATTCAATGTTGAAATTCTATTATCAGAAAGATAAAAAAAAATGTTTATATGGGGAATGCTTAGCCAAGGAAATAGCCCTAAGTAAATGTTGTTTCTTTTTGCCCACAAAGAACTTATAATTTTTAGTGTATTATTACTTAGAATTAGTTATAGCTATTAAAATTAATTGCTGTGTCAGACAGAATTCAGAGAACATAACCTTTCAGAGCATCATAAAATTTTCTACTTGTTAGCAATTTCTACCTTTTGATTAATTTATAATTACAGATGAAATATACAAACTAGTGTCAAAAGGAAAACAATCCACCATGCTTTATAAGATGCCAGAATGGGAGAATAATATTAAAACTCTAGTGAATTTCAGTCCATGAAGTTAAAAGATAGATGTTTGTAGAACAGTGTGCATTCTATCCTGTTTCATAAGCAAAGATGGCCAAATCTGTTTAGGAGAAAAAGCTAACTGTACATTGTTACTGAAAGGAATTCTCAAAGACAAAGGATTTCCTGCTAGTCCCCAAATTCATGTCCCTTGACTTCCTCCCTTACACTTGCTCAGTTTAAATAATAAAAATTTTTCTTTGAGCTGAAGCATTATGAATTTACCTTATCATATTAAAGTTGATAAGTCAACTTATTAATAATAATTAACCATTAATCAATTATTAATATTTATTACTCATAAATATTAATTAGTCAACCAAACAAACTAGGATCCTAAGGTGAGGAAATATTTTTAACTATGTAAATTTGTAAATGTAAATGTTTTTCTGTTAAGACTCTGGATTCTGCTATCTTCTTGGAAGAGTTTTGATTCTGTTTCAGCAGGCTTAGTGAAGTTGGATTCAGATGGTAAATGCTGGCATTTGGGTTTAAACATAGAGCTCAAGTCTATTCTCTCACCTGGAGTAAGGCACAACCCCAGGTGAAATTTGAGTACCCTCTCTGTGGATCTATTCTTTTTCAACAAATCTGACTGTTTCATCTTCACTACAGTTCTTTAGGACCAATTTTAATTTTAATTTCTTGTGGTCCAGCTAGGTCCTGGCCCAGTTTCAAAGACAGACAGCAAACAGCTCAGCCTTATAAAGAAGTATTAAATTTCACAGGTGGGCTTGTAGTTCAGTGGCAGAGCACTTGTCTAGCATGTGTAAGGCACTGGGTGCGATCCTCAACATCACATAAGAATAAATAAAATAACGGTATTTTTTTAAATGTTTCAATTTTCAAAACAAGTATCAAGATTCAAATATCTGACTTTACTGATTTTACTTCTAATATTTCAATAATATTCTCAAAAATATGTTATTCATACTAATGAAATAATCATCAATATCTTAAAGAATTTTAGTACTTGGTGACATTACCTCTGTTGTTTCTTCTTGGCTTTCTCTCAGCCACAACCATATTTAAGATTTTCATACCATACCCCAAATTCCATTTGTTCTTCTAAACTGTATTTATTTCCCTTATGAAATCTCTGGCAAAAAAAGCAATTGATGGAGATGATTTTAGGCATTATAAATTATTCCCTGATGGTAAACCACTTTCATAGAAAATAAGAATTTATAGCTTGGAACAACTAGAGTGACATTTAATAACTTAACATTTCCAGTAGCCAAAATATTTACATTACAGATTTTATATATTAAATTATTTTAAAGTATATTCCTCAGGGGGACCACAAGAGCATCAAAAGTAATAAGATAGCATAACTGTGGCAACTTGACATTTTAGAGGAGCAGGGTATACAGGTTAATCTCTGTCATAATTCTTACTATGCTTTAATGGAAGAAGAATTGAACATTTTCTAGAGTTTTTTTATATATATTCTATGGGGAAAACATGTTTTTTTTTTTCAAATTAAAAGATAAATTTCCTTGTCTAGAAAAGTTTTAAAAATATGCCACATTTAACTGCATTTTGCTAATAATGCATGAAAACGTATTCTGGAGGCAGTGAAATGAGAAATAACAGTTAGCAATGAAAAAACTTCCTCTTCACAATCTAAAATGATAATAAAAACAATGCACAATAACTAAGGCATCATTAGATTAGGAGAAGTAATTTTTCCTTCTCACTCTGAAGTAGGACAATTTTCAAATATCTATTTATTTGGAAATATGCAAATATCTGAATAAAAATCATACAGAGAATAATACTGTCAAGAGACTTGGACTCACCAAGAGCTTAAAAGTATAACATTAAAACTATAACTGGAGGGCTGAGATTGTGGCTCAGTAGTAGAGTGCTTGCTTAGCACATGTGAAGCACTGGGTTCAATTCTCAGAACCAAATAAATAAATAAAGATATCATGTCCATCTACAACTAAAAATATTATAAAACTAACAAAAATCTATGGGGCTGGGGTTGTAGTTCAGTGGTAGCTCACTTGTCTCGCATGTGTGAGACACTGGATTTGATTCTCAGCACTGCATATAAATACATAAAATAAAAGTCTATCAACAACTAAAAAAACTTTTAAAAAACCTATAACTGAAGCATTTTTTAAATGATTTTCTAGTCCCAGTATTCTCTACCTTCATTAGGAGAAAAGCACTGCCTAAATGCCAGGTGTATCAAGAATCATTGTATGCTCACTAGTTACATAGTTCTTAAAATTATTTCCCACATTTTTAAATTTCATGTATTAAAACCTAATACATGGCTTCAGCTTTGCTCAGAATGTAGAAAACCTAAAAGAATGTCACTTTTATTCGAGTAGTGAGAAAAAAGCAGATAAAGAACAAATTAATTATTCTTTTTGAATCCATCAGACAATTGGTTGTGAGGCACAAAAGAAACCTGAATTCTAAGGAGAAACAAGCCTCTCTAAAGAGAGACAGAGAATACAAACTGTCTCACTTGTGACAAAGAATGGAAGCAAAAAGAAAGATGCTCATATAACAAAATTGCATTTTATTTTTTTTTAAATTTGTTCTAATTAGTTACACATGACAGCAGAATGCATTTCAGTTCATTGTACACAAATGGAGCACAAATTTTCATTTCTCTGGTTGTACATGATGTAGAGTTGCACCATATGCACAGTCATAAAATGTACCTAGGGTAATGATGTTCATCTCATTCCACCATCCTTCCTGCCCTCATGCCCCTTCCCTCCCCCCTCCCCCCTGTATATTCTCACCTCTTACCTCATAAACATCACACCTTACATCCCCATCCCCTTTCTCTCTTTGTCCACCATTAGAATTTTTAGACCCTTTTACCAACCTACTGTTTATATCACAAATAATACAAAATTGCATTTTAAAAAGATTAGCTACAATGTTAAAGAACTGTCAACAGCCAAATGTTGTCCTGTGTGTCTGTCTGATCCTTTAATGGACAAAAGGGATGCATTCACTTTTCTAAAGGTATTTTCTACAGGAGCCCATGTGTGTTCAGGAGGAAAAGTGGGGCCAGGGCAGGATATGTGTACCCCCCATTGAGATGCAAATATACAGATGGTAATTTGTGCCTGTTGAGAAAAATACACATAGTTCTGTGTAGTTTGCCAAAGTGCAGTTTTCTTCTACAAAGTTAAAAAAAAAAAGTTAGCATGAAAAGTAGAGCAAAAAATTTTTAAAAAGTCATCCACCAACAAAAACAACCCTCCAAAAAACAAAATAAACAAACAGCAATATACCCAAGAGTTGAGACAGATAACCATCTTTGACTTTTACTTAAGACCCTATGCTTAATGGATTAAAAAACTGTGACATATATACGCAATGGAGTATTACTCAGCAATAAAAGAGAATAAAATCATAGCATTTGCATGTAAATGGATGGCTTTGGAGAAGATAATTCTAAGTGAAGTTAGCCAATCCCCCCCCCCAAAAAAAAAAAAGTTTTCTCTGATATAAGGAGGCTGACTCATAGTGGGGTAGGGAGTTGGAGCATAGCAGGAATAGATGAATTCTAGAAAGGGAGAGGAGTAGGAGATAGAGATTAATTAGAAAGGGAATAGTAGAGGAGAACAAGAGATGAAGGGTGCTGAATAAGCCACACCCTTGGTCCCATGTGGGCAACAGCTACACATAGCCTGTGTAATATTGAGACTGGACCAGAACATCTGTGTGTTTCCATAGGAGCCTGGCATAGAGTGCTAAGCAACACCCTTCTATTTTATAGAGAAGGCAAGACTGTGGAGCAAGAAATTCTATGATTAGAGTTCAAATGTATGAGAAAGAAATGATGAACTTGAAGTAGGTCAATAAAAATCATCATAACTGAAACCAAAAGAGAAAGGGGAATTGGGGAAAAATGAGAAAAATATGGAATAGCTAATATCTCTGGAAAATATTAGTCTGTCATGTGAGCAATTGAAGTCTCTGAAATAGAAGGAAGAAAAAATAGGACAGAAGGAAATCTTTGATAAAATAATTTCTAATAATATTAAAAAATAATGAAAGACATAAAATCACAGCATACCAAAACATCTGTAAAGGTAAAGATAGTTCATTGAAAACATGGACAAATAAGCCTCAGATGAGACCCAGTAATAGAAGGAGGGAGAAAGAGTAGGAGAGAAAGAATGGAGTACACAGATCACAGTAAAAATGAAAAAGCAAGAAAAACTCAAATATAAATTGAGTGGAATTTTGAAAATATGGTGAATCTGAAAAGGCTACATAATGTATGATTCCAACTATATGACATTCTGAAAACAGAAAAATTATGGAGACAGTAAAATTATCAGTGATGGCCAAGGATCAGAGTGGAAGGAAGATTAACAGGCAGGACACTGAAGATTTTTAAGGCAGTGAAACTGCTCTGTATGATATGTAAGGGTGAATGCATGTCATTATATATATTTGTTCAAACCCCCAGAATGTATAGCACCAAGAGTGAACCCAAAAGTGAACCATGGGATGGGTGATATTGATGTATTAATGTAGGTTCATCAATTGTGAAAAATATGTTACTTTGTTGAGAATATTTTGATAATGGGGGAGGCTATGCATGTAAGAGGAGAGAGGTCATACAGTATATCTCTATACCATCTGTTTCATTTTATCATAAACGTAAACTGCTAAAATAATTATGTGTGTGTGCATGTGTCATGCTAATAAATTTCAAAACTTAGATGCATGATAATAACTAAATGCTTACAGGAGAAATGTAAAATGATTCCACAACCAGGAAGGTAATTTTACTAATAGTTGAGAAATCTTTCCACACATAAAACAATCAGATACAAATAGTTTTATAGGCAATTTCTACTGGGTCTTAAAATGTTATGCAATTTTAATATTACATGAAATTTTAAAAGAATAGGGAAAAGTACTTATCAACTCAATTCTTTGATACCAAAGTCCAATAATAAGAGCATGAAAAAGAAAAATTATAGGCAAATATCTCCTACTGATGTATATCATAAGCAATTTTTATCAAACTATATATAACAAGTTGACCAAGGTGGTTTTTATATGGGAAAACAAGGTTTTTGAATTGTTTACAACATACTCCCCAGTCATATTAGGTTAAAGGTAGGTATTACACTGTATGCAATAGCTATAAAGTCAATGTCTATGAGAAAGATGCTTCAGAGAACTCCATGAGTAAAAAATGGTCTATAAGATTGCTGATGCAACCACACACACTACTTCTGAAACAAGATCCTGATAAAAGGAGGATAACAGACACATAAAAAATGTTTTCACTATATGAAGAAAACATGCTTACTAAAATTAAGCAACCCTGCAGCCAATATGGAAAGCAGTATGGAGATTTCTTGGAAATTGGAATTGAAAATTTCTTGTAATGGAATCACCATTTGACCCAGCTATCCCTCTCCTCGGTCTATACCCAAAGGACTTAAAAGCAGTATACTACAGGAACACAGCCACATCAATGTTTATGGCAGCACAATTCACAATAGCTAATCTGTGGAACCAACCTAGATGCCCTTCAGTAGATAAATAGATTAAAAAATGTGGCATATATACACAATGGAATATTACTCAGCAATAAAAGAGAATAAAATCATGGCATTTGCAGGTAAATGGATGGAGTTAGAGAAGATAATGCTAAGTGAAGTTAGCCAATCCCACCCCCCCCAAAAAAAAAAACAAATGCTGAATGTTTTCTTTGATATAAGGAGGCTGATTCATAGTGGGGTAGGGAGGGGGAGCATGGGAGGAATAGACAAACTCTAGATAGGGCAGAGGGGTTGGAGGGGAAGGGGCATAGGGTTATTAATGATGGTGGAATGTGATGGTTATTATTATCCAAAGTCTGTGTATTAAGACACAAATTGATGTGAATATACTTTGTATACAACCAGAGATATGAAAAATTGTGCTCTATATGTGTAATAAGAATTGTAAAGCATTCCACTGTCATATATAAATAAAAAACATTGAAAACTAGAAGTAGAAAAGTTTGTGTACTTGACAACAAGAATTTAGCAAAAAAAAAAACAAGTAAAAACATCAAATGTTAGAAATAATATAAAGGAAGTCTAAATAAGTGTTATTTGAAGTTAAGATGACACAATCTTTTCATAAGATAATCTGTCATTGCGATATATATTTTCCATTTGCACAAATTATAATATCAAATAAAATTTGTTTATAGTTATTATGTCTAAATATATTCTTAAGTACTTAGACTGTCAAACATGTATAAGTATAGTCATAGCAGTATGTAAGATAATAAAATGCTTTTTTAGTTGAAAAGCAATAGTGTTGATCCACAAGACAGTAACTAAATTGTGATATAAAGCTAATTACTTCAAGAAACAATTGAAAAGAAGTGACTACTAGAATACCAGTGTCCTACTAGAATAAAGGGGTTTGTTCAACTTACTGAACTTCCTGGGCCTGTGGGAAGTATGTGGTATATTGTGTTATCCCTCTAAACTGAAAGATAAGTTGATTTTACAAATAAATCATTTATTGGCCTTTAGACTTGTAGGAAATACCCACCATGTTTGGCTGTATGTTTGGTTGAAATTGCTTGAATAACTAAAAGGCTGACCGCTTTAATAGAAGTTAAGAGCAAAAGTTTTGCTTGTCCATAAAACGGTATCAGCAATGCGCCCACTCATCCCATGTGACCTGATCTAAACAATTTATTAAATTTGAATATGTTGATGGCATATTGAATTCTTTGTGCAGTACTTAAGGAGATTTAACTGAATTTCACATGAGTATTCTGAAGTTTGGGAGCAAAGCACCCGCTATCTGTCAAAGTTTGAGGTGTAGATATAAACAGTGATTGAATACATGTGTAGACTTAGAAATGAGAACATTGATTATGGGACAGTGGCCTAGAAGGAAGATCCAATGAAGACATAAAATTAAAGAAGCTGCATTTCAAGGTCATATGGTCTGTGAATAAATTTCTATATAGTTTTGTGGAGGAATATGAAAGTTGCTTAAAAGTTATATATTCAAATACAAATGAGAAATTTCTGTTCAGATAATTAATAGAGTAAAAATTGTACAAAGATATTAAGTATGAATGAATATCAGCTAATAAAGAGCACTAAGACTGGAAATAATATTAATAATAATTACTTTGTAGGTAAGATAACCAAAGTGTCAGTAGTGATTCTGGCTCACTGCTATAGAAAAAGGGAATTATACTTCAGCAGAGTCCTGTGGAGTTGTCAGTTTATTTTGAGCTGTATGGTCAATAGGTGTTTCCCCACTTATACAGATTTTACGAAATTATAGCTAGATTTCCATGTGATTAGATTGATAATAATTTTCCCTTGGTTCATTTATTCAAGAATGCAGCAATTTAGAAATGCATGCCAATATACCAGTTAATATATTGTGTGCTATGTATATATGTAAACTGAAATGATAACTGTTTCCATGAAGCATAAGCATGCATTAAGTAATATATTTATGTTGATATTGATACTATCTTCTAAAGTTAATCTGGCTGAACAAATTGATTTTAGTCTTAAAAAGTAATATTGTTGAATGACTTTCTAATTTTCTAAAAAACAGAACACAGTGTTTACCCTATTTAGTAAGCTATTTTTGACGAATTGCCAATATAGATGTAGAAAACACTACCAAACTGGATATGGACTTGATAATATATTTTCCAGATGTTTATATTATGTGTAAATACAAAGTATAAGTTCTTAAGGTATAAAAACATAGGTTAGGCTTCGTAGGGACTTGGAAAAATAGTAAAGCTTAAAAAGTATTCCTATTTTATTTCAATTTTAAAAGTTTAAAATGAGAACTTAAAAACTTTGCCTATATTTTTCAAAGGTCCTTTATTATTCCTCTTGTGAGGCCACGCTTCATGTCCTATATCAGGTAACAAGATTCACCACCTGGACCTTATATCTTACTTCATAAACAACTTTACATCAGGCAAAGGGATGAAGAATAAAAGAAACTTCCTGAAATTCTCATCAATGTATTTTTTCAGACTAACACCATTTAAATTGTCTCTCTCTCTCTCTCTGGTTTTCACTGGGACTAAATTGAAGACTAATTCAAACAAGTCAGAATAAAGCCAACTTATCTCAGCTACAAAGGGACTGATACAGTAAAAACCATCAATAATAGAGTGTAAGTAGATTTGCCAAAAATCCTATTTTAAAAATGTGCATTTCATTGTGCAGTGTTCCATTTAATAGAACACAATGCTAAGCTAGAAATTTGAACTTATTTATGTAAATCCAGCTTATTCCACATAAATAAGACATGTGGCTTAAGCTAGTTATTGACCTGTGAACTTTCATCAGCTTTTTCTGGGTTTATTGGAAATGAAGTGAATATTAACTGAAAGTAACGGGAAATGTATCATTTTACTTAGAGGATTACTACCATTTGACATAATTTAATGACTTTGAATTTGGCTAAGGTGTTGAAACTGAGGGGTTAATCACTTAATAACAACACATTTGTGCATAATTTCATAATCTTTTTCTTGATAATAAAGGTGTTAGAAATAGAAGATTGAGAGGCTGAGCATTAAGTGTTCCAAAGATTTGATACAAATGAAAATAGCAGTAAACATGAGCTACTACCAGAAAAACAAAATGTTCAAATATTTTTAAATGTTAAACAAAATAAAATGACTTTGCAGAATCCACTTTGGTGTGTGTTTATGTGTATGCATGTGTCCTATGTCCTCTCCACTCTAGGAACCTTAGCCCTCTTCCTATTGCTAAAGCATGTTAAACACAGTGTAGCTATATGGCCCCTTACCTTCTCTACTCTCTTCCTCACTATCAACTCTCAGACACCTAATCATTGAGGTATTCCCCTAACAGAATAGAAAACCACACACACCAACCTAGACAAGCCCCTCCAAACATCACCATCACCGTCTTTACCACCACCCCTCCCCCCAATCCCACCCAGCTTCTTTACAGCCACTGTCATCAACAAAACTGTAAAGAACTATAGTAAAGAGGAGACACAGGCAAGGTGTAGGGGCAGGGAAGGTGGCTGAGTGGCTCTTTGTCCAAATGGCTACGTTTTTTTATAACAATAGGTTACATTAGGTCATTAGTACCATAACCACATTATTGTTTAGAGTATCAGTAAGGTTGTTTATTTTGCAATTAGATTTCACAGTTACAATATGAAATGTTAGGAGCTTTGTGCAGTTCTCAAGAAAGTCCATTGTAGGAAGTTACTATTAGGTGGGCAGCTCCAGGAGCACTGGAGCTTAATGAAACATTGTAGTTATCTATCAAAGAAATTCTTCTATTCCCAAGAGCTATGTGCCTAAAATCAAGGTTGAAACCCTGGTGAAGAGCATTGCTACAGTGGCCAGGCGTCCCATGTCTTTGACACTGGAGTTTTCCAGTAGCCAGGCATTCTGTACCTTTGCACAGAAACTGCCCAGTAGCCAGACATTCTGTACCTTTGCACAAAAACTTCCTAGCCACCAAGCATGCAGCAATCACAAAGAGTATCAGAGATCCAATCCCAAACACAGAACTCCCACACACCTAATCATTATGGTATTCCCCTAACAAACAGAATATGAAACCACACACACCAACCTAGACAGGCCCTAGCTGCACCATCTCCAACCATCACCTTCACTGTATTCATCCTCACACCCCACCCAAGCCCACCCAGCTTCTTTGCAGCCATTGTCATCAGCAAAACTGGCTGATCTCCTTATGAACTCTACTTTTTCTCAATTGTACATGCCACCTTCTAACATACCAACTTTTTCTCTTTCATTTCTGACATTTCCATTCCCTGGGATGAAGTGAATCTTGGCATTTATTAGGTAGTGAGTAAATATTTGTAGGTTGAATAAATGAATGCTAGAAGTTTTCTTTTTCTCCACAGAGAAAGCCAGTTTTACAAATATATCTTCTATGTAGAATATACAAATCTCATAAAGAGGAGACACAGTGATTAGATTATTGTACGTATCTACCTTAAACCCTCTTAAATCCATTTTTATATCTTCTTGAAATATTCATCTCTATATTGAAATTTCATAGTATGTCTTAATAACTAGTAGAATTATTCCACTTCTTTGTAATTCACTTTTAAAGTTACATGAACTATGTTTATCTTTATTTTGTCTCAATGTAAATAAGATTAACTATTTTCCTATATTAACATGGATGAACCTGGAGGACACTATCCTTAGTGAAATAAGAGACACAGAAAAACAAATACTGCATGATCCCATTTATGTGAAGAATCTAAAATACTAAAACTCAGAAGCTGAGAATACAGTGGTGGTTCCTAAGACATGGAGGAAGGTAGAATGGGAAAAAATATTAGTTAAAGAGTACAAAATGTCAGTTATAGGAAATGAACAAATCCCAGAGATCTAGTATAGAGCATAGTGTCTATAGTTAAGACTAATATAAGCTTAAAAAAAACACATTTATTTCTAGTTTACCAATAATTTTCTAAAAAAATTCTGAGTAGGTATATTCAAATTTGTATTCAATATTCAAATTTGTCTATTTCATCCATTTACATGAGTTTGTTGTCTTTTTCTATTGCCAATGTGGAGAATTATGCATTTTGCCTTTTAAATTTTAAAACAATCTTGTATTCCTCACATAAACAAAATTTAGATTTTATAGTTCTTTATGTACATTACTGAAGAATTTAGTTTTCTGTTTTTCATGATTTTTTGCATGTATGTTCATGATTGTTTTGAGCCTACAACTATTAATTCTTGAACAACCTTGATACATTCTGGTATCAAGTTTAGGCTGGCTTGTAGAATAGCTAGAAGCATATCCTTTTTACCCTGAGAGATTCTTTTGTAAGAATTGTGATACATGTTATTTCAGATAGGAAAAAATATTGCTAAATCTATCTATGAAGATTTTATACTTTTCTTCCCGATGTACATAGAGCTATTTGTATTTACCATTTCTTCTTGCATCTAATAGGTAAGCTTCAGCTTTCATTGCATTCATTCCTCTTATCAACATTTCAAACGTGTTGGTACTGAAGTACCTTGAGAATTTGATCTTATCTGGGCTGCAGGTATAACTCAGTAGTGGAGTGCATGCTTAACATTCACAAACAGAAGTAATAATTTTAACTTCTGATACTTGAAATTCATGATTCCCATTTTTCTTGATTAATTTTGTTCTTGACTCATCAAATTTATTTAACTATTCCTGAACAAATACAAAAACTGATTTTTCTCTATTCTGCATTCTGTTTTTAATTTTTAGTTATAGTTAAACACAATGCCTTTATTATATTTGTTTATTTTTATGTGGTGCTGAGGATCAAACCCAGCATCTGGCACGTGCTGGGGGAGTGCTTTACCATGGAGCTACAATCCCAGCCCCTCTATTCTACATTCTTTCCAATTTACTGATTTCTGCTCCTACTCTGCTTTAATTTTAATTTGTCATTTAATGTCTAACTTTTTAAAAATCAATGCCTAAATAATCAATATTTAGTCATTCTTTTATTTTATATATTTGTAAATATGTATACGTATACCTGTGTGTTATTTGGCCCTAAGTGCTGTTTCAATACCTTTTCACAAGTTTAAAGGTCCTACAATTAAACTGATAACAAGTGTCTAAAATGATTTCTTATTTCTATTGTGATATCATTAAAGTCATGAGCAATTTAGAAATGTGTTGTTTTATTTGCTAACATAAGGATTTTTAAGTTATAATTTTTGCTATTGACTTGTCACATATTACTACTGACGCTAGAGAAAATGTTCTCAATGATTCTGCATCTGTAAATGTATTCACACTTTATGTCTCAATATGATCAGTATTTATAACTATTGTTCAGACTCTTGAAAACACTGATAGAGTACAATTAGAGTAATCTATACATACGCATTATGAAAAGTTTGTTCCAAATCTTCTGTATTTTAAAAGTATGTGCTTCAATATTTTTACCAATAACTAAAAAGGGATAAAAAAGTCCCTCTTTAAATATAATTGTATATTTATTTCTTCTACACATTTTACCATCTTTATATTATATTCATTTAAATCATTTTTACATGTAAAGATTTTTAAAAAAATTTTCGTGTAGAACTTTTTCATAATAAAATGACCTTTACATATGTAATTACGCTTCTGTTTTTAAATATTTTCTGATATTGCAAAAGTAGTTCAGCTCTCTTAGTATTTTCATAATTTTTAATCACTAATTTTCAAATGTTCTGTGTCTATATTTGCAAATTCTAAATAGTTGAGGATAATGCTGTTTTTGTGTTAATACACTATGATGCTCTTTCTCTTAACGAGGGACTATGCTTATTATCTCTTTCCTGTGATTACTGTAAATTTCAGCTTAAATCTACTAAATATGTCATTTATATTTACACTATATTTCTTTTGTTCCTATATTTATTCTTATTTGAATTTATTTGCTTTTTTCAATTCTTATCTTGATGTTACTCATCCTTATATCAATCTGACTATATTACTTAATGTACTTTAACATATTAGATTATAAATTAAGTTATGCATAACAACAGCTTGGGTAATGCAAAGACATTATGATGCTGTGACTCCACTTATTCTACTCACATACTTCTCTTATTGCTGTCGTGTATTTTCATTCTCAATGTATTTTAAATCTAAGCATCTCATTAACTTATTATTTCAACAGAGAAAATAAATTTTTGAGCTCTTTATTATTTTTTGCAAAACTGTACCAATATCACAGATCATGTTCTTTCTGAATAAAACCTCCCTTCAGAATTTCTTCCAATTTCAATGTGTTGTGATTCAGTCTTATAATTATTTCCTTTCAGTATTTCGAAGATATTATTTAACAGCCTTTAGTTTATATTATTTCTACCAGTTATTTATCTTTTATTTGATAAATACATGTGGCTGTGAGTGGTACCACGTGCTTACAATCTCAGCTACTTGAAGGCTGAGGCAGGCGGATCACAATTTTGAGACCAGCCTGGGGAGCTTAGTGATATTCTTCCTCAAAACAAAATATAAAAGGGCTGGGGATGTAACACAGTGTAGAGCTCTTGCCTAGCATTCCCAAGTACCACAAAATACAAAAAATAAAATAAACAAATATACATATTATATATAACATATTTGACAAAAATATTCAGAGAGATTTTTTTATTTTAAAGTGAGCCATTAGTGAACTGTTAAAGTGAAAGACAAACCAATGTAGACTAAAAATAAATTTGAAGTAAGACAGATGGTAGCTTACTCCTTATTTTAATTCTCTAATTTATGAAAATCAGGTCAGAAGAATCACCTTAAAGAAAGAGAAATTGAAACACAAAATATTTACGTAAATATGGTGCATACAATATCATACTGTTTCTTTTTCCTTTTTCTTTTTTTAATTTTATTTATTCTAATTAGTTAAATATGACAACAGGATGCAATTCAATTCATATTACACAAACAGAACAATTTTTCATGCCTCTGGTTGAACACAAAGTAGAGTCACAGCATTTGTGTTTTCATACATGTTCTTAGGGTAATGATGTCCATCTCATTCCACTGTCTTTTCTACCCCTATACCACCCCTTCTTCTCCCTCCCCTTTGCCCTATCTAAAGTTCTTCCATTCCTCCCATGCTTCCCCCACATTCCCCATTATGAATCACATCCTTATATCAGAGAAGGCATTTGGCATTTGGTTTTTTGGGATTGGCTTACTTCGCTTAGCATTATATCCTCCAACTCCATCCATTTACCTGCAAATGCCATGATTTTATTCTCTTTTAATGCTCAGAAATGTTCATTGTGTATATATACCAAAGTTTTCCTATCCATTCATCTACTGAAGGGCATGTAGGATAGAACCACAATTTAGCTATTGTGAATTGTGCTGCTATAAACATTGATGTGGCTGTCCCCCTGTAGTATGCTGTTTTTAAGTCTTTGGGTATAAACCAAGGTGAGGGATAGCTGGGTCAAATGATGTTTCCATTTCCAGTTTTCCAAGGAATCTCCATACTGCATTCCAGATTGGCTGAACCAACTTTCAGTCCCATCAGCAATGTATGAGTGTACCTTTTTCCCCACATCCTCACCAACACTTATTGTTGTTTGTATTCTTAATAGCTGCCATTCTGACTGGAATGAGATGAAGTATTAATTAGAGTAGTTTTGATTTGCATTTCTGTAATTGCTAGAGATGTTGAACATTTTTTCATATATTTATTGATTGATTCCATATCATCTTCTGAGAAGTGTTGTTCAGGTCCTTGGCCCATTTATTGATTCAGTTATTTGTTTTTTTGGTGTTAAGATTTTTGAGTTCTTTATATACAGTAGAGATTAGTGTTCTATCTGATGTGTGAGGGGTAAAAATTTGCTCCTAAGATATAGGCTCTCTATTCACCTCACAGTTTGTTTCTTTTGCTGATAAGCTTTTTAGTTTGAATCCACCCCATTTATTGATTCTTAATTTTAATTCTTGCACTATAGGGGTCTTATTAAGGAAGCTGGGGCCTAATCTGACATCATGAGATTAGGGCCTACTTTTTCTTCTATTAGGTGTAGGATCTCTGGTTAATTTCTAGGTCCTTGATCCACTTTGAGTTGAGTTTTGTGCGTGGTGAGAGATAGGGGTATAATTTCATTTTGTTACATATGGATTTCTAATTTTCCCAGCACCATTTGTTGAATAGGCTATCTTTTCTCCAATATATGTTTTTGGTGCTTTTGTCTAATATAAGATAACTCTATTTATGTGAGTCTGTCT
Organism: Marmota monax; assembly: GCF_021218885.2. Lineage (NCBI taxonomy): Eukaryota > Metazoa > Chordata > Mammalia > Rodentia > Sciuridae > Marmota > Marmota monax. The sequence continues at coordinate 134,110 of NW_026695022.1, forward strand.
CTATGTCCTCTATTCTGTACCACTGGTATTGAACTTGGTGCTCTCTATGTTTTAAGCACTCCACCCAGAATCTCCTCTTCTGAAAGAATTCTGTGCTTCTGGACTATGGTGCTTTGTAGACAGAATATTCTAGTCTTGGTTCAAATCACTGACTCACTGATACTGAAAAAAATTATTACTCCTCTTAGTTTCAGCACATTGTTCATAATGAATATCATCAGAAGAAAGGCAAAAGAGATAAAGGGAGCCAAGAAAAAAGGCCTAGCCCAAAGAATGTAGAGATACTCAGACTAGAGTCAGAGGAATTGAATTGGATTCTCACTGACTCATGCAAACTATGTAAACTTTACCAAGCCTTTTAAAAGTTCCACAGTTCATTTTATCACTTTAAATAGAAAGAAATTTCCCATATGTTTGTTATGAAGATTATGGAAGATATCTATCCCAAAAAAAGTGTCATAAAGGAGAATATAGATGTCACAACTGAAATAGACACAAAAGCCACCTGAGATATCCAAATTTTTCATTCTTTAAAGTCTGAAGTTAAAAAATAATAGTAACTGTATGTTTTAAAATCCTTTACTATATTGAAGTAAAGCCTATAAAAGTTATTAGAAAGTTAAAATGTTTTGTTTTTTCCAAGACTATTATGACAAAAATCAGTTCATTGCCAAAAGCATCTTACTTGGAATGAAATTTCTGTAACTGCTGAAATGTATTTTGAGTTTTATCTGTGTTTAATTACTACATCCTCACTCTTCTGCTAACCGCATTCTGCCCAAGTAAATATATCCAATGCTTCAAAACCAGGTTGGAGGGATCAGTGATGGGAAAATAGTGACCAGAGGCCAGCATCAAGCTGAAAAAACAAGAACCCATAATCTCCGTACAAGATGAAATTGTGTGGTAATAAGAAGGATTCAATGGATCTGGGCTAAAATAGTAAAACCATGATGGATGTGGTTAAAATAAACAAAGTCTAACTTTTTTAAAAAGTGCAAGAAAAACAGAATATGGGCATCGATTTCATTAAGAGGAAATTTAATTTTAAATCAAAGTAAAAAATATAAGTCATTATAATATTGAGGTGCTTAGTAGAGTAGACTGTGTAAGAAACTGGCTGGTGCTTTCAAAGGGCTTCATTATTTTAAAGCTATGATAATATTTGTCTTGGGCAAGGTTAAAATTAAAAGATATCAAAAGTCAAAGAAGGAAGTCAAATGTTTTTTTGAAGTCAGGAAGTTTGGGAGTCAAAGAATCACTTATTTTCTTTTGTTCCTATTAAATAAAATGTGAAATAAAATTTCTTCTCATCTAAGAAAGCAATATAGTAATTTTTGCCAAGCAAGGAAGATAAATATTTGGGTTGTTTTGGATAACGTTTTTTCCTCTGTTTTTCATTCTAAAAGTGGCCATGCATTACATCTTTCTGTATTTATTGGAAACACTTCACTGTATTTTTCTTCTCTAAGTTTTAACTATAAATTTTCCTTCATTAAATAATCATTTATGCCTAAATTCCATTTATTTTGCTTATATTCCAAGAAAATTTATGCTTCATTTGCCTATGCATTCTAAGTGATAACTTTAAAATTCTCTAATTCCTGGTTCTTATTTAAAAGTTAAAATATTTTTAATGATTTTTAATCATGTGTTTGGTTTTGAATTATATAATAATTTCCTCCTATTGTTTCTTATTTTCATATTTATTGAAAGAGATGTCCTTGCCAGATGTGGTGGCACATGCCTGTAATACCAGTGGCTCAGGAGGCTGAAGCAAGGGGATTACAAATTCAAAGCCAGCTTCAGCAGCTTAGTGAGGCCCTGAGCAACTTAGTGAGGCCTTGTCTCAAAATTTAAAAATGTTTTAAAAAATGAGCTAGGGATGTGCCTCAGTGGCTAAGTGCCATTCAGTTTAATCTTTAGTCCCAAAGTGGGGATGGGAGAGACGTGTCCTTATTATATATGCATCATGTTTTCTAAGGATGGTAAGGTTTTTTTTTTTTTTTTAAATTCATATTTTCCAATTCTACAGTATTTACAGTATTGCCAGTTTTCAGGCTTTAAATTGGTAGTATTAAATTAATAAGCAGATATGAAAACTGGAGTTCACAGAGGCTAAATAATCTGCTTAATTAGCAAAGTCAAATAGATACTGAACAATTTAATCAAAATTGGAACCCATTTATTATTGTTCCATTATACTAGGTAATCAATGAGAGTCAGAAAATTGAAGATCTGACCACATAATTTTTCCATTTTTTGTTTGTTTCATCATTTAGAACTTTGATGCTGGATGAATATTTTCTATTTCTTCTACTTAAATTAAATTCTATTTTTCTATTTAAATTTTTAGTAATTTAGTAGGTTGCACAATGAGTAACTTGTGCTCTATAACTTGAGTTTCTTTCTTATTTATTTTTTGTTGTAGATGGACACAATACCTTTATTTTATTTATTTATCTTATGACATGCTGAGGATAGAACCCAGTACCTCACATGTGATAACAAGCACACCTTACCACTGAGATACAACCCCAGCCCGTATTGATTGAGTTTCTGTGATACAATTTCTGTTACATATTCTGTTCTATCTCTCTGTCTGCCAAAATATCAAACATCTATCTGCTAATGTATACATAGAAAAAGAAAGCAAACTATTTATGACATAAAACTAAAATGTATTTTTTTCTCTTGGAAGTGTGACTATAGGTGATTTTTGATTCCTTCACATGAATTCATGTTTTCTAAATTTTCTACAATGTACACATTATTTTTATACACATTATTCTGAAGAAAAACAGCTACTACTACAAATACCAAAGGGTACTTAAATAAATTACCTCTCAATATATTATCTCTGAATCTGGAAATTGAGAATAATAATTTCAAATGTAAAAACAGAACTAAGTATAAATCCCAGATTTTTCTGCCTAGTATTTAACTCTTACAGTTATAAAATTTAAAGAAATAATAAATATAAAGTCCTTGACATAGTACTTATCACACAGGAAGTAATCAATTAAGGGTGCTCTTGCCAAAAACAATGTTACCAATTTTAAGAGATACTGAGGTGTATGCTGTTATAACTGTGGCTATCACAATACCCTAGAAACACATTTTTGTTTGGGATACAATGACAAGTAGACCATGTGTAGCATAAAGCTGTAGCAATGCTAATTTTAATTTGTTTCCTATGTTACCCTGTCTAAATAATGATCTACAAATTCAGACTCCAGGAAAAAAGACACACAATTTTCTGAATCTCTATGGTATTTGGAAATTATGAGATATGCTGGAGGAGGTGTCCATGAATCCTTCTTCATTGTATCGAGAGAGAGAGAGAGAGAGAGAGAGAGAGAGAGAGAGATTCATTTCCTTCTCAGTGCAAAGTGGATTGCTCTGCCTTCATACTGCCCCAGGAACTTGTAAGTACTCACTACAGTATTTTCAAAATGCTGATCAGATTCCAGTTCCTCCAGGAACACTTTCTATTAAATTCCCCCCAAGTCTCTTTTAGTGTGTCTTGTGTTTTTATTCAAAGTTTATGTTTCTAAGTTCATTTCATTTTGTTTTATACATGTATTCCTACTAATACAAACCATAAATCTTATAGTAAGTAGTTGTACAATTTTACTCAATCATACAAAATTAATTTTAAAAAGCATTCAGCATTTATGGAGGGCCTGGAGAATGTACTTTCGCTAACACTGAATAAGTACATTGACACTTTATTTATGCCAAGGAATTGGAGTAATCAGAGGCTTAGCAGGGGGTAAGGCACATGTTTGAATAATTGAAAGTATTATCAATAATTTAAAACATTAGAAAACACTTTTCTTAGAAGACTGCTTGAATACTTCTCTAACCATCTGTGTAAATAATATGTCACCTGAAACTTTTTTTTAACTTTAAAAAACAATAATTCAGCATTTTTTCTTAAATTAATGAAACATACCATCTGTTTGTAAGTCCAGTTTAGTGAATTAAGATTCGTATTAATTTCTGAATTTTTTTTCAGAAGTAATTCATGAAAGTGTTTAAAGAATGGGAAAGGAGAAAGAGAACAGAAACTGAAGGTCTCAAATACTTGGTAAAGTAGAACAAAAATAAAAAGAAAAATAGGATTACTCTTTGTCTCAAAATAGTTCTCTTTACTTGTGTTGAAGATTTGTTGTTTATGCTATTTTGACAATAATTTCTGAATATATTAGACAATCGTAAGCATCAGTTGTTCTACATTTATTCCTACACCTAGAGAGTTCAATAAAAGGGTCGAAAACAGGGAAGGTGACGTCAGTTTACCAACATGGTGGCTGCTGGCCTCCTCTGTGGTCTGACCGGTGTGGAGAACCGAGATGGACCGCTTCCTTCCCCCGTCTCGAACCCAGAATTCAGCCCTGAGTATGGTGCTTGCGCAGCTGGCAGAAACTGCAGCGCTGTATCCCTGCGTCTCTATCTCCTCGTTTCCCAGCGCATTGCCCCCGTGTGCTGCTTCACTGTGTGGGAGTATGACAAGTCAGGACGGCTAAAGGATATCTTGTTAGGAATTTCCAGCAATAATGGGGTGCTCCGGAACCTGGAGGAAGGATTTCCATCGCACGAGGATCGGCTACGGGGACTCAAACGCGAGAGGTTTGTCGCACGGAGGGTAACTGCTTATTCAGCAAATCGCCCCGCGGCTAGAGTCTGCAGCGCGTGCTGGGATAGAGACGCACCCCATTTGGAGTAGGGGCAGAGTAGAGCCACCGCCCGTGCCTGCAGGGTAGGCAAACCTGCAACCGACTGGCGGATCAGGCCCGGTGGCCTGCCGGCGTGGTACACTCGTCACCCCAATTGGAGTAGGGGCAGAACAAAGCCGCCGCCAGCTCCCAGAACAGGCCCAGTGACCTGCCGGCGTGGTAGCCACGACACCCCAATTGGAATAAGGAGAGAGCAGAGCCGCCGCCCGCACCTGCAGGAAAGATACGCAAGCAGTATCAAAAGACAAGGAAAGAAAGGACCACAAGCAATGCAGGTCAACGCAACTTTAGAAGAGGTAACAGCTGCAGCAGATGGAATGTCAGATAAAGAATTCAGGATATACATGCTTCAGATGATCTGGAGTATCAAGGAAGCCATTAGTCAGCAAAATCAGACAATGAAAGATCACTTCGACAATGAATTACGCAAACAAATCCAGAAAGCAAAGGATCAACTATACAGGGAGATAGAGGTTATAAAAAACAAACAAACAGAAATCCTAGAAATGCAGGAAGCAATAAACCAACTTAAAAACTCAATGGAGAATACTACCAGCAGAGTAGAACACTTAGAAGATAGAACATCAGACAATGAAGACAAAGTATTTCAACTGGAAAAGAACATAGACAGCTCTGTTAAGAAACCATGAGCAGAACATCCAAGAAATATGGGATAACATTAAGAGACCAAACTTAAGAGTCATTGGGATACAGGAAGGTACAGAGCTCCAAACCAAAGGAATGAGCAGTCTATTCAATGAAATAATACGAGAAAACTTCCCAGACTTGAAGAATGAGACAGAATCCCAAATCCTAGAAGCCTACAGGACGCCAAATGTGCAAAATCATAAGAGATCCACACCTAGACACATTATAATGAAGATGCCCAACATACAGAATAAGGAGAGAATTTTAAAAGCTACAAGAGAAAGGAAGCAGATTCCATTTAGGGGTAAGCCAATCAGGATAACAGCTGATCTTTCAACACAGACTCTGAAAGCTAGAAGATCCTGGAATAACATATTTCAAACACTGAAAGAAAATGGCTTCCAACCAAGAATTGTGTATCCAGCGAAATTAAGCTTCAGGATGGAAGATGAAATTAAAACCTTCCACGATAAACAAAAGTTTAAAGAATTCGCAGCTAGAAAACCATCTCTTCAAAACATCCTCGCTAAAACATTACAGGAAGAGGAAATGGAAAATAACAATGAAAACCAACAGTGGGAGATAGGACAGTAAAAGGGGGTAAAATAATCAAAGAGGAAAACAAACCATGTTTAGTAACATAAATAAACAAATATGGCTGGAAGAACAACCCATATCTTAATAATAACCCTAAATGTTAATGGCTTAAACTCACCAATTAAGAGACACAGGCTAGTAGAATGGATCACAAAACAAGACCCAACAATATGCTGCCTACAGGAGACGCATTTGATAGGAAAAGACATACATAGGCTGAAGGTGAAAGGTTGGGAAAAATCATATCACTCATATGGACTTCGGAAACAAGCAGGAGTGTCCAAACTCATATCAAATAAAATAGATTTCAAGCCAAAGTTAATCAAAAGGGATAAAGAGGGACACTACATACTGCTTAAGGGAACCATACACCAACAAGACATAACAATCATAAATATATATGCCCCAAACAATGGTGCAGCTATGTTTGTCAAACAAACTCTTCTCAAGTTCAAGAGTCTAATAGACCACCATACAATAATCATGGGAGACTTCAACACAGCTCTCTCACCACTGGACAGATCTTCCAAACAAAAGTTGAATAAGGAAACTATAGAACTCAATAACACAATTAATAACCTAGACTTAATTGACATATATAGAGTATACCACCCAACATCAAGCAGTTACACTTTTTTCTCAGCAGCACATGGATCCTTCTCAAAAATAGATCATATATTATGTCACAGGGCAACTCTTAGACAATATAAAGGAGTAGAGATAATACCATGCATCTTATCTGATCATAATAGAATGAAACTGAAAATCAACGATAAAAGAAGGAAGGAAAAAGCATACATCACTTGGAGAATGAACAATAGGTTACTGATGATCAATGGGTTATAGAAGACATCAAGGAGGAAATTAAAAAAATTCTTAGAGATAAATGAAAACACAGACACAACATATCTGAATCTATGGGACACATTGAAAGCAGTTCTAAGAGGAAAATTCATTGCTTGGAGTTCATTCCTTAAAAAAAAGAAAAAAACCAACAAATAAATGATCTCATACTTCATCTCAAAATCCTAGAAAAAGAAGAGCAAAACAACAGCAAAAGAAGTAGAAGGCAAGAAATAATTAAAATCAGAGCTGAAATTAATGAAATCGAAACAAAAGAAACAATTGAAAAAATTGACAAAACTAAAAGTTGGTTCTTTGAAAAAATAAACAAAATCGACAGACCCTTAGCCATGCTAGCGAAGACAAGAAGAGAGAGAACTCAAATTACTAGCATACGGGATGAAAAAGGCAATATCACAACAGACACTTCAGAAATACAGAAGATAATCAAAAACTATTTTGAATCCTTATACTCCAATAAATTAGAAGATAGTGAAGGCATCGATAAATTTCTTAAGTCATATGATCTGCCCAGATTGAGTCAGGAGGATATAGAAAACCTAAACAGACCAATATCAATTGAGGAAATAGAAGAAACCATCAAAAGACTACCAACTAAGAAAAGCCCAGGTCCGGATGGGTATACAGCAGAATTTTACAAAACCTTTAAAGAAGAACTAATACCAATACTTTTCAAGCTACTTCAGGAAATTGAAAAGGAGGGAGAACTTCCAAATTCATTCTATGAGGCCAACATCACCCTGATACCTAAACCAGACAAAGACACTTCAAAGAAAGAAAACTACAGACCAATATCTCTAATGAACCTAGATGCAAAAATCCTCAATAAAATTCTGGCGAATCGGATACAAAAACATATCAAAAAAATTGTACACCATGATCAAGTAGGATTCATCCCTGGGATGCAAGGCTGGTTCAATATACGGAAATCAATAAATGTTATTCACCACATCAATAGACTTAAAAATAAGAACCATATGATCATCTCGATAGATGCGGAAAAAGCATTCGACAAAGTACAGCATCCCTTTATGTTCAAAACTCTAGAAAAACTAGGGATAACAGGAACATACCTCAATACTGTAAAAGCAATCTATGCTAAGCCTCAGGCTAGCATCATTCTGAATGGAGAAAAACTGAAGGCATTCCCTCTAAAATCTGGAACAAGACAGGGATGCCCTCTCTCTCCACTTCTGTTCAACATAGTTCTCGAAACACTGGCCAGAGCAATCAGACAGACGAAAGAAATTAAAGGCATCAAAATAGGAAAAGAAGAACTTAAATTATCACTATTTGCAGATGATATGATTCTATACCTAGCAGACCCAAAAGGCTCTACAAAGAAACTATTAGAGCTAATAAATGAATTCAGCAAAGTGGCAGGATTTAAAATCAACACGCATAAATCAAAGGCATTCCTGTATATCAGCGACAAATCCTCTGAAATGGAAATGAGGGCAACCACTCCATTCAAAATATCTTCAAAAAAAAATAAAATACTTGGGAATCAACCTAACAAAAGAGGTGAAAGACTTATACAATGAAAACTACAGAACCCTAAAGAGAGAAATAGAAGAAGATCTTAGAAGATGGAAAAATATACCCTGTTCATGGATAGGCAGAACTAACATCATCAAAATGGCGATATTACCAAAAGTTCTCTATAGGTTTAATGCAATGCCAATCAAAATCCCAACGGCATTTCTTGTAGAAATAGAGAAAGCAATCATGAAATTCATATGGAAAAATAAAAGACCCAGAATAGCAAAAACAATGCTAAGCAGGAAGTGTGAATCAGGCGGTATAGCGATACCAGACTTCAAACTATACTACAGAGCAATAGTAACAAAAACAGCATGGTACTGGTACCAAAACAGGCGGGTGGACCAATGGTACAGAATAGAGGACACAGAAACCAATCCACAAAACTACAACTATCTTATATTTGAAAAAGGGGCTAAAAGCATGCAATGGAGGAAGGATAGCATCTTCAACAAATGGTGCTGGGAAAACTGGAAATCCATATGCAACAAAATGAAACTGAATCCCTTTCTCTCGCCATGCACAAAAGTGAATTCAAAATGGATCAAGGAGCTTGATATCAAATCAGAGACGCGCCGTCTGATAGAAGAAAAAGTTGGCTACGATCTACAGTCGGTGGGGTCGGGCTCCAAATTCCTCAATAGGACACCCATAGCACAAAAGTTAATAACTAGAATCAACAAATGGGACTTACTCAAACTAAAAAGTTTTTTCTCAGCAAAAGAAACAATAAGAGAAGTAAATAGGGAGCCTACACCCTGGGAACAAATCTTTACTCCTCACACTTCAGATAGAGCCCTAATATCCAGAGTATACAAAGAACTCAAAAAATTAGACAATAAGAGAACAAACAACCCAATCAACAAATGGGCCAAGGACCTGAACAGACACTTCTCAGAGGAGGACATACAGTCAATCAACAAGTACATGAAAAAATGCTCACCATCTCTAGCTGTCAGAGAAATGCAAATCAAAACCACCCTAAGATACCATCTCACTCCAGTAAGATTGGCAGCCATTATGAAGTCAAACAACAACAAGTGCTGGCCAGGATGTGGGGAAAAGGGTACACTTGTACATTGCTGGTGGGACTGCAGATTGGTGCAGCCAATTTGGAAAGCAGTATGGAGATTTCTTGGAAAGCTGGGAATGGAGCCACCATTTGACCCAGCTATTCCCCTTCTTGGTCTATTCCCTAAAGACCTAAAAAGAGCATGCTACAGGGACACTGCTACATCGATGTTCATAGCAGCACAGTTCACAATAGCAAGACTGTGGAACCAACCTAGATGCCCTTCAATAGATGAATGGATAAAAAAAATGTGGCATTTATACACAATGGAGTATTACTCTGCATTAAAAAATGACAAAATCATAGAATTTACAGGGAAATGGATGGCATTAGAGCAGATTATGCTAAGTGAAGCTAGCCAATCCCTAAAAAACAAATGCCAAATGTCTTCTTTGATATAAAGAGAGTAACTAAGAACAGAGTAGGGACGAAGAGCAGGAGAAGAAGATTAACATTTAACAGGGATGAGAGGTGGGAGGGAAAGGGAGAGAGAAGGGAAATTGCATGGTAACGGAAGGAGACCCTCAGGGTTATACAGTGGAGGAGGTAGAGAGAGAGGAGGGGAGGGGAGGGGAGAGGTGGGGGGGAGGGGGGAGGATGGGAAAGGCAGGGAAGCACAACAGACACTAGTATGGCAATTTGTAAATCAATGGATGTGTAACTGATGTGATTCTGCAATCTGTGTATGGGGTGAAGGTGGGAGTTCATAACCCACTTGAATCAAAGTGTGGAGTATGATATGTCAAGAAATTTGTAATGTTTTGAACAACCCACAATAAAAAATTAAAAAAAAAATAAATAAAATAAAATAAAATAAAAAAATAAAATGAATTAATTTGCATGTAAAAGTAATTATACTATATATGTTCAGCCTTATTGATTTCACATTTGTATAACATACTAAATTATATGTATTAACAGTAAAATTTCTTTTTTCTTAATGTTTTAGTCTCGCGTTTTATTACTTTCAAAGAATGCAGGTGTGAAAAGTACGTTCTCCAAACAAACCTAAAACTATGAAAAATACATTTTTGAAATTAAAAAATATGCCTTTTAATAAGTGTTTTGAGATAAAAGATTTAAAAGCATAGTCTACATTTTTTATTTTCTTATTAATTTTGATCAATAAATTATTGATTTGTCTGTATGTTTAATGTAGAAGATCTTTTTCACGTATACATATAAAAATCACTGTCACTAGTATTATGGTAATTGGATGTATTATGTATAGGCTGATGGCAGAGGAGAGAAGGGAAGGCCAAAATAGTTATGTGCCAGCAGCTGGAGACCCAGTGCAAGAGCCTCCGTGGGTGATGTCTAGCTTATCTCACAGCTTTGAGCACATGCATATTTTTGTATCTGCTTTCATCCATGATAATCGGTTCTCAACTTAGGTCAGTATGACAGAAAGCAAACATGTGTTTTCATCTGATTACTACAATATATATATATATATATATATATATATATATATATATATATATCCAGGATAGGATCTAAAGTGAATCACAATTCTCATTCAACTAAGTTATTAAAATGCTATCATGCCTTGAATCTGTAGTATTACTCTGTGCATAAATATGTGTTCACTACCAAGAACAATATTCAAATAGTGTAGTTGCCTGAAAAAAGTCTAACTGGAGGACAAAGTAATCTCATAATTCCATCTGTCATGAAAGGGTCAGTGAGGCCATAATGTGTGTGTGTGTGTGTGTGTGTGTATAACATTGATTCAGAAATTTGAAGTGACATTTTTTAAACTTCTAGATATAAAAAAAGAACATTTATTTAGAAAAGGAATTTGGGATAAAATTATAAAGCACTTTAGGAAAAATAATAGAAGATTCATCACCTGAAATTCACAAAAACTTTAAACACTGGATTTTATTCAAAAGCATTTAATATATAACTTATGGATTAAAAGAAACAATATTTGTAAGGGGAAAAGATGTTTACAATATATGCACTTGACAAAAGACATATTGTGTGTGGGGGGGAGTGTGTGTGTGGGGGGGGTTTGGGTGTATGTTTGTGCATATTTCTTCCAGTCTATTATACAGATATGGCTAACATTGGAAAAGACAAATAGTAAATATCATTTCTGGGAAAGATGTGTATAGCATTTACTCTTATCTTTACTAGCACTGATAAAGGTAATAATGCACATTACTTATGACCTAGCAATTTTACCCTGGGAATTATTTACAACAGAAGTACATTCACATTTTTATCAAAGAACATAGCAACATTGTGTGTGTGTGTGTGTGTGTGTATACCACTGAGCTACATCTCCAGCCCCTTTAGCTACATTTTTTCTTTTCTTTCTTTCTTTTTTTGTAAAAGCTAAAAATAGCTAAAAACTTTCCAACACCCAAATGTCTATCATTCTTAGAGTGAATTTAGATATGTTCATCCTTTGAGTGAATTTAGATATGTCTATAACAAGTCATGTGGAACAAGTAGTACTTTGAGACCATTTTTTTTCTTTTTCTTTGTTTCTTTTCTTTTTTTTTTTTTTTTTTTTTGGATACCAGAGATTGAACCCAGGGCCACTTAAACCCAGGGGCTCTTTTGAATATTTTATTTTGAGGCAGGATTTTGCTAAATTGTTTATGGCCTCAGTAAGCTGCTGAGGCTGGGTTTGAACTTGTGATCCTCCTGCCTCAGCCTCCCAAGCAGCTGGGATTATAGGCATGCACCATTACACCCAGCTCTGATACCAATTTTTTGAACACTAATTATAAACCTGAAGAAACAGAATCTAAAAGCAAGATAATATATAATTGTTCTGAAGCAATAACAAAAATTCATAATATGTACAGTATATACATTAAAACTACTAAAAATACTAAAGAAATAAATTTTTGAAGAGCCAAGTAAATAGAGAGAAATCTCATTTCATGGTTTGAGAGTCAATATAATAAAGATATCAGTGTTTATATTTCAAGCAATTCCTATTAAACTACCATTATAGTTTTTGCTTCCTTTTTGTTTTGCTTTATTTTATTTGGAGTCATAAAACAAGTTCTATGGAAGACAAAGAGTTCTTTGTGGTAACACCAAAGGCCTAAAAGGAAAAACTCATCTTTCCCTCCAGAAAAAAAAAAAAAAAAAATCCACCACCACCACCAATAACAAAATCTTTTCCTCTATGAAGACTCTGAGGTAGACCCTGAAGACAGGATGAAAAGCAAGCTACATTTAAGGAGAAAAGATTGGCAAAAATATATATCTGACAAATCATTTGGTTCTTAAAAAAAAAAAAAAAAAACATTCAACTACTGAAGGGCATTTAGGTTGGTTCCACAGTTTAGCTATTGTGAATTGAAAAATGTGGCATATATACACAATGGAATATTACTCAGCAATAAAGGAGAATAAAATTATGGCATTTGCAGGCAAATGGATGCAGTTGGAGAAGATAATGCTAAGTGAAGTTAGCCAATCCCCCCACCAAAATGGTGAAGGTTTTCTCTGATATAAGAAGACTGACTCATAGTGGGATAGGGTCGGGGAGCATGGGAGGAATAGAGGAACTCTAGATAGGGCAGAGGGGTGGGAGGGGAAGAGAGAGGGCATAGAGTTAGAAATGATCATGGAATACGATGGGCATCACTATCCAAAGTACATGTATGAAGACATGAATTGGTGTGAACATACTTTGTATATAGAGATATGAATAATTGTGTTCTATGTGTGCAATAGCATTGTGATGCATTCTGCTGTCATGTATATAAAAAATAAAAGCAATTAAAATTTTAAAAAATTAAAAATAAAATTTTTCCAAAAAAAACCCATTCAAAACAAAACAAGAAGAAAACAAACAAGTAATAAATAGGCAAAGAGATATATATTTCACTGAAAAAGATACATAGATGGCAAATAAATATGAAATACAACTCAATACTATTAGATAGTAGGAAAATGCAAATTGAAACCACAATAAATTATCTAACAAAATGGCAAAAAACCTTAAAAATGTAAATACAAAATACTAGCACAGATGTAAAGAAATTGATCCCCTCATGCATTGATGGTGACTATAAAAAATGGTACAGTTATTCATTCTAGAAAATAACTTGGTAGATTCTTGAAAATAAAAATAAAATAAAAATAGCACTTTCCATATGATCCCCAAATAACATTTATGCACAACAATTCCAAAGAAGTGAATCTTATTTCCACACAAAACATATACATGAATGTTCAGAGATCTTGCACTCATAACAACAATCAAAATGATACAAATGTCCTTCAGTATGCAAATTTTTAAACAAACTGTGGTACAGTTACACCATGGAATACTATTTCAAAATGGAACTAAATATTGGTATATGAAATACCTTGGATGAATCTCAGGGGAAATATGCTAAGGAAAATAAGTGACTTTAAATGTTACATACTACATGATTACATCTCTGTAATATTCTTGAAGTGACACAATTATGGAGACAGCAAATTAGCAGTTCACAGGGATTGGGGATGGAATCAAAGAATGGTAAGGAATACTTTGGAAGCTGTATTCCTGAAGAGTCCAGCTATCAGAGGGATATCAAAGCATATGGATCTTAATGGATTGAAAACATTCCACATATTAACTAAGGTGATAGTTACTTGAATATAGATGTGTGATAAAATTATATGGAGTTTAACAGACTCACACACAATTCCAAATACAATGTGAAATCTGAATGAGGATGTGGATTGTATTGATGTTAATATCCCAGTTGTGATATTATAAATATGATGATATTATAATTATGTCCCAGCTATGATGAAGGGTATATCTAACCTCACTATATTATTTTTAGATTGCATATGAATCTTTGCTTATCTCAAAATAAAACCTTTGATTTTAAAAATTTTAAGAAGAAAATGAGCCACAAAAGAATGTATCCAATATGTTTCCAATTTTATGGATTCAAAAGCTGACAAAAGTAGTTATTTGTGTAATATCTCAGAGCAGTGGAAGGACTCATGATTGAATGTGGGCATAATGTGGGTGATTCTAAATTACCCATGATGTGTTCTTTCTTGATGTGATGTTTGCTTAAACATATACATATATATACACACACAAGTACACATACACACATGTGCACGTATCTACACATGCACAGGGACAGACACTGGCATCCAAGCTGAAAAAGAAGTAGTCTAAATGTCATTGTTTGCAAATGATCTTACATATAGAAATCCTCAGAGATTCTACCAACAAAAATTATTAGAATAAATTCAGCAAATTTGGAGGGTATAAAATCAAAATAAGAAAAGTTGGTAGTTATTATATGCTAATAGCAAATTACCTAAAAATCAAGAAAGAAATTGCATTTAAGTAAATACAAGCAAGCTAGGTGTGGTGGCACACATGTGTAATCCCAGTGACTCTGGAGGCTGAGGCTGGAGGATTGTAAAATCAAGGCCAGCCCCAGCCACTTAGCATACCCTGTCTCAAAATAAGAAAAAGAAAAAAAAAACTGAGAATTTAGCTCAATTTTAAATAGAACCTGAGTTCAAGTCCCAGTACCATAAAAAAAAAAGAAATCTTTACAAGAAATACCTAAGAATAAACTTATCAAAGAAATTAAAGTTTTCTACAATGAAATCTATAAAAGGTGATGAAAAAGAGTGAGGACAAAATTTGACTATATGCCTCAAGTAATAAATTAAAAGAAGAAAATAAGATTATATGCATAAAATGAGAATTATTTTATATAAATGAAAAAAAATTTGTTTCTTACATTTTTTTTTCTTTTTGTTTGTTTGGTTTTTGTTTATTTATTTAATTTTGATACCAGGGTGTCGTGACCCCTTGCCCGCAAGGAAGACGCAACTCGGGAATCTTCTTTCAACAGTTTATTCAGGCCCTTGATATTTCTTCTTCTCCTTCTCGGATGCCCCTCCCAGCCTTAATAAAGCATCTCAAGCCCCAATGCAAAGCTGCCGCGTGGAGCTTTCTCACAGGGTGGTGTACAGGGTGGTGAAAAATCATGTGCCAACTCTCCCAGATAACGAGTTGTTTGTCACAGACCACAGCGGAGCCAGCTTCATCTTGTAATGGCGACCATAATCTGCAGAAACGGCAGAAGTGGCTCACCACACCAGGGGTTGAATCCAAGAACACTTTACCACTCAACCACATGTCTAGCCCTTTTTTATTTATTTATTTTTTAATGTGACAGGGTCTTGCTAAGTTGCTTAGGCCCTCCCTAAGTCCCTGGCCTGGAACTTGTGATCCTCCTGCCGCACCTTCACAAGTCACATGCCACCATGCCTGGCTTGTTTTTTTTTACATTTTTTCTATCTGCAAGAAATTAAAAGACATCGTTATGTTAATAAATTTTAAGATTGATTGTATGTCCTCCTCTGAGAAGTGTCTGTTCAGGTCCTTGGCCCATTTGTTGATTGGGTTATTTGTTATCTTTTTGTTTAATTTTTTTAGTTCTTTGTATACTCTGGATATTAGGGCTCTATCTGAAGTGTGAGGAGTAAAGATTTGTTCCCATGATGTAGACTCCCTATTTACCTCTCTTATTGTTTCTCTTGCTGAGAAAAAACTTTTAGTTTAAGTAAGTCCCATTTGTTGATTCGTGACATACAATCAATCAACAAGTACATGAAAAAATGCTCACCATCTCTAGCAGTCAGAGAAATGCAAATCAAAACCACCCTAAGATACCATCTCACTCCAGTAAGATTGGCAGCCATTATGAAGTCAAACAACAACAAGTGCTGGCAAGGATGTGGGGAAAAGGGTACTCTTGTACATTGCTGGTGGGACTGCAAATTGGTGCGGCCAATTTGGAAAGCAGTATGGAGATTCCTGGGAAAGCTGGGAATGGAACCACCATTGACCTAGCTATTGCCCTTCTCGGACTATTCCCTGAAGACCTAAAAAGAGTGTACTACAGGGATACTGCCACATCGATGTTCGTAGCAGCACAATTCACAATAGTTGGACTGTGGAACCAACCCAGATGCCCTTCAATAGATGAATGGATTAAAAAATGTGGCATTTATACACAATGGAGTATTACGCAGCACTAAAAAAATGACAAAATCATGGAATTTGCAGGGAAATGGATGGCATTAGAGCAGATTATGCTAAGTGAAGCTAGCCAATCCCTAAAAAAACAAATGCCAAATGTCTTATTTGATATAATGAGAGCAACTAAGAACAGAGCACGGAGGAAAAAAAAAATCCCCAAATCTATCTGAAACTGAAAGAAATTCTAAGTAGTCAAAACAACCTTGAGTAAAAAGAGCAAAACAGGAAAATGGCTAAAACTGAGGACATCATGCTGAGTGAAATAAGTCATACACAGGAAGATGAGTATCACATACTTCTCTCATGTGTAGAAAAAATATCAACAGTAAAAGAGAAAAAAAGAAAACAAATGATGATGTGAAAACAGGAGAGGGTCTTAGAGACTGGGAAAGGGATTGGGGAAGTAGGAGAGAGAGGGAAAGGCAAGAGAAGAAGGGAGGTGGACATGATCAAGACTGTGGAACCAACCTAGATGTCCTTCAATAGATGAATGGATAAAAAAAAATGTGGCATTTATACACAATGGAACATTACACAGCACTAAAAAATAATAAGATCATGGCATTTGCAGGGAAATGGATGGCATTAGAGCAGATTATGCTAAGTGAAGTTAGCCAATCCCTAAAAAACAAATGCCGAATGTCTTCTTTGATATAAGGGGGGTGACTCAAAATGGGGTAGTGTGGAAGAGAATGAGAAGAAGATTACCACTAAATAGGGAAAAGAGGTGCGAGGGAAAAGGAGGGAGAAGGGGAATTGCACGGAAGATGGAAGGAGACCCTCATCGTTATATTGCACGGAAGATGGAAGGAAACCCTCATCGTTATACAGAATACATGTATGATGATGTGAGGGGAAAAAAAAAGAAATATGTCACATTAGATTGGGTACAGAGAAGTAAGTGATGGGAGGGGAGGGGAGGGAAAGGGGGATAGGAAAGGCAGCAGAATAAAATAGACACTAGTATTGCTGTATGTATATATGTATCTGTATAACCAATGTGATTCTGTAACCTGTACACTCAGAAAAATGAGAAATTATACCCCATTTGATTCAAATGTATGATATGTCAAGAACATTGTACTGTCATGCGCAACTAATAAAAAAGGATGTGTGTGAATGTCACATTTATTTGTACAATTAGTATATTTTAATAAAAATAGAACGAAGTAGGAGCCATTACCCTACCTAATTTCAAAATAGACTACAAAGCTGTACTAATCAAAACAGCATAGCTTTGGCAAAAATGTATTCACAGAGACCAATGGAAGAGAAGAGAGAGCCTCAGAATAAAGCCCATGCCTCCATATCGAACTGATTGTTGAAAAAGGTAGGTGCCAAGAACACACATTTCAAAAAAGAATAGTCTCTTTTAAAAAATGGTGCTGATATACACATGCAGAAGAATGAAACTAGATTACTGTCTCTTACCAGGTCTAAAAAGCAAGTAAAAATGGATTAAAGATTTAAATGTAAGACGTGAAACTCTGAAATTGGTAGAGGAAAACAAAGGGAAATGCTTCATAACATTGAAATGGGGGAGGATTTTTCAGGTAAGATAGCAATCCTATCATTTAAATGATTCTGTTTAAGTTGTAGTACTTGCATGGCTATAATTATGTACAGTATTGTCATTAGTTAATTAACAGTGTAGCTGTTTTAGTCTGCTTTTTGACTGCTATGACTTAAAAACCCAACCAGAACAATTGTAAAAGAGGAAAAGTTTATTTGGGGGCTCACAGTTTCAGAGGTCTCAATCCACAGACAGCAGGCTCCATTCCTCAGGTCTCAAGGTAAGGCAGAACATCATGGCCTAAGAGTATAGTGAAGGGAAGCAGCTCACATGATGATCAGAGTCAGAGAGATACACTCTCCAGATACAAATTATATACCTCATAGGCACACCTCCAATGAACCCCTTCCTCCAGCCACATCCCACCTGCCTCTAGTTACCACTCAGTTAACTCCATCAGGGATTAAGTCACTTGTTAGGTTAAGGTTATAACCCAATCATTTCTCCTCCAAACCTTTTTGCATTATCTCACATATGAGGTTTTGGAGGACACCTCACATAAAAACCATAATAGTAGCATTCTGTTTCTATCCTTAATTCAATTATTTATCTTTTCTTCAGATTTAGTTTTAAGAAAACTGATATTGCAAAACACAATTAAAGTGTTTAAGTAAAATATACTGGACTTTAATCACATTGATGATGATGATGTAGAAGCATTTATAAATATCCGTTTTTAATTTTCTTAAAATATGAAGTAAAAGTAAAAACACATCTAGGTTTTAAATTTCACACAAACTCTAGGTTTTTAATTTCATACAACTGTTCACTTATCATCACAGAGAAGCATAAGTTTGCATTGGAAAATAGACCAAACTTTGGGTTTCCGGGTGAGAGCATTCTAGACAAAATTTAAGTTCATTGTTGTGATGCCATAAACTCTGATTTAAGATATTTTATTAAAAAAAAAGATGCACTGGAGCATAGGAGAAAGTAGATGAAGTAATTTGTCTTGGATAGCTAACTCACAGTGTCTACCTCTTGTGAGTAAGTGTAGAGATAAATTATACTTTTATATATTTTTTTGGTACTGGGGAATGAACTTGGGGCACTCCACCACTGAACCACATCCCCAGCCCTGTGTTTTTGTATTTTATTTAGATACAGGGTCTTACTAGGTTGTTTAATGCCTCACAATTGCTGAGACTGGCTTTGAACTCATGATCCTCCTATCTCAGCCTCCAGAGCCACTGGGATTACAGGCATGTGCCACCGCACCTGGCTAATTACATATATTGACCACTGAAATTGATGAAATTAACTGGTGGAGTGTGGTTTGTTAATAATAGATACTAGAACTGTAAAAACATCCCTTTCTTATTGCTGACTTTAATTAAAATACATTTAATTAACATATAATTAAATACAATATTTGAAATGGGTGTTGATACTGGCCATTAGCTGATGAAGAAGATACTATTTTATTGCCTTTTCCAGATTCTGTGAACCTTCTACACTCTTCCTATGTGCCCTTATACTCCATCTTCAGAACTAATAACATCTTCAAATCTCTGACACTCCTCTTTCTCTTATAAAAGCAATTGCATTAGGGCTACTCTGAATTATCCAGGATAATCTCCCCATCTCAGTGTCCTTAATTTAACACATTGCATTTTGCCTTAGAACATAATATATTCACAATTTTAGCAGATTTAGACATGGAAATATATTGTGCAGAGGAGCGATTATTATGCCTACTGGATCATGCAATTTGCATTGAGATTAAGATTAACCTTGCCTTTGAGTTTCACATTGACAGTCCCCAGCTGTTCATTATGGGTCTGTTGTAGTAGAAAACTTGCACAGAATATAGCCCTAAGCAGATTGAGGTCAAATCATGCTATACCTCAAATTGAAACAATTAGATGCATGGCCACTGTTCAAAGTAAAGTGAAAGAAGAGTTACAGGAAATATCCAGGAGGAATACAATTTGTCCATATTTCTGAAGAATAGGCCATTAAACTATAATCAATTGACCTGATTGCTAATGTTTGAATGGAAAAACAGGAACATTATTTCCCAAATTACTAAAGCCAAATAATTAACTTTGGGTCTGTATACATTTCTACTTCTGCTCTTGCTTTCATAAGGTTTGCTTATCATCTATCTTGTTGTCAAGTCTGGGTATAAATATAGGTTTCTGTATGTATCTGGTTATGTTGCATACTAATTCAGAACTTTTGGGGGTGGATACAGTTAACTTCAACAATGATTAATAATGTTTATTCTATTTCTTTTGATTACTTGTAGAATCAGGCTTGTTGTCCTTTTAAAAGATCAAATATTCTGTCTAAATCCAAACCACATTAATGATCGGTTTTCTCAATGTTATATATCCATGGTATGTATACATTTAACTTGATTTCAGAAACTATTAACCTACATTTTAAAATTATTACATTAGGCCAGACATAAATCATCAGAGCTAAGCAGAAAAATGCCTTCACATAGGCCATTTCTCTAGACCCTTCTCGTTTTATTGGATACAGCTATTCTATGCTAATTGAAAATTGTTTTGTTGGTTTTTTTTCTTAAATTTAATTTTTCATGCTTTCATTTTGAGAGTACATCTCATTCCCGGATATTTAGGATCAGAAAATGTTAAAGAACTGTGTTTTTAAAAATTCACACAAAAATAGCTTACCTTTGGATAGGCTGCTTTTCTATTCCTTCTCAATTATGATTAAAGAATCATGGCCCTTCTCATTCATTTGCAGCTGTGATGCCATAAACTCTGATTTAAGGATTTTCCTTGTTGATGGAGAATGTGTTCATATTTTTCTACATTTGTTTTACGTATCTGCTACATTTTGAATCACTTATTTTAGCCAGCTTTTATTGTACATCACTCCAGGGCAAGATGAAACACATAGCTAGGCAAAATTCATAAACACTCCAGCTAACTATCTCCACCGGCATATCTCTCACTACCAACATTATGTACAGATAGAAAGCCATTGTGCTTACTTCTATTTCTATAAGCAGTTAGTTAATCCCACATAAAGACATTACTGTGGGATATCAATGAAAATATGTCAATCAGAGGGTAATTTTATATAAGATGTTAAAATACCATACCAGTTCAGAAAGGTTACAAAGTATGATAATTTTAGGCTTTTGATTTATACATTTTATGATTTATCATATCAGATGTAGCAATATATTTTCTGAAGGAACACATGGAATTGTGGTAATTTTAAAAGATCTACAAAAAATTTCCCTTTTCTCAGTTCAGGTAAATAGTAAGCATTTGTAAGACCCTTGAATATCACATTTAGCAAGGGCATTTCCCCAGTAGTGGAGCAAGGAAAGTTCAACTGAGCCTCAATAAAGTGTTTCCGCTAATACTGTGTGTCTAAAAAAGTTAGGATAAGCAAAGAGTGGATCAACCAATGCACTCATTATTTGCAATTGAATTAATAATTTAATAATAAAAATGTGTACAAGAATGTATTGAAAAGCTATTATATCTCCAGTCCTGTGCACATCTTCTTCCACATATGACTTCTTATTGTCACAATCTCTTACAGAGTAGAAATGAAATATCTAAGTCACATTTTGAAGTCTTTAATTTAAATGAATGAACTCTTTCACATGATAACACTTTTTTAGGGTTTTTCATTCCGTGTTTAGAAATAACATTAACAACATAGATAGCACTTAGGCAAAATAAAACATTGTTTTAGTCAGCTTTGTGTTGCTGAGAACAATGTAGAAAGGAAAAGTTTATTTTTGCCTATAGTTTCAGAGATACAGTCCATGATTGATCAACTCCATACCTCTGGATCCAAGATGAGGCAGAATATCCAAGATTAGGCAGGTGTGGCAGAGGAAAACAGCTTAGGACATGACAACCAGAAATCAGAGGGAGAGAGAGAGAGAGAGAGAGAGAGAGAGAGAGAGAGAGAGAGAGAGGGCATGCACTTCATTCCCAGAGACAAAATATAAACCCCAAAGGCACACTCTCAGTGACACACTTCCTCCAGCCATACCTTACATGCCTACTTACCTCCCAGTTAATACATATCAGTAGATTAATCTGCTGACCAGGTTAAACCTCTCACAATCTAATCATTTCACCTCTGAAAATTCTTGCATTGTCTTATACATGAGCTGTTGGGGCATATCTCATAGCTAGATAAGAAACACCAAGTAGAACAGATAAATATGATTAGATATAGGGAGGGATGGTATTTACAAAAATAAATAAATAAATGTTGTTTCTAAATAAAATTGGTGTTTTCTAAACTATTTTTTTAATCCAGTAAATGTGTATATTATTTCAAACTCCCAATCCCACCATTATAAGAATCCCCTTGATAGGGCTAAAGAGAACTGAAATTTCATGCATAGTGATGCAGAGTAATGTGTACATCACTCCACATGCATTCTGTAGCATTTACAAAGACAACTTGGAACTTTATGAGGATATAATCATATGAAAAGGAGATCCGATAAATCAGATTTTGGAAACTTGATTCTCTCTCAAGTTTTTGTCAAGTGTGTTCTACTGGTTACCAAATTTATTTTTACCAGAAGCAGAACAGATAGTCTAAGAATAGAGGCCCTGTTAATGCTTAAAAATGCATAAATCATTATTCATTAATTCATTATATTTTCTCTTTCAAAAATTAAAATAAAGAGCTCACATATTAAGTCATTCATAATACCTAACAAAAATGAGAATCAAACTTAAATGAAATAACAGGGAAAGAAATGTACTATATACATGAGAATATTGGTTTTCATAATTAGACATTGATTTATATTAATATATCTTAAAAGATAAAACAATTGAGAAGACATTTAAGTTGATTTGAAGAGATAAAATTTTTACTTTTAAATATAAAAAAAAAACCTATCAAGAGACATTGGGTAACATAATTACAGAATATGTGACAACATTTTTGCAAAAAAATATGCAAAAACATTCTTTGAGAAGACATTGTATACATTTAAATTCTAATTTAAAGAATGTTTCATTGTAATGAAGGAATAAATGTTCAGGTGTTTTGTTCTCTTTTTATTTAACAGTAGAAATTTTACGTTTTGCAGATATACTCCCATAAATAAGTGGTTCCCAAATCTGAATCTCATATAAGATGTTTTAAATGAATGTTTGTCTCTTCCCTTGAAGATTTTAATAGTATATGTCTGGTATTTTTAATAATTAGTTTTAATAAGTTCTGTCACAGCTATATTTACAAATACTACACGAAGGTTTTTTTTTTTTTTTTCTCTTTTAACATCAAAAGTTTCAACTGAGATGTCAGAATGTGCCATATTACATATGGCCAATTCATGGCCAGATTCTTTTACAATTTCTTCCTGACAGTATTCTGTATTTTTTATTTAGGATAGTGCCTTACATGTTGAGTGTCAGATGTAAGAAAGCAAAACTTTTCAATTTGTTATGACAATTTAAGAGCTTTTCTTGAATTTATGCTCAGATGTGAGCATTAAACTTGCATATAAAGGCAGAACACAAGAGTGCCTCTTTCTAGTCAAGGTTACCATATTTTTATTTGCAGAGAATTTTTATATGCTCATAGTTTTAGAAAAATATTCAATTGATTCTTCATAGTAAAGCAACAAAAATGATGGAGAGTTCTTCTTGACAGAAACTTAGGAGTCAAATAATCAGAATACACCACCTTAATTGCAAAAGAATCTTATATTTATTATGGAAAATGGACATTGGAGGATATTTATCTTCTAATTCACATCCCACTCCCAATTACAAGAACAATTGGCTTGTTAATTAATGAGTATCATATATCAGAAAATAGCTCAAAACTAATAACAGAAAAAATAAAGCTAAAAATATTAATGAATTAATCACAAGTTACTGGACTATTATTCAACACTGAGTTGACCTGAGTATTAATAACTTCAATAAATATTATATCTTTGTTTGAAATTACCTAATATAGTGACACACGCATAACCATATTTATAGCAACAAAATTCACAGTAGCCAAATAACAGAACCAGACTAGGTATTGATCAACAGATGAATCAATTAAAAAAAATGTGACACACACACACACACACACACACATACATAAAGAAGTTTTATTCAGCTATAAAGAAGAATAAAATTGAGTTATTTGCAGGACAATGAATGGGACTGGATAGAATTATGTTAAGCAAAATAAGCCAGTCTCAGAAAGATAAATGCCATATGATGTTTCTCATATGTGAAAACTAAAGAGAGAGAGAAAAAAAAAGGTTTTATAAAAACTGAAGGGAGCTGGGCACACTGTCATAGGTCTGTAATCCCAGGGATTCAGGAGACTGAGGCATGAGTATTGCACATTTGAAACCAGCCTCAGCAGCTTAGTGAGGACCCAAGAAACACTGAGACCCTATCTCAAAAAAAAAAAAAGACTGTGGATGTGGCTCAGTAGTTAAGTAAGTACCCTTGGGTTCAATCCCTGGTACTGCATACGTTCCTGTCACTGGTGTGGTCAATTAGTTGCTGGGCTACCTCAGTTGTGGCGGGTAGAGACACGGGAATCAACACAGAGACTCCAGGAGCTGGTGAGAGAACTGGCTGGTGACAAACCTCAGTCGACGTCCAGTAGCTCAGTTTATTTTTGGAATGCACACAAGTGTTATAGGGTTCGAGTGGGGTGTGCCCATCAATCATACATAAGCAAGATAATATCCATAAGCCAATCATCTCTGCCTAATGTAACTGCACTGCAAGAAAACTCTAAACATTGCTGTCATAGTGGAAAGCAATCTGGAAGGGTCTTTGTTCCTTACTGAGTCAAGGGTTTCAAGCCCTGAAGCCCCTGACTCTTGGTTTCCTGGACTGGTAGTTTGGCAATGCTAACCACAAGTGCTGAGGATGTGGTTTCACTAAAGGCTCGCTAGAGCAGAGCACTCCATCCTGCAAGTGTTCCTGTAAGGCCTGAAGGAACATGGATTCTTCAAGCACACTGAGCTTCTCGTAGCTGCTAGCAGCAACTGAAAGTCATTCCAACATGGTACCAAAAATAGTAGAGCACAGGAAGAGGCAGGAGAAGGGGAGAGGGAGGGACTAGGAATGAAATTTACCAAACTATGTTCATGTACAACTATGTCACAATTAATATCACAATGACACCTGCTATAATTGTATAATTATTATGCATCAATATAAATTGAAAGGAAACATGAAAAATGGATAGACTTCTGTAAAATATAAATTATGTGCAACATTTTTAATGAGAATTTATATTAATCCAGAATAGAATAATCAATACCTAGGAATAAACTTTACCAAGGATGTGAAAAACCTCTACAATGAAAATTACAAAACAGTGAAGAACAAAAATGAAAAAGATACTAGAAAGATGTAAAGTCCTCCCATATTCATGGATTAGAATTAATATTATTAAAATGGTCATACTACTTAAAGTGATCTGCAGATTCAATACAATCTCCATAGAAATACAATGACATCTTTACAAAAAGAGAAAAAAAATTCTGAAATTCATATGGAAGCACAAAATACCCCTGATAGCCAAAGCAATCCTGAGCAAGAAAAGCAAAGCTGGGGGTATCACAATACTTGATTTCTAAATAGGCTTCATAGTCACAGTATAAAAAACAGCATAGTATAAAGAGCAACCATGTAGAGCAATGGAATAGAGTAGAGGAACCCAAAGTAAAGCCACACATCTATAGTCAACTGACTTCTCCATGAAGGTGACAAAAATATATGTTGAAGAAAAGACAGCATCCTCAACAAATGGTGCCAAAAAAATTGGATATCGAAATGCAGGAGGTCAAAACTAGACCCCTCTCACTCACCCTGCACAAAAAAAAAAAAAACAATTAAAATGGATCTAAGACCTCAAAGAAAGCCCTGATAACACTGAAACTACTAAAAGAATCTATAGGAGAAACACTGGGATATTGACCCAGGCAATGATTTCCTGAATAGGTACTCCAATACCTAAGAAAACAAAACAAAAAAAGAATTGATAAATGGTATTATATCAAACTAAAAAGCTTTTATACAATAAAAGAAACAATCAACAGAGACAGACTACAGAAGGAAGAAAATTTTTGTCAGCCGTTCATTTGATAGAGAAATTAACATTCAGAATTAAAAAAGAGCTCAAAATATTTAACAACAATAGAACAAATAATCCAATCAGAAAAAGGGCAAATGATTTGAACAAAGGCTTGTCAAAAGAAGAAGTACAAATGTCCAAAATATACATAAAAATGCTCAATATCTTTAGCCATATGGAGATGTAAATCAAAAGTACCTTGAGATTCTATGTAACCCCAGTCAGAATGGCTTTTTTTTTAAGTTTATTTTTTAAATGCTGGTAAGGATGTGGAGAAAAAAGAACCCTTACACCTTGTTGATGGGAATATAAATAAGTACAGCCATTATGGTAAATGGTATGGAGATTCCACAGAAAACTAAACATAGAACTATTATATAACCCAACTGGGTATGTCCCCAAAGAAAATGAAGTCAACATAGAGAAGAGATAACTGCATGTCTCTATTTCAGTACTGTTCACAATAGCCAAGAAGTGGAATCAGCCTAGGTGCTCATCAACAGATGCATGTAAAATATATATATGTAATGTTATATACACACAATGGAATAATATTCAGCCACAAACGACTGAAATATATGTTTTTGTAACATGTGAATAGATCAAACTATGATTTGTCTGTTTTAAATAAAATCTTATGTAAGGTAAATGGTTTGCTAAATTGGATGTTCACCACTAGGATAATATCTAAGTGTGTGTTTTTAAATTTTTGTCCTGTTTGTAATTATATTAAGATATTTCTGAGTAGGTATAATTAAAGGACCCCAATTACTGAAATCTGAGATGTTTGTAATAGTAACTGTTTTAACAACTGGCCTTTTATTGAAAATACAGCTCTGGATTATAGGATTTGACAATTTTAGTGGTGTAAATGCATCCAGTATCACCAATATCAATCTATCAATATTAAACCACTGAACATGGAGTTGAACACAAAAGTAGCTCCCATAAAAAGGTGTCAGCTGGCTCTGTGTGCAATTTAAACTTCCTACATGCCAATAAAAAGTGATTCTTTTGTATGTCCTTTATACACACACACACACGTGTATACATATATATATGTTATAGATGGACACAATATCTTTATTTATTTTTATGTGGTGCTGAGGATTGAACCCCCAGGGTCTCACATGTGCAAGGCAAACACTTTACCACTGAGTTATAACCCCAGCCCAAACCTTTTTATAAATCACTCAATGGAAAACAATTTTTCAAACATAAACATTCACATGAACATGAACTATCCTAGTCTCCTGGCATTCTTACCCTTGTATTATCTTTCCCCGCAAGTATGGCCAGAGCCTGTGGTTTGCTTTAAACCAAGAGAAGACTGTGAAAGTGACCAGATGGTACTTCATGATTATGTTACATAAGATTGTAGGATTAATTCTGCTGGGAGAATTTCCTCCTGTTGACTTGGTTAAAGCAAGCTAAGTAGGGAGTTCCAAAAAGCAAGAAACTGAGGCCAATAAAGAACAGGCCTTCAGCCTATCAGGCCACAAAAAAGGGAATTCTGCCAAGGCCCAAGTGGGCTTTGGAGCCTGCATATCCTAGTCAAGCCTTGAGAACAAAGTACTGTCAGAGTGGACAGCTTGACATCGCTTTAGAAAGAAGCCTGCTAACTCCTATCAGATTTCTTACCCACAAAGCCTGTAAGATTCACAGTGTATGTTACAATGTGACATTGTAAGTTGCTATGTTTGTCTTAATGTTGTTCCACAAAAATAGGCAATAAATCCATTTACATGATGCTTACTCTGTCTCAGACACTATTGTAAGAGTCCAAAAATGTTTGCAGTTTTAATTTCTGCAACAAACCTAGAATATCATTAATTCCACTTTATAAATGGGAAAAAATGGAGGCACACTGAGGTTAAATACCCTGTTCAAGTTCACTGAGCAGGCAAATGGACATGGTAGAATTTAACCAAGGCAGCAGGACTTTTGAGCTCATATCATTAATGGCCAAACCATTTGCCATGCAGTGTCCATATGACAACCTTAGGGAAGTGTTATTCCCAACCTAAAATGTCTAACCAGGATATATCAGAATAGATTTATTCATAAAGATAATACTTTGCCTGTTAATGGGATGGAGTTTAATAGGTTTTTACCCTGTTTCCTCTGAATTCCACTGGGGTATTTTCTCACAAACATTTCCAGGAATTTTCATGCTTCCTGGCAAGTTCAATCAAACCAAGAAATAGGATGCCTTAATTGGTTAGACAAGGCAGAATTAAGATTGGTTTCAGCCTGTCTAAAATCCGATGGTAATGTAGGCAGAGGATAAACCTCTGCCAGAACACAATTTAAGCAGGACCCTGTGGATATTTTAGCCAACCTTATGTAATCATTGCTTTTCCTTAACTGTAATATCCCATAATTTAAATTGCCCAATTAGACTAAATCCTTGATATATTGCTGGGTGCGGTGGTGCACACCTGCAATTAGTGACTCCAAAGGCTGAGGCAGGAAGATCGCAAGTTCAAAGCTATTCTCAGCAACTTAGTGAGTTGTTAAGCAACTTAGTGAAGTCATCCTGTCTCAAAATAAAAAATAAAAAGGGATGGGGATGTGGCTCAGTAGTTGAGAGTTGAGTGCCCTGGGATCAATCCCCTATACAAAACAAAACAAACAAAACAAAAAAGCTCATATTGCCCAATATTAAAATAAGCTTAAAGGACAACTTTTAACTTTGTGTAAAATATTATTTTATAAATGCTAATGAAATGATAATTGAATAGAAAATAATGTCATGTGGCCACATTATAATATTTTATAATATCAGATAGCAGTTACAAGTACTGTGATGTCAAATAGTGCCATATTCTACGTGAAAAAATCGATGAACCCTTTTAATGCAAAAATTCTAGTTGACTCTGAATCAAATAATGTGTTTGTCTCTATGAACTAAGTGGCAAGCATCTCTATTCTAGCATTCAAACTGCTTGTATTACTATATTGTGAAATAAATGGTTTTGATGCTTAAATCACATATGTGACATATTTGCTTGCAAAAGTTCCATAAAACTTACTAAATGCCCATCCTTCCCTACCACTGAGAGTACTTCAGCCCTGTTAAACAATTCCCCACCACTGAACATCTTTCACACAACTATAGATCTTCATACATCTCCTGAGTTTGCCTTGCTCCTACTTGACTACTGAGCAAATCAATTCTATTCTTCCCTCTCTTGCTTTGCCTCCCACTTGTTTATCTCTCAAATCTATTCCTTTTATGACAGTTTTACATTATGTAATGGTATGTTTATATAACTGGGTCATCATTCAGATAATGCCTTCCATTTGTCCTGTCATACTCACCTTTTTCTTCTCAATGCATAGCACATAACAGGTTTCCAACAAAACCTGTGTTGATTTTGTAAGTGAATGAATTACTTTATTGTTTGATTTCTTCATAAAAATATACCCATTTGCATCATTTCATACAATTGTTTAGTTTGTTGAATGTTAAAAATATCCAATGAGTCTCTGCCTTCCCTGCACTGGGAACAGCCCTCTTCCAATGGCTCCTCACCCACTGAAACCCGAACACCTGCTCACTGAGCACACCAGTATCTGCCAAGTTGCTGAACACCAGAGCTTGAACATGGGAGTCCTAGCAGCTTCTCCTGCTACTCCTGACTTCACCTGTCCCAAACCTCAGCTACCAATCCAGTACCATTTCAAGGAACAATAACACAGAAGTCAAGTTCATTAATGCTGGAGCTGCCAGAGTTGGGGAGGCTGGTTCATAGCTGGGATCAGGACTGTGTTGGGGATCCTCATCATTGATTATGCCAGGAATCTTTCTTGAAATACCATTCTGGGTTTTGTCCTCCCAGAGGTAGCTTGTTTGCTTGTTGCTTTTCTTTCTTTTTTTTCTGTATGTGTGTGTGTGTGTGTGTGTGTGTGTGTGTGTGTGTGTTGGGCAGTGAACCCCAGGGCTTTGTACTTGCTAGATAAGCATTTTACCGCTGAACTCTATCCCTATCTATCTGGGGAAAGTGGTTGGCTTAGGGTTTCAGAGAGGGAAGACAGATAAATGCTATATTAATAAGATGTCTAAATAACATCAAATAAGTCACTTTTGAAATAAAAGTGTGGTATTATTTTTCTAGGTGTCACTTGTGGCCAAAAAAAAAAAAAGGAGTCACTAAATTTCTTCAATTTTAGAATTCATAAAACATACTTAAGATGTATCTCTTTCTTCTGCCTGTATGCCAATGATACAGACATGAAAAGTTAACAAGATGGAAAAATTCTCATGGTTTATCAGGAAAGTCTATTTTAAAAACACTTTAGCCAGTATGGTGGCTCTCACCTGTAATCCAGTGATTTGGGAGGCTGAGGCAAGAGGATTGCAAGTTTGAGGCTAGCCTCAGATACTCAGCAAGGCCCTAAGTAAATTAGAGAGACCCTGTTTCAAAATAAAAAGACCTGGGGTATAGTTTAGTGGCAAAACACTCCTGGGTTCAATACCAGTACAAAAAAAAAATAAATTAATAAAAAATGTTTGAGGTATATTTGTCCCTTATTTCTTCTGTTATTTTAGAAAATCTTTTAGTAGGGGAAAGGAGATCAGAGAATGAAAGTGAATATAAAGATAAGGCAATATATAATCAATTTACTTAAATATAACACTGAGATGCACTAATTAATTTAATTTGAGTTTACATGTTAATAATTAGCTCAAAGGTTATAATAAAATTTCATGTAGTTCAAAATTTTCCCACACAAAAATCTTTTCTGGAAGCCATATAAACCAAGATTTCCATCTCACTGAGAGAAAAAAGGTCAAGCCTTCAATTACACTAAACATATTTGCATTAGTGAACTTTAGTTTCATGATCATGAAATATGAAGATTAAAGAGTATTTTCACAGCCAAAAGATAGACGTTCCTTTATATGTAAAACCCTTCAGCAGACCCTCCGAGTTGATAGACATTTTCTCAGATTAAATGTGAATCCTACTGAGAAAGGTAACACTGCAAATTGTTCACGCTCGTAATTGACTTAAAGTACTCTATTTTCCTTTTTCTTACCCAAATGCCAGTCTTGTGTTGGATCTCTAGTGCCACAGAGGTGATGTCAGGATGTTTGTCTTGCACCCATACCCTAGGTGCCACAATTGGAATTGTAGAAGCTCGAAACAGATGTCTTCTCTTCACACCTGACAGCCTGAACAAATTTGTTGAACCCTCTCAGTTTGATGTCTCTTCAACTCTGTTTTATACTAAATGGAAATTTGTTCTTTCTTTGTTGTAGCCACTAAAATATTTGTTCTCCTGAGATTACTGGTTCATTTTTCAAAAACCTTCCACCCCATACATATTTTCTGATGCTACAGACCTTAATCAGATTAAAACTGCATTTAAAAAGTTTCAAATTACTTACTGCCTTCTGTCCTTTGTGATATGCTGTTAAACTTTGTTCTCTAGTGAACCACCATCAAACTTAGTAGCCCTATAACATATTAGCACTTGTAATCATTGATATATGGTTCATTATGAACAGGTCAGCTTTTTGATGTCTGTTTTTCCAATTCATGCATCTGTAGACAATTAAGTCTCATGACAAACTGGGTAATCTAGTACAACCATGCTCATGTACTTGGAGGTTGACTAGCTAAGATACCAGAGATCTTATCCATATAGGTTTGTTTTTCATTTTTGGTTTTCCCGTTAGTTTAAGCTTATTTATGTGGTCACCCAAGGTTTCCCAGTGTAGTGAGAGAGGACAGACCTCAGTGTGTAGAAACTTTTCCAAAAGAGGATACTTCTTTTGGGAAGATGATTCTACCTAGACAGTTCTCATACCTACAATAGTTCTAGATATCCACCACTTCCACCACTATCATATCCCCCATGTTGGTTTCTATATCCTGGTCTACCATT
Organism: Marmota monax; assembly: GCF_021218885.2. Lineage (NCBI taxonomy): Eukaryota > Metazoa > Chordata > Mammalia > Rodentia > Sciuridae > Marmota > Marmota monax. The sequence goes on from NW_026695022.1 coordinate 166,164, forward strand.
ACCATATTGTCCTCAAATACTGTAACCAGGACCACCAACATAGTTGGTACCATCACCTACCTCCTCATAACTATTTCGTCTGCTACCACCTCTACCACCATAACCTCCCCTTTCACCAAAATCTCCAAAACAGCCAAAATTACCTCCACTTCATTCAAAGTTTCCTCTATGACCCATAAAGCTGTCATATTGACCTTCACAAATTCTTTGTGGTCTAGCAGACGTCTAGGTATTATTCTGAAAGGGAGTTTTTCACTATAATTATGCCCATTAGTAATGTGGTATTTCTTAATAACAATTTATCAGAAGTTACAAAGGCAAATCCTCTTATTCCCCCCACTATCTTCCATAACTTCTAAGTTTCCAATGGTGCCATACTTAAGTAGTCTCAAATTATATTCTTCTGTATCTTCTTTAATAGCATCAACAAAAAAATGTCTTCACCACTAGATGGGCACCAAGCTTTGGAGTAATCCCTTTTAGAAACAGCTCTCTTAGGTTCCACTACATGCTCATCAACCTTGTGTGGCTGAGAATGCAATGTTGTATTCACCTCTTCAATACAAAAGTCACAAAACCAAAGCTCTTAGAACATTTTATTTCAGGGGGCAGGTGTCTCTCATTACCACATAGTATATGAGTGTGCCCTATTTTTCAATTTTTTTTTGTTTTTTTTTTCTTTTTTTTGATATTTATAGCACTTTTATTTATATTTTCCCAAACTAGGTAGTATCCAGATGCCCTTCTGTAAGTGAATGTATAAACTGATACAATACAGATTTTGGAATATTATTCAGTGCTAAAAAAAAAAAAAAAAGCTATCCAGCCATGAAAAGGCAGAATCTGCCTAAGATGCATATTATTGGTGAAAGCAGCCAATTTGAAAAGACTACATGCTATGTGATTCCAAGTATGTGACATTTTTGAAGAGGTGAAACTGTGAAGACAATAAAAGGATCAGTTATTGCCAACAGGAGGGAGAAAAATGTGTGAGTAGGGGGAACAAACAGGAACCCAGGGTGCCAACTCTAGTTTCAAAGATTAGATCACCAATAAACAATTTTCTCAACTTCTCTGGTTTCTTTGGATTATGGTTCTCTTCCCCACAGTTTTACCTCCATTTTTAGACCAAATTTGCTTCTTCCAATTGGAGGTCAATAGGAACCTGAGAGGAAGAGGCCCTTTTATCTATTATTTTGCCTTGTTGCTCCTATATTATTATGTTTCAAATTTTAATTATTTTGTGAAATCAGTATCAATGTGTGAGCTTTTTTAATTCTCCATTCTGGTCCATTATTTTCTCTATCTTTGGGTAAAAGCCACACTCTCCTACTTACTCTGATTTTATAATAAATATTTATATTTGACAGTGTTATATCCTCCAACTGTGTTCTTTTTTCAAGATTGCTTTGGCACAATTTGTCTTCAGCTTGAAATATAGACAGCTGGAAAAGACCCTCATTTTAATTTTAACAAATGAGTAAAATGTTAGATAATTTGCTGCAGTCTGGCTGGGCACAAATCACGAGCCACTGAAGCAGGAACAAACTTTATTTCTGAACTCCACCAGCATACTCCACACATGCTCCGCTCCCCAGGAATTCTCCTGAACCACACGGCTCGTCCAGGAACCAGCAGCTGGAAATATCCCTCCTCCGACTCTCCGGGGATCCCACGAGAGCTCAACTGGACTCAATGGGAACTCCGCGAGAACTCGCTGGCGTCACCTCTCAACCACTACTTCTGGCAAAAATGCCATGCGTCATCCCGACTCGGCTGTGGCCCTCAACAATAATTAACAAAGCCATAATTTTAAAAATTTAATCCATCAAAAACTTGAAGTCATAAGGCAATCACAGGAACTGAATTCCAAAGAATGACATAATTATATGAGAAGAAACCAGACATGTAAGCCATTACATCCCTAGCACATTATAAAAGGAAGATGTGGCTGTCATAAAAATGAGTAAGGAAAAAAACTAGCAAAAACTTTAATAAATTTCTAAGTTGAGTTTAGACTTCAATATCAGTTTATAAGAATAGGGAATTCCAGATAAAATGAGAATTTATGAACACCTACGCTTTTCTCCACAGACATTCATGGATTTCTCTAGAAGGATTGGCTTAGGGTAGGAGAACAAAGAGAATCAACCTTTATGGTAAGCAAACATAAGGTGATCTCCTGCTATTGGTTGGAAAGGCACAAAACTGCACAACTCTGTAAGCCCTTTGTCTGTATGAAGCAGGAGCCTTAAATGCCTGGGAAAAATATAGCTCTTGGGCAACCTCAGCCATGGGAGAGGTAGGAATCCAGGCAAAGACAAAGATCTAGTACTTCCTTTTTTTTTCTTGGTATGAGGGATTGAACCCTGGGTTCAATGAATCACATCCCTAGACCTCTTTTTGGATTTTTAATTTAGAACAGGATCTCCTGAGTTTCTTAGGGCCTCACTAAATTGCTGAGGCTGGCTTTGAACTCAGAATTCCTCCTGCCTCAGCCTCCTGTGTTACTGGGATTACAGGCATGTGCCACCCTGCGCAGCTAACATCCAGTATTTCTAATGGAACAATAGAGAAAAAAGTTTATATAAACACAATATAAGTACAAAATTATCTGTTATGAATAATTTATCTGTTTGGTTTATTTCCATTGTTATCATTACTTTTTTAAATTTATGAAGCTCATAATTAACCAATAGTTTCTGAAACTTAAAACTATAGGTAGAATTTTGAAAATATTTTTTCTAGTTTTAGGAACTATTTTTTTCTTTAAAAAAGAAAGTCTATTGTATTCTAGAAAAAGATCATAATTTGACCATAACAATTTACTATGGAAACCATACTGAATTGAATCCTGTATAGGCAAATTTTTCCAATCCTTTAAATTTGTATTTTAAAAATATCTCTTCTACATTTTTATTAGATTAGTTGAACCACAACTGTATAGAGAGATGGTGAAGAAAGAGAGCTACTTATATTGTGTGAATCCAAAGTTGTGAATACCACATCAATAGGTTCATCAGAAAATTCTGTCCAACCATAATCAGCCCTCTGAGGATACTAATAGTTTTCTTCACCTTTTTATATTTTTTTTCAATCTTTTATGATTTCAGAACTTTTAGGATATAATAAGATTGATGGTTCAAATCCATTTATTCCTTTACCCAGATACACAGGAGTAGTCTTTTGTTGTTTCTCTTACATATTGAAAACTCTACAAAGCATATAGGAGAAATCTCTGTATTATGTGCTTATTGAACTTGCATGCTCTTTTACAGTAGTGAGACTCTACCCATACATATTGTAATTTCCTGTTTATTTCATCTCATAATTTTTTGTCATATGACCTCTAAAGTATATCAAGACTGGAAGGCATTGTGGTTATTTCTGGATACTTTAATAAAATTAACAGAAATTCTAGACTGGACATGAAAGAAACAGCTCACACTATGACAAAAGAAAATTCAGTATAAACACATGAGCACTTTGAAAAGATTTTTTTTTCAATAACTGTAAACTGTGGAACTTACTATTTGACTCTACAAAACAATTTATCAAGCTAAAGCATGACAACTATAAAACATGTGTCCATAATGTTTGCAAGAACAAAATGTTCTGCTTGAGCTCTCACCACAGTGGAGACAAGATGATTGTCTCCATAATTGATACCAGTTTTGTCTGACTAATCATCAAGCATTGCAGACTTTCCTTGCTGCTTTGGATAATTGCATCTTGATTATCATCAGTGGCTTCATAAGGCATCAAGTGGGTGGGTGGGGATTCTGTCAAAGTGATTCAATTAAAATTATTAACACTTTATTTTAAGGTCACTTTAGATGTGTTGCTAAAGCATGATATGGATGATGGTTAATAAATAATGAATACCAAAAGAGTTAAAATTTGCATACAAATTACTTTTTAGACTACAGCATAAAATAAGTCAATGGAAGACAGCAAAGCAGTTTACTCCCTTTAAGACATTTTTATTTTAAAGAGCAGTGGGAAACAATTTCTAGGTGAAGCATGAAGTCAGTCTTTCAGATTTCCCAAGGGATTCTAATATATATTCAGAATAAAATATCATTATGAGAGAATGCAGGCTATTGTCAATACAGGCCATCATCCCCTGTCTAAAAGCCACAGTTATTACTAAAAGGCATAAAGAACTTATAAATATAGATTAAAAATATTCTGGAAATCTCTGAAGCCTGTGTGACTTCATTTCATCTGATTTTGTGTCTTTTTCCCCTTGTAATGTAACTTTTATAATATGAATTCATGTCCATTGATAACCATGTTCACATGCTCTGTTTTATGGAAATATATAATCCAAAAGACATGTTTTAATCACCTGATACATCCATAATTTTCTAGTGTGTATTTAATTTCAATCCATTTTCTTTTCAACAGCCTGACAGCTAAGTCAGTGCAAAAGCAGCATGATAGTTTTTAAACATTTTTTTTCAGAAATATTCACTGAGTCCTGAACACTAGTATTTGTTCTATTGATCCACCATGTATTTACCAAACAGAACTTAATTCTGAGTACAATGGATTACTATGAGTGATTTTTTTGTATATCATACAAACACCATTTATTATAGAGTTTTTACTAACTTTCATATTGTCATGCATTTGGTGAAATAATTTTTATAATATTTTTACTCACTCAATTGCCTATTAGTCTGAATACTTTGTTTATAATTTAATACATTTGCAATGATGTACTTCATATCAATTCAGTGTCTGATATTAAAATGTGAGGGTGTTTTTTTCCTGAATTATATCAAACTCAGCTTCATATTCTCTACACACAGAGGTTTCAAACACAGACACAAAAGATCTTTGCTATGCTCAGATTCTCTTTTCCTGAAAGGTGAACTATTTCCCAGTGGCCATGTGTGTGACTGATAATGGCTGATTCTTTCTTCAGAGAATGCCAAGGTGCAAAAATTCTGTGGTGTGATTCACACTTCAGAGACTGATGGTAGATAAAGTCAATCAAGCCCACAACTATGTTTGTGGGCTTCTTGTTCCCTATCTTCACTGCTATATTGATTAATATCTAAAGAGTACTCCCTCAATAAATGATGTATATCTGTGCAAAAGTCCATGATTTCATAACTTTCATGCAAAGATGAAATAACCTTCTAGACTGCAGCTTTTCCCATCTAGCTCCTTTTGCCACAGGAGCTTAAAAAAAAAAAAAGAAAAGAAAAAAAGTTGCCCATTGCTGCATTTTCTCCTTTTTGCTTTTCGTCTAATACAATGACAAGAAAGGATAACCATATTCAAAGAGAGAAGAAATGAGAGACACTTTTATAAACACTGGCTTACTGCACTACTCAACTCTATCTGGGCACTTGTGTCTACACCTTCCTACTTCAAAAACAGGGAACAACGTGTTTAGTGTGACCCAGTTCTGTTACATGGAAGTTGTTCCTCAATCCATTGTTCTCTCTATCTCATGGCAAGCCCCTTCTGTTTAATTAGAAAGTCTGGAGACCTTCTTTCTTTTCAGTAGGAAACAGCCCATGTTTAGATGGGAAGCTTCCTCAGCCTAACTCTGTCTCTAAAAAGTTGACAATTCACAGACTACTTGCCATTTTGAACACTTTCAGGTCCTGAAGGGTCCAAGCTGTTAGTGCTTTAGTGAGGACAATTCTCTTCAAAGTATTGCTATTTTCTATAAATCTCCATACCCCCAAATGGATATTCAAAACTAAACTCAGATTTACCTCTCTACTTTGAATGATAAAGACCACTGTGTGGGACAAAACTTCTAAAATTCTTGCAAGCATTTTTATCCAGATAAAAAAGTCTTTAAGTCCTATCTTGAATCCTTTAGACTCCTAACATTTTTTTTTTTTACAAAGAACACCTGATTTTAACATTACCTCAATGCAATTTCTTCATGAAAATTTTGAAGGCTAGAGAGACTGTAGAAGAGAAATCTCCTAAATGAGTATTACTGAGCCTTCTCAATGCTTTTGAAATTGTGCTTGTAGCCTAAGTAGTTTCTTCTTTCTCTCTTTCAGTAGCTGGAAGGACCTAATTGACATTTTTGATATTCTAGATATTGTCCTATTCAAATTTAACATTAGATACATTTTCTAATTTCCACACCTTTCCAATGATATTTTTTGCACATTTTTTTCTGTCACGACACAGCTCAGTTTATCCATTTTAAAGATGTCAATAAGTTTCTATCTTTTTAGTTTCCATAATAGTTTGTTAGCCATTTATTCAGCCTTCTTATCCTTTCCATTTTCCCTGGTCCCCAAACCAATGCCACATACTTTAGATATTCCGTTTGATACCAATTTCTATGCCACTTTTCTAGTGCTTCATACTAGTCCCCAAATGTAATTTGTGTCTTGTTTCATTTATTCTTGATCTACTGAGTCAGCCTGTTAGTCTGGTGTTATGAGGATGCAATTGTCTGCCTCTCAAATTTATTTTCCAAAGTGGCTCTATTCCTGGACCTAGCATTTGTTTATGTAGACCAGCTTTTCTTTCCATGTGGCCTTTCATCAGTGAGGAATCAGTTTTCTCACATAGAGGCACCAATCCCAAGAGAGTGAAGGGCAAAAGGTGTTTTAAGACCAAGGCTTGAAAGTCACAAAACTTTCTGTTTGCTGTATTTAATGCATCATTGCATTTCACAAGGTCAGCTCAGATCTAAGGATGTAAAAATAGACTTGACTCTGATGGAAAGAACAGAAAAGCCACATTAAAAAAAAGAAGCAGGATAGAGGAATGAGAGGGATTATTGTAACCTTTTTTTGCAAATAATCTAACACAGGAAGAATGCAACTAATGGATCATGCTGTATTATATATATATATTATTTTTTGATTTGTGAATAATGTGTAAACAAATTAAATTCCCAAACAGCACTTCAATTTGTACATATTTATTATTGTTGTATTCAGTACAAGTAATTTTCTTTTCTCAGATTTAGGATTGTTTTTTTCTTTCCCCAAATTGGCTACTTCTTGTTTTATCTAGCCAGCTTCTAAATTTTTGCATTTCACATTTTCAAGTACCTATTTTATTTGAGCTTTTAAATAAGATCTGTCAACTGTAAACAATTATGAAATGGAAAATATTCTACAACATTTTAAGGCATCATTATTTAGCTCATTTAAATTTCTCTGACATTATTTTCCTACATAAAATTAACTACATAAAAATATTTTAATAGCATATTAAAACATAGGCAGATTGTTAATATTTATGGCTTACCACCTGAATGTTTTGAGAGGCAGAGTCTAAGTTTACATAGTTATTTTAAACAAATTACTCCCATAAACTAGCATTTTTTTATTGTGCAAAGGTCTAATTTGGCCTTTAGAGCCAATTAAAAATTTAAATTACGTCATTAATATTATGTTGAAAACCATTTGTTTTGATTATAAAGTTTCTTTTTTTTTAATTTTGTTAGCTGTAGTTAGACACAATACCTTTATTTTATTTATTTATTTTTATGTGGTGCTGAGGATCGAACCCGGGGCCTAGCATGTTCTAGGCAAGCCTTCCACCTCTGAGCCACAACCCCAGCCCCCTGATTATGAAGTTTCTTACAGTTTCTTGCAGAAACAATTCACACAATTAATTATTTTACATTTTACCAGACCCAACTATAGAATGGATTACTATGTATATGAATATGGGAGAAAATATCTTAACTGACTGTAAAAGTCACTAGCATCTTGTAAAATAATTAGTTATTTTGACAGCTTTCTTTTCCTTTTGATTTCCTTTGTAAGAAGCGTTTTTGTCAAAATTATTTTTATATTTGTATTCCTAAAATATCATTACCTGTATCCTGATAGGCTATAAAATATTAATATGGCTTTGACTTTTCTTGTTTTAGTTTGCATTCTAATTTTTCTATTTTCTCTTCTGGTGTTTTTTTCTACTAAAAACATCAATTGTTTTGATGTATTTTAAAATTTCTCTGTAAAAAGATGTAAGAAAAAACATAAAATTTTTAAAATTAATAATCAAAATCTGGTTGAAAGTGGCACATAAGTTAGCTAATTTTACAGAGAAAGTAAAAGCTATGAAAGATGTTCATATTTTCATAAATATTCCAAAAAATTCTCTCCTACACCTCTCTAAAATTTCTTGAAAATTCTTGAAAATTGGATACACATGCAAAAAAATGAAAATTCATATTTCCAAACTTTTTTTGAGTTTTCCTCATATTTGTATAATTACTTTTTTTTTTCTTGTGCTGGGGATGGAACTCAGTGCCTTGTGTTTGCAAGACAAGCACTCTACCAAATGACTAATTACTTCTTTATTAAGATGATTTTTTTTGTACCATGGATTGAACCCAGGGGCACTTAACCACTCAGCCACATCTCCACCTATTTTTAAACTTTTTAAATTAATTAATTAATTAACTTTTATTTTGAGACAGGATCTTGTTAAATTGGTTAGAGTCTCGCTAATTTGCTGAGGCTGGCCTTGAACTTTTCATCCTCTTGCCTGAGCCTCCTGAGCCATTGAGATTACAGCTCAAGACTTTTTCTAATTTCCTCACCTATATTCCATCCATTATCCTCATCTATTGATAAATAAAGCAAAGGTTGTTGCTCAGAAAATTATTTTTGTTGTTTTACATTATTTACCCTGCATTTAATAAACTTTGTTAGAATTCTACTAATATCACAAGGAAAGAGTATTCTAAAGGATGCAATCTTGCTGTTCAATTTGATTTAGTCTCTACTTATTCCTATCATGGACTTTCCATTTAAAAGATGCAAAATAAATGCATGTTTTGCCATGATAGTACTGAAAGAAGCAAATCACGCTTAAATTTTCTCTATTGGAATAAAACATAATTACACTGAAACTGTGGAAGTTTATATATATATATATATATATATATATATATATATATATATATACTATTTTTGTGTTGTCATTAACATGATAATAAAGATTTTATATTTTTTTTTATATAAAATATATATATTTCTTTTTTCCTAAGCTTAGTAATAACCTATTTTGTCATTTATATAGGTCGGCTGTAATTCTACATATGCACATGTTTCTATAATATAAATTACCTACATTTATATTATAATCACAATAAATTTTGAAGCACTTATATACCAGTCTCCCAAAGAGTGTAGTATCTCTTTCTGGAAAAGCTCACAGTTCTATATTTTTAGTTAAAAATAAACAACACATCTCCACTCATGAATGACTGCAATAGAAACTGTCCTCTCTCACTAAGCACAAGAAAGCAGAAAAAAAAATAGTCAACAACGTTTTAAATATTGAGTAACAAGCCCCATAAAACTGAATTCCTTGAGAAGAATATTGTAATAACTTACTGCAGGGAAGCTGTTTCCAGGCTGTGTTCCAGGAAGATGAAAGGGCAAGGTCTCACTGAGCTCAGGAGATGACTTGGGAATACAGGGGGTTAGGAAACTAAGCATTTGTGAGGAGGAATATCAGTGAGCTACAAAGAGAATTAAAATACAGCCTAGAGATTTGAATAGCCTAATTTGTGTTATCACTGATGCTGAGGATGGAGGACACCAGAAATCAGCAGGCTGAGCCATTTCCTTGGCTCACAAAGTCCAGGCACAGTTCATTCCAACCAGCTATGCAGAAGAGACCTCATACTAGATGAGGAATTGGATGGATTCTTCAGAAAAGTCTAACCTTACAAGTGCTGAAGAAGTTCAAACATAAAGATTGTTATACAAAATAATAAAATCCTTGCTTTAAAAGAGTCCAATTGATTCACAGCTTACTTAACTCAATATTAAGATACTATCCAATTTTTAAAACACATATAATCTGGCAACCCCCCTAAAAAAGAGTACAAACAAAAATTCACAAGAAAAAAAATTATACTCATGAAAAATAGTAGAAAAATATGATCAATAAGCACAAGAAAAAATGAGTCTGCAGAATCAGACTCGGAAATATCACAGATGATTGAATTGGTTAAACATGATTTTTTAAAATCTATTATTAATCTTGTAAATATGTTTAGGATATAAATAAAGACCTAACTGTGATAAAGAGAGAATTGGAATTTATTTTATAAGATCCAAATGAAACTTATACAGAAGAAAAATATAATATCTGAAATGAAAAAGAATATATTGAAAAAGATTAAGAATAGGTGAGAAAACAGAAGAAAATATCAGATAAAATAATACAGTAATAGAAACGATGCAAAATTAGTCACAAAAAGACAGTGAAATAAAAGAGAGAACAATGTTCAAGTGAGTTAGAAACTATATATCAAAAAGCTTAAAATATATGTAATATGTGTCCCTGAAGGACCATATATAGGAGACAGATAAAAATTATCCAAGGAAATTGCCTAAAATCTTCTAAATTTGCTAGCCAATCCCTAAAAAACAAATGCCAAATGTCTTCTTTGATATAAGGAGAGTAACTAAGAACAGAGTAGGGACGAAGAGCAGGAGAAGAAGATTAACATTAAACAGGGATGAGAGGTGGGAGGGAAAGGGAGAGAGAAGGGAAATTGCATGGAAATGGAAGGAGACCCTCAGGGTTATACAAAAGTACATACAAGAGGAAGTGAGGGGAAAGGGAAAAATAATACAAGGGGGAGAAATGAATGACAGTAGAGGGGGTAGAGAGAGAAGAGGGGAGGGGAGGGGAGGGGAGTGGGGATAGTAGAGGATAGGAAAGGCAGCAGAACACAACAGACACTAGTATGGCAATATGTAAATCAGTGGATATGTAACAGATGTGATTCTGCAATCTGTATATGGGGTAAAAATGGGAGTTCATAAACCACTTGAATCAAAGTGTGAAATATGATATATCAAGAAATATGTAATGTTTTGAACAACCAACAATAAAAAATTAAAAAAAAACATACAGAGATCTAAGAGGCTTTTAAAAAAATTCCAAGTAAAATAAATGTACATAAACCCACATTACAATCAAAATTGTGGAAACCAGCAATGAGAAGAAAAACTTAAGAAGCAGTCAAACAAAAGATTATCTACAGAAGATGAAAGCCTATTTCTCATCAAAAACTATGCAGTCCATTGAACTATACACCCAATGAAAATATATTTTACACTGCAGACAAAACAAATGTCTTCAGAACATTGTAGGTTGAGATTATTTACCAACATATCTGAACTGCAAAAATATTGAAAAGGGCAGGCAGAAGCCAATGGGATCCACAAAAAGGGATGAATAAAGTAGAAATTATAAACTAAAAAGTTAAAAATATCAAAGTTTTCAAAATATCCTTTGAAGGTAATTAGAAGCTTACGGAAAAGTTAATAGCAAAGTATTGTGGGTTTTATAACACACATAGAAAATATGTGTAATGACAATAGCAAAAAGGCCAGGAGGCAGAAAATATATCATTGTCAACTCTTATATTTAAATATTATAGGTAAATTGTGATTAATTAAAATATATATATTAAGCCATATAGCAACAACTAAAAATCATAGAACAAATACTATAACTAATAAACGAAAATACAAAGCTAAAATGGCAATACATTCTAAATTTATTTTTTTAGCAATTTTGAAATATACAGTGTTATTAACTATTATCACCATGATGTAAAATGGATCACTAAGATTCATTTTTCTTAAATAACCTGAAATGTACACATAATATTGAAACATTAAAAATTAATCAAACTTAAGATAGGAAAGAGGTACAGAATGGAAACAGAAAATATGATGCAAGTGGAACAAAAGTATCAAATACACATGGCAAGATGATACATTTTTTTAATATTTATTTTTTAGGTATAGACGGACACAACACAATGCCTTATTTCTATGTGGTGCTGAGGATCGAACCTGGGTCCCGCAGGTGCTAGGGGAGCGCTCTACCACTGAGCCACAATCCCAGCCCAAGATGATACATTTAATTAAAATTATATTATCTGTTTTATTTTACTTTTTACAGTATAGAATATAAAATTTACATTGGGAGGGATATTTCTATGAATTTTAACATATGTAGATTTGCTTAACCAGTACCAAAATAAGGATAAAGAAATGTTCCATCATTTTAAATATCTACTGCATGCTACATTTTCATAGTTACTCACTCCCTTTTACCCCTAAAATCTTGGCACTCATTGTTCTCCATCACTATATATTTGTCTTTTAAAAGCTATCATATGGGGTGCTAGAGGTTACCTTTTATTATTTTACTGCCTTCTTTCAGGGCAACGCCTCTGGGGTTCATACAGTTGATGCCTAGTGGTTCATTCTTTGTCACTGACGAGCATTTTATAGTTTGTTTATCCTTTAGCTGTTGAAAAACATTACAATTATTTTTTATTAGGACCAACTATGAATAGATCTTCTATGAATATTCACGTATACATTTTTATGTGAATTTAAATTCTCCTTTCCCTAGGGTTATTATCTAGGAGTTAGATTGTTGAACCATGTGTGAAGTTCATGAGTAACTTTCTCAGAAATGGTCAAATTCTTTCCCAGATCGGCTTCACCATGACACATTCTCATCAGAAATGTTTGGGAATTCTACGTGTCTTCCATCCCTGAAAATATATGATATGGTCAGTATCTTTTATATTAGCTGTTTAATAAGGGTGAGTTAAATCTCATTGTGATTTAAATTTGAATTTCCTAATGGTAAGTGATGATGTACATATTTTTAAGTGCCTATTTGTTATTTATATATCTTCTTTGATAAAATTTCTGTTAGATAGTTTCACAGTTTAAAAAAGATTATAATATAACTTGTGCAGCTTTGCAATAGTCCTGCAGAGTTTGTATTTCACAATAACCAAATGGCCTTTTAAAAATTTCTTTCCAAACTGGAGCTGTGGCTCAGTGGTAAAGTGCTTACCTAGCACATCGTGAGGCATGGGGTTTGATCCTCAGCACCACATAAAAATAAATAAATTAAATCAAGGTATGAAAAAAATAAAGATGTCTTTCATGTCATTCTGCTACATTTCCATTCAGGGACTTCCCATCTAACTCTAATGAAGTCAACCTATTTACCCACAGCTCCTGAGACCAAACATGCAGTTGCCCAGCTACTTCTCTGATTTAATTCCCTCTGATTTTCTACCTCAATCATTATACTCTAGATACAAAAGAGATCTTTACTAATTGGAAAACACAAGGATGCTCTCTGACCTCAAACAGGGTTAATATCCCCTCAGTTGTCCATCTCATAAATGCTGCATTTCATTCTGGTCAAATCTCAACTATTTTAAAGTAATCATTTTCTATGTATTAATAACTACATGACAAAAAGCATAATAAAAACGTGTATGAAATGTAAGAAGAGATAATTTAAACAATTGAATAATTTTGACCATGTAAGAAGCTTAATTTAACTAATAATCAAAGGAATCAAAAATACTTTTACAACACAAAACAAAGCATTGTTCAGGATATGGAGGAAATGAGCATTTTAACCCAATTCTAGTATAAATTTAAGTTGGTATAATTACTATGGAAATCAATCTGAAATTCTCCAGGAGTCATGCATATACCTAAAATATTCTACTTGATTTCTAGAGATTAAAGATAGCAATAAATGTCCCATATTATATAAATTAATAATTCTATTTTGCCTTTTTTTATTTACAGTTTTTTTTGTGTGTGTCTGTGTGTGCATCTTTAAAATATGATTTTCTTTCCTCTGCATTCTATTCAATGGAATTCCTGTACTTATTCTTAAAATTAAAATTTTCTAAATTCTGGTGGGAAAAAATTCAGCAAGATGAATGAAATACAATATTCCTTTTTTCATATGTTATATAAACTAGGCTTGATTATAAAATCTTTGTAAACCTTATATCCAAGAAAGACTTTTATATCAAACACCTGAAAATTTTGTGAAAGTACCCTCTTGATACAAAATTTTTTTCATTGTGAAATATTTAAAAATTTGTTGAACTGATGTTTACATTTAAAATAAAAAATCTTGTTTGTTTGAAGTGTTAAACTAAAAGAAGGTCACTGATCAACATGGAAAAAGCAACCTATGAGTTCATTTTTATTTAGATGGAGTTTGAAAGTGTCCACATTTAAGATAATACTCTATAGTTTACATAAAATATTCTATGAATGTGCAAAGAAACATGTAAAAACATAACAACGGCAGCATTATCTCTATTAAGGAAAAATATTTTTAAACTCTTCCAATTCTAGAATGGAAAATAGAGAAAAAACTGGTTGTGATAAAGTTGTGCAAACAAGATAGCAGAGAATATAAGTTAATCAACTGATAAAAATAGATTAATCATTTTTAAAAATATACATTTGAGTTAAAAAATAAATTGAGTAGGAAAACATGATGCAATTTAATTTATATTGACTACAGAGAACATGGAAAGGTATGAAAAAGAGGAGGGCAAACACAAGTCATGACAATACCTATTGGAGCAAATGGGAGAACTATGGAGTGGTGAACTCAGCATTTGGAGGCTGTTTTTCCCAGGCAGTGTCAGCCTGGAACAGTGTTAGCAAAATCTGCAGCCCTGTGTACCTATGGTAATTAAAGGCTAATTGGAGGGCCAAGGGCATGAGAATTTCAATAACCTCCCTCACTGCTGTACGTGGAGTAAGATTATTGAAGAAAAGATCATAGGAGCAATGATAAACCAAGAAAAATAAGTGGCACCATTCAGAGATGCTCTTAGTCTTCTGTTTGACCCAGAACAATTGAATTTAGATGATATTCCATTGCAAGGATCCACAGAAAATTCAGAAAAGCAGTGAGACTCATCTCTAAAGGAAAGTAATATCCTACTACATCTTATTACAAAAACAGTCATCCAAATGAAACATTTAGCAAGCAATCAAATATTTTTCTGAAACAGTCGAAGAAAAAGAATATTGATATGAACTCACTAAAACAAAACCCATAATAATTAAGATATTGAAATGAGCTGACACAGAATTTTAACTACTGATTCAAAATATATTAACAGGTGAAAGATAACGTTCAAAAATTCAGCAATAACCTGGACATGATAAAAAACAAAACATGGTAGATTTCTGAATAATAAGCTGATTCCATTTAAAGATGCTTAAAGTTATTTTTAGTAACATTGTTAAGTCATGGATTTATTTTATATTTAGTATTTTTCTATACTAATTTTTCTAATGCTTAAATTCTCAGAATTTGGATAATTGCAACCACTTACATTGGTACTTACTTCCTTTTGGCACTAACCCAACAATCTTTCATTACTTCCTTGCTTTCTGGTTTGACAGAATGTGCCAGATTCTTTTCTACATTTCTTTATTTTTTTTATTTCTTTCTTTTTTGCATAATTTATTGTATATTACATCTGCATCTCTTTCTTTTTTTCTTTTTTAATGGTATATTAAAATTACACACAAATGTGTCATAATGGTATATTAAAATTATACACTATAGTGAGATAACACTATACTTATACCTGCACATAACAAATTGATCAAATTCCTTAGTACTTCCCATTTTCCTCCTCTCCTTCCTCCCCTTTATCTTCTTGCTGTACCCTTCTAATCTCTCTTCTATTGGGGAAGTACTGGGGAACAAAACCAATAAAATTGTTCTATATCCATAGGTGACTATAACAAAGTGAATCTTATTTTTATATGTAATTATAATGCATTTATTTTTTTATCAGTTGCTCATGACAATACAGTGATCTTGACATATCATACATTTGAATCAAATGGGGTATAATTTCTCATTTTTTTTCAAGTGTTCAGGTTGCAGAATCACATTGGTTATACAGACATGTGTTTTCTAACCCAGAACTTCAATCAGCCAATTCTCTAGAGTCATTTCTTTAAAACACGTTTTTTCAATGTGTGAATTTTAAAATGCAATGTAATCTAAATGTTCTTTAACTGAGACATATCTGTACATATAATTATGAATATGCGTATGACAGTGGTGCATGGTTACTGGAAAACATAAATAAGCATTTAAATAATGATTATGTCTAAATTGTGGGTATATTCATTTTGTTCCACTGAAGATAGTTATATTTTTTATATTAAATTTTGCTGTATAGTTTCTTCAAAGAATCAAAATATTTCTCTTAAATCTACAACCAAAGCAAAACAAACAAACAAACAAACAAATAGAAACCTCAGTACAATCAGAATTCTGGATTGTGTTTAAAGATTAGCGAATTCAGCTGGGTGCAGTGTTGCATGCTTATAATCCCAGTGGCTCCGGAGGCCAAGGCAGGAGGATATCCAGTTCAAAGCCAGCCTCAACAAAATCTAGGCTCTAAGCAACTCAGTAAGATACTTTCTCTAAATAAAATACAAATGGGGCTGCAGATGTGACTCAGTGGTTGGGTGCCCCTGAATTCTATAATTGTATTTCCATTTGAGCAATACATCTGTTTCTTACTAAATAGATGTATTGCTCAAATGGAAATACAATTATATATACATATATATATGTGTGTGTGTGTGTGTGTGTATGTGTGTGTGTGTATGTGTGTATGTGTAACCAGAGGGAAGTCAATAAATTAACAGGGTTAAAAAAAATTATCCAGAGAGAAATTCATTTGCTGTGACACTCAGCTTATGTTTGAATTTATTAACTATCAGCAAAATTTCTGTTGTTTGGCATACTTTTTAGAATAACCTTACTAGATACAAAGAGATTGTCTTTCAGGAGAAACTAGAAGATTATCATATCAGCATTTAGAATATATTTCCTCCCATAAACAACAGAAATATATATCCATATGCATATATATATATATATATAGATAGATAGATAGATAGATAGATAGATAGATAGATATTTAAGAACTATAAAACTAAAATTCAAAAAAATATAAATGGTGATAAAGAAGAAGGTATATAAACTATGATTTATTATTATTATTAAAATAATTACTAAGTGGGTATATCATTTTATAATCCTACCAACAATTTAAGAAGGTTCTAATTTTTCTACATGCTTTTTAACATTTGCATTTGTTCCTATCTTTATTGATTTTTTAAATGGTATTGGGATGGAACGTAGGGGAACTTTACCACTGTGCTAGATCCCCAGGCCTTTCTATTTTACTTTATTGTCTTGCAAGGAAAGCCTCACTAAGTTGCCGAGGCATGTCTTGAACTTGTGATCTTGCTGCCTCAGCCTCCTGCGTTTTGGGGATTAGAGGCATGTGTCATCATGCCCAACTTTGTCTTTTCGATTATAGCCATTCCAGTGGATTTGAAGTGATATCTCATTATGATTTTTCTTTGAATTTCCCTAGTGATCTTATATATCACTTTCTCTGAATTATACATATTTACATTTAATAAGATTTAATCTTTAATAAAAGTTTAAAATGTAGGTACCTAGCACAGGGTGGTACATACCTGTAATCTCAGTAACTCAAGAGGCTAAGGCAGGCACAAGATTGAGGCCAGCCTCAGCTATTTAGCAAGATCCTGTCTCAAAAATAAAAAAAGGACTAATGATGTATCAAAAAAAGAAGTAAAAAATGCAATTTATAGCATACGTAAAGGGGTCATGTTTGTTCAGTCTCTCATAATGTAATTCCTAACTATCGAAAATAACTGTAAACATAATTTGTTTCCTTGTGTAGTATATTTGGACACATTCAGGACAAAATAAAAATATATCTAATAAATACATTAATACATATCCAATCTATTCATTCTTGAGTTTCTACTTTTACTTAGGTGTCACTCACATCGTGAATCAAATTTATATTGATTATCTTTATATCAAAATTTTGGGAAACGCTACATCCACTTACAAAGTAATACTCAATATCAAGGTAGAATTTCATGACATTTACTTGTCTGTTCATTAGTATATTATTGCAAGGTTTCACAACTTGAGCTTCACAATGATAATTTTTTTAAAAAAAATAACTGGTTTCAGATCTGGCACATAGTACTATGCAACCCAGAGCTTCTCAAAGGAATAATCAAAGAATTATCAAGTAGTGAAAAATGGAAATCAATGCTGGTCACATATGGAAAACTTCACAGAATTTCAGATCATGTACAAGCGAGAAAAACAACGTGAAGTGCATAACAGGAAATGGAACACACCTCACTCGAAGGAACAGTTCACCTTTGTAATAAGTGAAGGACAAAGATGGACAGCAGAAGTGGTCTCCCCTCAGAGTGTTTAGGATTGGGGAATGGAAACAGGCCAAGGGTATGTTGGAATTATTGCCCCATTCATGCATCTAGGAAATGAATTTCAGATGCCAGAGAACAAGAATGCTAATCTTTGCTTGTAATCACTCGTTCTGTCAGACATGCAGGAAGGCACTGGCCAGGGTAAGTCTAGGAGGGGTCAGGCAAGCCAGGAAGAAAATGGACACTCACCAAAACTAGACCGCTGCCAGGAGAAAAGCTCTGAACAGCAGAGGAAACACTTCTTGCTCGGCACACTTCAGCCTTATTCCCTTTCCTTCTCATTAGCACCTGAGGCTTTTAAGAAAAAAAAAAAAAAAAAATATATATATATATATATATATATATATATATATTTTGCACTGAACTTTTATTGATTTGCATATGAAAGATTTTTTGTAGGAACATCAGGATCTCAAAAATTCATCTAAAATAATAATTGTAGACAAATATGAAGTTAATTTCACAAGCATGGTGAGCAAAGGGAAAACTCACAGTATATTTTAAAAAGATGAATCAGATAACTAAAAATATATTCTTTGAAATAGTTTTAGTAAGTAAGAGGTCAACATTTGCAAAAATCTTTAATTTGTATTTTCAAAGATATTTTATAAGCTAATTATTCATATAATTTAATAGGAAGTTCATGACAAAGCAACAGAAAAACAAATTAATAGAAATTATGGCTGATTAATTTTAAAATGTGTGAAAGTTTAAACATAATATTGGGTTCTGTAGAACAAGTCAGCAAATTAAAAGATACAACCACAACAAAATTCTCAAAGGAATAAAATGAAAAAAATACTGAAAATTTTTATAAGAAACTTATACTAAAATTATATACATAGTCAGAAAAGCACATTTTGTAAACTCAGGCATAAATAAGATTTTAATAGATACTTAGCCTCTAATTAATTACTTCTGTCTTCAAGTAACTGGTTTATAGGTGATCTAGTGACATACTTCAAAAGCTTTCACTACTAAGAGGAAAGAGATCATTGTAAATTTCTTTTTTTTTGTTTTTTGTGTTTCAATCTGTTGGTTTTCATCATGTTAGGCCTGTTGTTCTTCAGCTCTTCGTTCCCATCATTACCGAAAGCCATAGCTTTGAAAAACACCTTCAAAGAGGCTTAGGGAAAACTGCCAGAGGAACCTTGTTCTTTCAAACCCTTGAATGGGCCCTGTGGAGCACCCTGTTTCCTCAGGTCATAGTCATATGCTCAGCCACTTCTCATCAAAACAGGACCTCTGTCAGGGAAACATGGTCCAGACGTGAGGCAGGACAATTTGCACACTAAGTCAGAAGAAAAGCATTCACACTGGCCCTTGACAGGGGTTTAAATCCCCAACTAAACTCTCACTACCTGCTTTATGAAGCTTCCTTGGGAAACTTCATTATTTTTCCTGCCTAGGAGCTCTGTTCTGGGACACTCTGAGCATACTCAATGAGGTTGCCTGACTTCAATTTTGGAAACAGAGATTCTCATCTTAGTTTCCACATTTGTAAATATGTCCTGGGCCTCAATACAAAAGGAAAATGTGGGGTCTGGAAACTGGTCCTGCTTTGCCTACCTATGACTTTTCCTTCAAAGTCATTTTAAATATTAATTAATTCCCAGACAGGATTTAATTTTCCTGTGTTATGTGGAAAGCACCTATCTAAATTTTATCTTTTACCTTTTCATTTCCTAAGAATCTGTTTATTTATCAGTAACTACCTTAAGACTGAAGGTCACTAAGGAAATAATTTTATCTTGCTCATCTGTATTCTGAACACAAGTGTGAACATACATAATAGATTTTCAATAAACATTCAATGAGTGAATGGGAAGTCCAGCTAGTTGAAGAATGAAAACACAACCGAGGCACCAAAATTCATTATTGCATGTTTAATCTAATTCTCAGTGAAATATGGGATGCTACAGGAGCTCCTGCACCTTTGTAATGAATAGGTTCAATATGGCCTTATTTGTTTGCAAGTTGAAGTGACACCATATAAATGACCAATTTGTGAACATCTGCTGTAAGAATTAGTTTCCAAAAAGAACTACAGAAGTTACAGAAGTTAATAATGTCAGTATTGACTCAAGGTTTTGTGTATACCTCTATCATGAAAGTATAGTTTCATCTCTGTTTTCATTTTAATCATTCATATTTTCTACTAGTGCTTTGTGTATTCTCACTAATTTTGATATTGGCAAAAAAAGATGAGTTTAATAGGGCCATGAATTTAAAAAATAAACATAAATATTATATACTCTACAGAATAAGAAAAACAAACTTCAATGCCTGAGACCAAAATAACTGAAAGAATTCACATATACATTATGTCAGGTATGGACAGAGCTGATTGACATAAGATTTACTAAGGTGAAAGTCCTTAAAAGTCAGAAAACAACATATTTTGTTGAATAAACAGGATTGTATGCTGTGATGAGGGTCAAAATCGAGCCATAGGAGGAGTTGAGACAATCCTGGCAAATTCATAAAGTGGCATTAAACCGTATATCCGATTGAACTGCCATTCATTAGTCTCATTGTGCTGCCAAATATAAACTTGCCTGAAGAATTATTTCTCACTGAAATAACTGAATTCTGAATACATAATAACAAATAAATGGGATAGAAAACAGTAAGACCAGATGGAGGCAGAAAAAACAAAAACAAAAAACAGTTCTGCAGTTTGAAGATAAAAAAAATTAAACTTTTAGAATCATTAATCTGCTTGGTTTTGAAAGTCTCTTTTGCCAATATAATTGAACAAAAGAATTAATGTACGACGATAATGAGAACAGATTTTACATGCTTTCCTTTTGTTTAAATTTTATCACATTCTTGATGCACTGCCAGAACTTTGCTTTTTATGTTAATGGGAGTGCTGTGCATGTTGGGCTTTTTTTTCTTCTTTGAAAGTGTTTCTTGAAAGAAGTAGGTAATTAACAGCTTTATATTTGCTTTAAACCTAGAATTCTAATAGACACTGCATATCATGCTTCAGGAAATTATTTAAATATTTTATATTTCTTCATAGCCTCTCATTACAAAATGAGGACTGAAGATTAATTATGCTCCACAAAAATTCTAAGTCCATTTCTTTGTAAGGGATATGCCTATCCACCAGGTCTCCCCATGACTGCCTGTTTAATACATTTGTTCTGTTTAATATAACCTCCTCAAAGAAGTATTATTCTTCCAAAAAGGGTCTCTATTTCATTTGTTTCTGAACTAATCTTGAAGTTTCCCATATGTGACCAGCACTGATTTCCATTTTCTACTACTTGATAATTCTTTGGTTATTCCTTTGAGAAGCTCTGAGTTGCACAGCACTATGTTCCAGACCTGAAACCAGTTATTTTTTTAAAAAAAATTATCATTGTGAAGCTCACGTTGTGAAACCTTGCAATACTATACTAATGAGCAAATAAATGTCATGAAAATACTACCTCGATATTGAGTATAACTTTGTAAATGAATGTAGCTTTTCCCAAAATTTTGATATAAAGATAATCAATATGAATTTGATTCATGATGTAAATGACACCTAAATAAAAGCAGAAACTCAAGAGTGAATAGATTGGATATATATTAATATATTTATTAG
Organism: Marmota monax; assembly: GCF_021218885.2. NCBI lineage: Eukaryota > Metazoa > Chordata > Mammalia > Rodentia > Sciuridae > Marmota > Marmota monax. The sequence goes on from NW_026695022.1 coordinate 187,923, forward strand.
ATATATTTTTATTTTGTCCTGAATGTGTCCAAATATACTACACAAAGGAACATTTCTCTTTCCCCCACTAATTTTGGGTTTGTTTGTTCTCACTTTTCTAGATCCTGGAGAGACATTCTTAGATTGTCTACTTAAAATCTTTTATTTGTTTTTGTTTTTAAGACTCGGTTTCACTTTGTTACCCACGTTGGCCTCAGATCCCTCTTAGTCCTGCTTTTGGTGTATGCCAAAAGTTTTGTTTTGTTGTGTTTCGTTTTCATTTGTTCAGAAACAAGTTTTAATTTCCCTTTTGATTTCTCCAGTGACCCATTGTTTATTCAGTAACATGTCGTTAAGTCTCTATCAAGTGGGCACAGTTTCTGAAGTTTGTTTGTTGTTGTTTATTTCTAGTTTTATTCCATTGTGACCAGAAAAAAAAAAAAACACAGGATAATTTTGCTACTTTTAAAAAGCAATTTTGTTGTTGTTGTTATTGAGATTCACACTCTGTAAATCTCAAAAAGGTAGATGAAAGGATGTAAAATTTTCATGTTTTGGTATACCAGCTAAAAAAATTAAAATGATACTTTGCTCAACCACTCAATCAGCATATTCTAGTGAATTTCCATCACAGCATTCTGCTTTCTTTTCTTTAAAATAATGAGAGAGAGAGAGAGAGAGAGAGAGAGAGAGAGAGAGAGAGAGAGAGAGAGAGGAAAGAAAGCTGGAACTAAATTTGCCTGTTGTTTTCTTTCTCTAATTTGTATGTGTTAGCATAATTTGCATAATCCCACGATGTTTTCTCCTAGGAGAATGTAAGTTTTATAGCAAGAGATGCCATCTGATTTGTAAAACACCTCTTCTGGTTGCTTAGACTAGTATCTGAGATCAGTGGCTGCACCATAAATACTTTCTGATGAAAGAATATATAAACATATGTGTGAATGGAAAGAATTTTTCAATCTTAATTCAAGGAGTAAAATATTATAAAATTACAGTCTGATAGGCTTCATCTTCATCATGGCTCCAGCTCTAGAACAATTTGTGAATAGTAGCAAAAATAGTGATTCTTAGGACAAATAGATAAATAAAGAAATCAAGTCATCTTATGACATGTCATGAAAATATATAAGAAAAAAATAACAACAATAATTTCATAGACAACTTTATCTTTCAATTTTTACTTCTGGGTATTTATTCTACATTTCAGTGTGAGAGTATGAACCCTGGTGCCTAACTGTCCTCTCAGGGCCTAGTCCTACCAACTTAATATCCTTTTATCCGTGTACGTGTTATTTAGCTTTTGCAATTAAGCACTCAGTTTTCCCCATGTAGCTTTATACTGTTAGGACTAAAATAAACAATGCAAATGCTTCATGAGTTTTTCACATGAGTACTTAATACAATTATTGTTGTCATTATTACAGTTAATAGCTTCTAAGTCCTTGTTAAATATTAAGTTATAATAAATGGGACTATATCCACTTTTCAGTGCTATGCTATTCTCAGATGCATTGTGATAACATCTTCCAAAAAAACAATTATAAATTTGATACATTATTTTTATCACCAAGCAATTTTACACTTTATGAAAGAACACCTGAAGATTTTTCTACTAATTCCCATTATTGAATATTAGATCATTTATTAATTGCTTTTTCAGAATTCAAGATTGATAACTCTTACATATGAAATAACATCAAATGTCTTGATTGGAGCAAGTAAAATGATCGAGTATGATCCAAATATGTAATGGGGAAATAATTTTCACCAACAAAATAGAAGACTCACTCAGGGATTACTATTGATTTTTCAAGACAATGAATGTACATATGATACTCTGTAGTGGAAAGAATTTCAGATCTCTGAGGAAGAAATCTGCCACCAGAGAATTTGGAATGTGAATCAGTATTTTGAATTTAATGCTGAAGCTTGAGTATCATTGGGGAAAAGTAATGATGCAGATCCAAAAGGACAGTGTGATCTTCTACATTTATCACCCCCTAGTTGCTCTGTCTCTGTGGTTATAACACGGGGGGTGGGGGGAATAGAGTATAAGAAACAATTATAGTCCAAAATTCTTCCACTGAGTTTATCCTAAATAGGAAGGACAGACATATTTTCTCTTTTCTTACTAGAGTTGGTTATTTCCTGTTGAAACCAGAGGAGTTATATTAAGACCTGAAGTAAAGGCAGGAATTTCAATAATTACTATGTTTTTGCAAACTCTCACAATTCACACTGTAAAGTCCCTGCTTTGTTGTGGTACCCATGATCTCTGTGAGCTCTCAGTTCTCCCTGTTCATCATCATTTATTATCAGAAGCAATAGCACTGAAGCACCTTAAGACCATAAGTTATGTGTGAAAAATGTGGAGCAGATTTTCTTAAAGAAAACTAGTACACAGACCAAAGTAGACCATAAAGACTATCTATTAAGTATTGATAGACAAAATAAATAAGCTTTTCTTTAACTTATCTAGTAAATGACATGCATCCTTATAGTCATATATTTATACATAGGTATCAGAAGATATTTAGTATTAATATATGTGTGTTTTTTTACTTTGTACATACTAATACAACTAATAAATGCAGAGAACACTTCTCTGTACCAGCTTTGTTCTGCAAAATCTTTATTTATTGATCAACTTAATCCTTACAAAAACCAATGAAGTAGGTACATTCATTAGCCCAAGTTTCTCAAATGAGGAACTACGAAACAGAAAGAATACATAATTTGTCCAAAGTGACACATGTGTTAGGATAAAGATTCTAACCCTAATTTGTCATTCCCTAATATTAACTAATAAGTAGACCCTTTCAAATTATCTATTAATTGAAAAGAATCTATCATTTAATTGATTTATTAAAGTATCTTCTTATTTTAATTATTTAAGCAGCAAAGTATCCCTGCTGTAGGTGGGAGTGAGGAAAATGTAGAAACACAGGGTGTGCTAGTCTTTCAATACTGGACTTACAAGAGAACTATGCAATGACTCATCATCAGGGAATAATAGATTTTTGAAAGAAGGAATAGAATCCTTAAAAATAATAACATCGAGATGACAGGGGCTCAGAGTGTCAATATTTTGTGATTGCATTCATATCCCTAATTTGCATTCACCTAGATGGGTAAGTCTGGGACACAATATTTATATAAAGTTTAGATGTAACTTAGGTCAAAATTGTATGAAGTGATCATAACAATCAGCCATTTCAAAACCATGAAAACAAATATATCCTGATATGTTCTATCTTTCAGGATAGGTAAGTTAGTTCATGTATATAGCGTTACCACCAGGGTTCCAATTGTGAGAAAAATTAGGTATTTGAAAATTACAAGTAATTGAGAACAGGTAGCTGTAGAATTTCCAAGTAAGCTTTAATTATTGAAGCTGCCATGGTGACATTTTATTGATAATGTTATTTCTAAAGTATTCTGGGATAATCCTTCATTATTTATTACCATAATTTTCCAGTGTTCTCAGTTAAAGAAATAACAATGTATTATTAAACTATTTAATTTTACATATTCTTGAGAAGTTGAATTATTAATGTTTATAACTCAATAACATAGTACTTAGCAGTATTATGAAATAGGTATTCGTTTTATCTGTTACATTTATTAAATATTATGAATTTATTAGACATGTCTAGTAAATAGTTTTCCAATGGAAAATATTACTAGTTATGAAATCAAAATAAGTATGAAATATTTTTAAATAATTCTAAGTTTTTTCTCATAATTATATTTGATTGCAAAATATTGGAAAAGTTGGCAAACTTCTAACAGAAAAATTTAAGCATTCTATTCTACAAATATTTAATTTCATGCACAAAATATTATCTATCATGTTATTTTTTAATTTAAAATACATGAAAATTATTTATTTTATAGTTGATATTTGTTATAGTTTAGATCTTTAATGTCTCAAAAAAAACTCATATGTTAGACAATGCAGGAACTTTCAGAGGTGAGATAGTTAGATTAACCATAAGAGCGATAACCTCATTAGTGAATTAATGCACTTGAATAATTAATAATTTGCCACAGCCCGACTGGCTGGGCAAAATAACCAGGGGGTGACGAGGAACTTGTGTAGATTGATACAGCAGGAGTGGAGCCATTTATTGTAGGACAGTAGCGGTATATATACATTCCACACAGCTTATCTTAATTAACATAAACTAGATACATCAGTCAACCAATAAGGAATCTCCACACTTAATGGCTCGCTGGCGTTACCTCACAAACCACTCCCTCTGGCAAAATTCCGGGTGCCATCTTGACTTGTTTACAGACCCTAACAATAATTTGAAAGGATACTGGGTGTTAAGAGTAGGCAGATGGGGCATGACTGGAGAAGTATGTCACTGAAAGTGTGGCCTGAACTAATTTGTCCTTGCCCCCTCATACTCTGTGTGCTTCCTAATTGCCATGGGCTGAGCAGCTTTGTTCTTCCATATCCTTCTGCCATGATGCTCTGCCTCACCTCAGGAGCAGAGCCATGGAGTCAGCCAAATACAAAACTAGACCTTGGAAACCACAAGCACAAAATAGGTTTTTCCCCCTTTAAGTTATTTTTGTCAGGTATTTTGGTCAGAGTGACAAATAGCTAACCATATTTTATTATTATTATATACATTTTTATTCAGTGTACAAGATCTAGCAATAAGAAATATCTATAACTGACAGCTTGCATATCTATCTCATTCAGTATACTATACACTACATACATATCTATTCAGTATACTGTACATTTCTTCAGTATATGTATTTTTGTTAATTTTTCTCTAGTAAATATAGATGTATTTGATATAAAATAGGTGCCCCAAATTATTACTTCATTTGTAATATACCCTTTTATATATGAGCCATTACATCTATAAAACAAGGCAAATTAATAAATAACATAGACTTTTGGTTTATAATTACAAATGAGATCAGACAATAAAACTGATCTATATTAGGATGCCAAAACAAAAGCAGTGATGTTTCCTATAGAATGTTTTCAGTACTTTTCCTTGTTCTTGACAACATGTTTCTGTTACTGGTCTGAGCACAAATAGTCTAGACAAATATAACACACTAGTTCAATCTTTTCTAAGTGAGAATGTTAGATTTCAATATCACAGTAGAATGGGAAAAAAGTAATTTTGTTCCACATACTGAAAGCATAGCAATGTATATGAGGCAGTTGCAGTATCTTGTGGACAGTAAAACACAGCTTAGATTAATTAATGCAGACAAAGTTCTATTTGACTCTGTTTATCTAACACAAGTAATTGACTTCAATGAATCAAGACTCACCCCAAAATTGAGCAACTTTTGCACATTCATTTACAACATTTTTTCCATCATTCATGCTGCACCCTAGAGGGCTTGACCTTAACCCTAAAAGAATGTTAACCTCAGTTTAACCTCTAATTAACCTTCCTGTAATTTTTAGTTATGGCTATCAAACAAAAACAACTAATTCCTTTAAAATGTGTGCAAACCTGAAGTCATAAGATCAATAGTTTCTTAAAGGCAAAACATCTGTACACATTCTCATTAGTGAAAGTTGTTGGCTTGTCTAGACCAAAAGATGGAAGAGGTTCCTCAGTTATTAGCATAAAATGAAGGTAAAGCATGAAAACATTATGTGATTGTATTGGGGTTCTCTAGGGGAACAGAATCCACAGGAAGTGTAATTATAAAAAGGGGACTTATTAGGTTGGCTTATGTGAACAGAAGCTGGATAGTCCACAATGGCCATCTGCAGGCTGGAGAGCTGGAAGAAACAGTAACTGCACAGTCCAAAAGGCTGAAGCTGCAGAACAAAAGAGATCAATGATGCTACTCTAATCTGACACTTAAGGCTTCTGGAGAATCACCAGCAGAGTTGACTTTGCAAATGAGAGTCAATACACTCAGATGAGCACAGCAGCAATCAAGAACACATTCAAGAAGAATTGAGCTTGCTTTTGCTGCTGTTTCCTTGTTCTTTTATTCCTTGTTCTTTTATTCCTTGTTCTTTTATTCCATCCAAGCCATCATCCTATTGGATGGTGCTGCCCATGCTTAGGGAAGGTCTCCATTTCAGTTGATTGTCTCACATGCCAATCATTCCCAGACACACCCTCATCAACACACCCATAAGCCTCTTTATCCTTGGCATTTCTTAATCCAATCAAGTAGACAAAATTGATGATTCAGTGATGCTCACACTATAAGGACCAAGTTCATTTTAATTAAATCATAATTTCTCTGTGAGGTATGGGTTTAACTTTTCTGATCCAAAGTCTGGGTGGATAACAGCAATAAACATGAATATGTAGGAACAGCCTACCTATGCAAGCCCACTAACTCAGCCAGAATATTAGCATAGGGATGAGAATAATATTTTCAATTAAATTTCACTTGTTAATTTACACAAACATACATGATGTATCCACATAAAAAAACTAGCAACTCCTTGAAGTTATTCAAATATTTAATTTTCATTTTCCACTTTAGAAAGTAAGTGATTCTTCATATTATTCATTTATAATTATCAGCTAAATTTTATACTACTTCCTGGAATATAATAAAAGCTAGTTATTATGATTAATATTATTATGCTGTTTATAAAAGAAAAATCCAGTGAAAAATATAGATATATAATTTATGAACCTGCCAATATAAGGTCTTGGAATTTAGTTCAGAAGACTAAACACAGAGACAAAAAATCAACATGCTGAAGAATTTTTAAAGAGAAGAGAGTAATAGCTAAGTTCTAGAAAGAATTTCCAAAAGATAAAATATGTCAATTGGAATTGGAGGACTAGCTAAGAGATAGGAAGGTTGGATATAAAGATACTTTGAAGTGAGGAAAATAATATTAGACAAAACCTTGGGAGAGGGCTGTGTAAAACATTTGTTACTCTATTATATATTCAACTTGTTGTGCTTCATTCTCTGTAAAGTTATTGTCTTTGCTTATCTGATCTCACAAACCTGAAACTGGTTGACTTATTCAAGTTGGTTTCTTCTTGTCCTCAAAACCTGTTTCTTTTTTTATATTCATTTTAATTTTTTATGTGTGTGTCTCCCACTATATACTCTCTAGAGAACTTTACTTACATCTATATACACTTGAGAGCAGTCTTTAAAATCATAATTGCTATGACAAAAGTCATTGCTATTATAATACAGACTAAGCACTGCTATTACTACAACTGAAATTTATTGGAATTCAATATTGCTAGGGTCCTGGCTGATAATTTTGTTAAAATCTGCTCATTTTGTAGATACAATAATAATACATATAAAATTATCATCTACAGGTCATATTAAATTTTGTTCACAAATAGTAGCATAAAATACACTGTTTTTCCCTGTTGAGGGAGAAATTTAAAAAAAAAAAACAACATATGAATTGTGATGAAACAGGATGTGGGAGTTGAAATATTTATAAAACTGCAAGATATTAACAGGCTTTACATTGTTCCCTGAAAATAATGCCGATTAAGAAAAAATAGGAATAGATTTCAAATTAATAATGAATTTCATAGATGTGCATAATTATTCTGAATAATGAGTTTCCACTTTACACTGTTTCTCAATTGCTCAGAAGAAATAAACCATGTAGGCAATTAACAGCATGTGTGATTATACCTCATTTTTTATTCAATGAAAAATGATAACACATTAAACATCAAAATGGCAATGATACATCATGCATTTGTTATACATGAAAAACCCAATATGTAAATTAATATGTTATAGTCATAGATTAATGGACTCATCTCATTTGGCAGCAACATTTCCACTTATAAGTTGACATAGTTGAGGATAAGAGCTGAAACTAAAACACAAAAATCTGAGCCAACAATATATCAAATTGAAACACAACATGTATTATAAAAAGGTGACAGAAGATGGTGGGGAAAATCTAATAAAATCTTTCACATGACATTCTCTTTTTAAAAATAACCCAAATAATAAAAGAAATGAAGAGAAACATTTCTCTTTATTTGTTAGCAAAGATCACATTTCAAGGCATATGATATTTGGAACACTTAAAGCAGACACAAATGATTAGAGATGCACAGGACACAGAGGTGATTTGAGTATATGGAATAGTTTATCCAGATTCTCCTTCTCAGTTTATCATAGTTAGCCCCAGAGAACATTTTTGCAGTATATTCTTTATCCCAAAGGTGCATTGCAATAAGGTCAATGAATAAACATATTGATGTGAACAAAATCAGATGACAAACAGCTTTACAGCTGCCAATCATTGAAAGTTGAACAAATATGAATAAATGCTAAATCAACACATCCTTAAGTCAATTATATGAAGGATTTTCATGTCAATAAACAGAGATCAGTCCCATATCCAAATGAAGAGGGTGGCGGGCATAGGATAAAATGAAGTAATGCCCCCAATAGAAAGTGCTCAGATGAGAGGAACAAGGAAAAGAGCATACATGCACAAAATCCTTCATTATTTATTATTAAGATATACCCAAAGTTCTAGTCCTGAAAAGTAACCATTAAAACTAGGAATATAAATGTCCATGCAATCCAAAGCAATCTATAGATTTAAAATACAAAACATGTACAAGGAAAGACGTAACAAAGATAAAAGCTGGAACCAATAATATTAAAACAAAAATAAAAAGAAATTAACACAAAAGTTAACAATTTACATTGACAAGTTTATTTATCCATATTTATCAGAAAAATACTTTACCAATATTAGCAAGAAAAAAAGGATAGCAGTACAGACTTTATAGACACTAAAAATAATGTGAGCAACTTGTTTCCTTCCACACCCAAAATGACACTTTTGTTGAAATGTTTTGTTTCAAATTCTTTGAAACAAGAAAAATATAAAAAGGATTGCCCAAGAGGAAGCAAACAGGTACATACCATCCTACAGACAATATATTAAATATGGAATTATAATATCACTATGAAGAAAAATTCAGGACTCTGCTACCAAGAAGCAGGTTTCACTGAATTAGTATAAACATTCAGGAAAGGAATAAAAAAAATTCCAGAAATCCCTTTCAGAAAATTAAAGAGACAAAAACACTTCCCAACTCATTTTATATATATATAGTTATTATGCTTATGGTAAATGATAGCATTTCCCCTGGAGAAACTGGAGCAGGGTGGGATGGGAAGCTAAAGATATTTTTTTTCCTCTATCACATTTCTCTTTTTAACATTTGACTGAAATCAAAATCATTTCAATAAGGCAGAAAAAAAGAAAGATTTGGATGAAGGACATAAGTATGCATTTATTCATAATTATAGGTTTACTTAATTCAAAATCATACAGAATACAGCTAAAAATCTACTAGAATAAGTAAGTTGAGAAAGGTCACAGTATCTGAAGATCACTATTAGAAAAATTCTAATTTATTTCATTATGCCAACAATGAGTAATTGTGAATTTTGAACAGAGTATGATAGCAATACATGCTTAGAAATAAACACAAATACGAAAAATATGTAAATTGAAAAGTACAAAACCAGTGAAATAAATGGTATAAGACAGTATTAAATAGAGAGACATGCACTATTCATGGGTCTGGAAATTCAGAATTTGTAAGAAATTATTTTTTCCCAAACTAAATTATAGCTTCAATGCAAGCTTATTAAAAATTAGAACAGGTGTTTTGTTGAAATTGAAAAACTAATACTAATATTTATTTGTCAATTTAAAAAATAATAAAATAAAATAAGCAAAGATCTTGAACATGAACAACACAATTTGAAAGGCTATACTACATTATCCCACAACTTCTATAATACACATTAAAACATATAGTAGAGAATTGATTTAAGAACTGGCATAAAGATAAAGGAAACAGAAGAGAAGGTCATAAATAGAATCATGTGAATGTATAATTGATTTTCAACAAAAATGCTTAGATAGCTCAATAGAAAAAGGATCATTATTTCAATAATGGAGCTAAAACAGTAGAATATCTGTGCATTGGACACTGAGCCCTGACTCTACATAAAATTAAAATGCAAGGGCTACAACTATAAGATTTCTAAAAGAAAATATATGGGTAAGCCTTTGTGAACTTGAGTTAGGAGAATTTCTCAGAAATATAGCACCAAAAGCATGAAATTATACTTTTTTAAAATTAAAATCTGGCTTTAAAAAGATACCTATAAGAAAATAAGAATAAGTAACAAACAGATTGGGAGGAAAAAAATATCTGAAAAGTATGTGTATGATATGATTTGTGTTCAGAATATATAAGAACATTTGCAATTCATTATTAAGACAAATAACCTCCAAAGTAGGTAAAAAAATTCCAATAAATACTTTGTCAAAGGAGATATATTAATGGCAATGGCAAGTAAGATTATGAAAATATGCTGAAAATCAATAAATATTTGGGAAATACAAATAAAATGAGATATTAACTGCACAGTCTTTATATTAACAGATTTACTTCTAAAGAGTTAATATTGACTAACAATACCAAGTGTTAGTGAGGATGAGAAACAAAACAGAACTCATAAATTATTGGTGACAATGCAAAATGGAATAGTACCTTTAAAAAGTATCTGGGAAGTGTTATTTCTATAGTTACTATGCACCTACCTTAAGAATCCAGCAATCCTGGGAGTAGACGTTATTTTTCTATTTCTTGAAGAAAGGAACACATCTATTGGGGAACAAAATGTGTACTCCCATTTTTACAGAAGCTTCATTTAAAATGATCAAAATCTAAAATCAACCTAGAATATGGATAGCCATAGTTTACTCTATATTTCAAAAAGCAGGAAAAAATGATTTTAAATGTTTTCACCATAAAGAAACGGAAAATGAGAAAAATTGACAAAGATTTGAATAGATAGATACGTTTAACATGATTCCACAATGTATAGGTGTATCAAAACATTTTATGGTGCCCATTAGTATGTATATATTTTTTGTTTTTAATGTTATTACTTAAAATAAACTTACTTAACTAAAAATAAGTAAACTGAAATCCCTCCAAGCTTAATGTTAAATAAATAGAAAAATACTGATAATACATATAACTAAATACTATTCAGTAATTAAAAGGATCCATCTAATAATATACAAAACTTGAATGAACTGCAAAAGCATTAGTCAAGGTGAAAGAAGTTAGTTATAAAAAAATGTAGATGTGATTATATTCATATGAAATAATAGAAAAGACAAAACTGTAATTATCAGTGGTCATGTGAATCTTAAGATGGGAATATTTTCAGAATTGATGGTAAATGTTCATGAAGATACTTGCTAGGAAAATGGAAAAACTCTGTATCATGGTTGTAATAAGAAATATACATTTGTCAAAACTAATTGTGCCCTTAAAATAGACAATTTTTTAAACCAATATTTTGTCACAATAAATCTTAATAATCGTGTTATATTTTTCCATGTCTGAATTTTCTTTTTGAATTTATCACTATTAAAAATAAGAAAACATATTTTAAGGCAAAGTCTTAGAAACAACCCTTGAAAATTATTTTTCTGCTTTTTACTCCAATTTTCTCACAAGTCCTGATTTGGATGATGAATTTAAAGATATAAGAATCTGAAACTGCAGAAGTTTATCTGTATTAGAGATACGGATTTTGTACTGAATATATATGTTAGATCTCTGAGCATGGATGAGATTAATCATTACTAATGTGGAGAATAGGAAGGAAGATGAAATGAAAAAGACTTTTGAAGGACACCAATATTTTGAAGATAAGTATAAGACCTGCAAAAGAGGCAGAGTTACTGTGGGGTAAGCAGAAAACTAGAAGCTTATGCTTGGAGTATTCAAAACATGGCTTTACTGATAACAACAGTGCTACTACAGGTGTCCTTGCCATGCAATTACTCAGGGTATATTCCCAGGAATGGAACTGCTGCCAATATCAATATATAAATTCCCAAGTATACTAAGTTATGTGAAAATGTTTTCCAAAAGGGTTTTACAAAGTTGCTTTGATATAAGTAGCTTCTAAAGAGGTCTACGCTTCCTTATTCTCAAACACACATGGCTTTGTCAGAGTTCCACAAATAAAAACATGGCTAATCCCAAGGCATGAAATGGCATTTGGTTTACTTTTACTGACCATATCTCTTATGACTAATGAAATTGCAGACCTTTTCATATATTCCATTACTATTTGGCTATTCTTTTTTCTAAGCTATTTGATTAATTTACTAATATTTTTCTCTTATGACAGTCTTTAGCCAAAATGTAATCATTTTAATCCTAATGTGTTTCTTATTTCATTCTCATTATTATGTCCTTTGTGGCACATAAAATTATGCAATATATGTTTATGTGTGTATATATATGATATATATTATATATATGAGAGTATAATATGCATATAATAATATGCATAATACCCATCATACATTATTTTTATATTGCAATATGACTTACAAAAATGGAATACAGAAATCTAAAGTACAAAGTAATATGAATTTTAATAAATGTAAACAACCATGTAATGGATATACCATTAAATTTTAAAATATCTTTTTTTCCCACCAAGTTTTCTCAGGCCTTTTGGGGATATGAACTGGTTTTTTTTAATGTATATTATTATTAGAAGTTTTTTCAGATTATTGAAATTCAATTTATCCATTTTTCTTTCCTCATTAGTGCTTTATGTGTTCTGCCTAAAAAATATTCAAGATTTCGTTTATTTTATTTAAAAGAGAGAGAGAGAGGGAGAGAATGAATTTTTTTAATATTTATTTTTCAGTTTTCGGTGGACACAACATCTTTATTTTATTTTTATGTGGTACTGAGGATTGAACCCAGCGCCCCGCGAATGCCAGGTGAGTGCGATACCGCTTGAGCCACATCCCCAGCCCTCAAGATTTCATTTATGATCTACCTTGAATTAGTTCATGGTTGTCATGGTTTGGATCAAAAACTGTCTTCCCATAAATCTCAGTGTTAAGCAATGTAACAGTATTGAGAGGTGAAAGATTGGATTATGAGAGTTATAATCTCAACAGTGAGATTCCATAAAATTATTGTTGATGTATTTACTATGGTTTTGCCAATAGCATACTATTAATACACATGATGGATTTGTAATTTGAATGAACTACTGGGTGGCAACCATAGGCAGGTGGGGCACAGCTGGAAGAATTAGATTGGGGTTGTGCTCTTGGGGATTAAATTTGCCTCTGACACATCAGATATGTTTTTTCTCTGTTTTCCAACTACCATGAACTGAGCAGCTTTCCTCGCAACATGCTATTATACCTCGATCTTCTGTCTCATTTTAGACCCAAACCAATGCAGTCTGCTAACCATGAACTAAATCTCTGAATCTGTCACAGTGATGAAAAGCTGACTAACACATGGATGGCTTGGAAGTAGCAGTTGGTGTACATGGTTTTCCAAATGGATATCCAGTTGTTCCAGCACCAGTTCTTGAACACATGCATTTCCACATTGACTTTGTTGAAAGTACAATTTCCATAAAATTATTGTTGATGTATTTACCATGATTTTGCCAATAGCATACTATCTTAGGAATAAGAATCCATGATAAATTATTAATTTAGGCTTTATGAAGTCTTTCAATATTTTATATTATTCTAATTTTGTAATTAAATTATTATCAGGGTTGCATTGAATCTATAAATTTGTATAGAGTTGACATCTTTTAAAAATACTTAACTTTTGGGGTAAAAATGGGAGCTCATAACCCACTTGAATCAAATTGTGAAATATGATATATCAAGAACTATGTAATGTTTTGAACAGCCAACAATAAAAAATTTAAAAAAAATACTTAACTTTGATTTTAACTGACACTCTTAAAACTTTAAAATTTATTTTTAAATATTTTAAAAATCAATATTACAAATCTAAGCTTCCAACATAGGACACAAGGAAATATTAAATTTAAATCCAAAGAAAGCAAAGGAAATAAATAATTTAAAGTGAGAAAAAAATTAATGAAAACAATAAATGAATAGAGAAAATCAATTAAATCAAAGCTTATTCTTTGGAAAACTCAATGAAATTGATAAGGCTCTAGACAGGTTAACAAAACTAGATGGAGACAGAGAAAGAGAGAGAATACTAACTATGAATATCAGAAATTAAAGTGGGTCCTTCACTTCAGTACAGAGCCTATGGATTTAAGAGGATAATAAGGAACTATTATGAACAGCTCTATGTCCACAAATTTGATAACCTGGATAAAAAGAACCACTTCCTTGAAGGATACAATCTGCCAAAATTTGCACAAAAATGAATAGAAAATTTGAATAGACCACTATCCATAAAAAAATTGAATCAATAGTTAATAATCTTTTAAAACATAAAGAATCACACCCATGTGGGTTCACTGGAGAAGTCTATCAAACATTTAAAGGAGAAATTATGCACTCTGTCTATGATCTCTTTCAGAGGGGATTAGCAGAGGAAAACTTCCTAACTCATTCTGCAATGACAGCATTACCCGAATACCAAAACCATTTAATGACATTACAGAAAACTACAAATCAATACCTCTCATGCGTGTATATGCAAAAATCTTCAACAAAATATCAACAACTTTATTTCAACAATGTACAAAAAGAATTATACACCATATAAGTGGGATTCATACCTGGTTCAACACCTAAATCTCAATTGTTATATATCACATTAACAGGCTTAAAAAGAAAAAAATCACATAATCACATCAGTGAACACTGAAAAGATATATGACAGAGTCCAACACCCATTGATGATAAAAAAAAGTATCAGTAAACTAGGAACATGAGAACTTCCTCAGCTTGATAAGTAACATCTACAAAACACTTACAGCTAACAATATACTCAAAGCTTCACTACTAACATCAAGAACACAGCAACAATGTACCTTTTCACTATTGCTTTTCAATATTGTACTAAAATTTCTGGCTGATGAAATAAGCAAGGAAAGTAAAAAATAGATATACAGACTAGGAAAGAAAAAATAAAACTACTTTTTCAGAGGTGATGTGATCATCTATGTCAAAAATACAAATAAAATATTTAACAAATCCTGGAACTAATAAGTGATTGTGGAAAATTCACACAGTCAATTGCTTTCCTATGTTTCAGCAATAAAGAAGTGGAATTTGCATTAAAATCACAAGACAGTTTTACATTATTATTGCCCCAAATGAAATACTTATATGTAAATCTAATAAAATATTACAAGGTCTATATGAGGAAAAATACAAAATTCTGAAGAAAGAAATCAAAGAATGAAATAAGAAGATATCCCATTTATGTCAGTAGAAAGACTAATGTTTAAAGTTATCAGTTCTTCCCAAATTGATACATAGATTAAGGAAAAAAAAAACACAATCAAGATTCCAGAAGATAATTTTGTGGATATCAACTAATGGATCCTAAAGTTTATGCAGACAAGAAGGACCCAGAAAACCTAATAGGATACTGAGGGAGAAGAACAAAGCCAGAGGAATGACACTATTTGACATCCAAACCTAACATAAAGCAACAGTGATCAATATCACAGTAGTGAAAGAAAAGACAAATAGATCAATGGAACACAGAGAGCCCTGAAATAGATACAGAAAAATATCAACTAAATTTTATCAAAGAAGCAAAGATAATACCCAGATTAAAGATAACATTGCCAGAACAACAATGAATCTAGACCAAAACTCATGTCCTGCACACACACACACACACACACACACACACCTCAAAATGAATCACAGACCTAAATGTGAAATAAAAACTATAGAAGATAACATAAAGACAATCTAGAGAACCCTGTGTTTTCCTATGGCATTTTAGATATAATACCAAGCAACAATACAGAAGGAAAGAATTGATAAGCAGGACTTCAACAAAATTAAAAACTTCTGTCCTATGGAAGTCATTGTCAAAAGCATATAAAGAAGTCCTAGACTGGAAAAACACGTTTCAAATGATTTATCTGATAAACATCATCTAAAATACAAAAAAAAAAAAAAAAAAATTTGCCATCAATCATAAGAAAACAAACAATTTAATTAAAAATGGAAAGTTTGTACACATTTATCAGATGTTCTCCATGGGCCTCTTCCAACCAATCACAAGAATGTTTAGGACAACATTAGAAGACTCAGAGACTCCCTTTCTGTGGTGCAGGAGTGCAGGGTCTCTTGGAGCTCAGGTAGGCTCACTAAAGCATTGCTCTGGCCCCACATGAGTAAAAGTTGCTGTCAATTTCCCCTAGATATAGGCAAAATACATTCATTGTACCTTGCTATGATATGAGGCAAAGCCTGCATGCTGTTAGGGGAAAACAAAAAATCTCCCATACACTGACCTTGCTCTGCTGCCAACCAAAGTTCTACTGCCCCTTTGGGAAGGGTAAGAATTCCATCTCTGACTTTGCACCTGCACTGATAATAAGCAGAGTTGGCTGGCACCAGGGATGGAGTGGGGTTGGAGCATACAATCCTATCAGCTGAACCTGCTGCTTGACACTAGGTAAGAGTGTTCTGTTGCAGGCAGGATAACCCCAAGATTTCTGCACTTGACAACCATAAAATATACTGCAGCTCTGGGAACAGCAGTAGAACTGCTAACGTCCAAAACTCTCCAGTAATATAAGAGTTAGTGGAGCTAAAATATCATGTTCTCCTATGTTTCCCTTTTTTTTTCTTTTCTGACATTTTTAAAGGTATTTAACTCAGGAGCTTGATTTAAAATAATCTCTATGTCAACCTATTTAGCACATGGATGGGAATAGGTATCTCATCAGAGAAAATTCATTCACTTTTAATCCAAGAAAACTATTATTTAACTCTAAATAAATACTAATACTGGTTATTATAGAAACAAATTATAGAATCCATTATTTTTCATTTAATAACATCTTACCAAATGAGAATATTATGTATAACACTATTTTAATAATAATGTTCACAGAAACAGTGATTATTGTTGCAATTAGAACAACTGTGATATTTAAAAGTCAAATATTTTACTAACACTCTACCTTCTCTGGTGAATATGTTTAGATAATTATTTTTCTCTGACATCTAAATACTTGAGTGCTACTAAAGCAAATACCTATAAAATGTGTTATTATGCTACTTTACTTAAAGAAGAAAATAGTTACAAAAGAGTTTTAGTCTAATTGAAATATTGAAGTGAAAAACATCAAAATCATGTAGATTCAAATATAAAGCCACACATTCTGATACACTAAAGAAAACTTAGTGTCTATTTAACTGATTTTGTTAATGCAGTATCCACTTGGATCTCAAAAAAAAAAACATAATTTTTCTGCAAAGTACAAACATTATCAAAGATTTTCTAAGTCATTGTTTTCAAGATTTACAAATTATTAACTGAGGGTCTACCATTAAAACTTCTCATTCTCTTCCTTTTACTTCATCTCCTCTTAATTCTCCCCAATATTCTTTTGTATAAGTTGGAGGATAAAATTCTTCTTCACAGAGTTACTGGGTGATTAGAGGTGTGGGTTAAATCTCCCAAACCTTATTTTCTGTAACTGGCTATGCTCTGAACTCAGGATCTACGTGAGAGACCTAGAAGTCTTCATCACTAGCTGCAATTCATTTCTACAGGTTGTGAGTCCAAAGAACGGAGTCTAATCTGCAAAGCTGTAGTTTTTCAAGTGGCAGGTCAGGCACCAGGCTATTGGCAAGAGTCTGAGAAGTAATAAACTTATAATAAGATTCCTAAAAGGAAATATTTGTCCTAGTTATGAGAATGGTCTCCAGTGCTTCCCAATGAGCAGGAGTGATCATATCTATTTTTGGTCCTACATAGCTTGGCCCAGTTGTTGGAGAGGCTGAACGAGTACAGTAGTTCAGAGGATGTCATTTGGTTTCTGCTTAGCTGGACTGTTAGTGAACCAAGCTCAGACATTCAGCAGAAACTCTGTGAATCATGGATCCATTAAGACAATAGCTTTGCTTAAGATAGCAGAGAATATAATTTGTTCCAAGGAAGAGTTGCTACTTTATCTTACAATGCTGAGAGATTTCCAGTCGAGACCCACATGTTTTTTTAATATACAATTTTCATTTGTCAAATGAGGCCCTTTCCCCCTTGTTAGTTGAGTCTGAGCAGAGCCACTCCAAAATGGGAATGTAAAACAGAGTCAAAAGGCCTCCCTTTCAATTTTTACAAGAACCAAACAGCAAGTTCTAATTGTTTTTCAGAATAGGTGTTATTGGTAGACATTCAAGGGAGCCAACTAGTCAAAAATCCCAAGAACTTCCAAGTAGAGGCTGTTTCTCTTTGCTACAAAAAGCAATGATTAGATCATTAGAGATGTGGAGTTCTTCCTTGTCATTGAGACTGTGGTATCCAAGACTAATGACTATACCACAGCTTGCTGGAAACCTTCCAAAGCAGTCTGTTGGCCAAGTGGGCATGACTCAAAGCATGGCACCCTATAGGTGAGCCGACACAAAGGACCAAGGAGAATGTCCAACTGATGCACATATGCTCTTCAATTCCCAAATGGTGCAATAAGGTTATGGGCCTTCTATTTTGATGGTTGAAGACTGAAGACAGATCATTTTTGCTTTAACTGCTATAGGGATTAAACATTATGAATTCCCCACATGGCAGCAAGAAATTTTACTTGGCAGTAAGGCCATTTGTTTTCTTAGAGTTATCAGTGAACACTGATGGCAGAGATGTGATAATGTCACAGTCAGGGCAGTAGAGATCTTGGGATAGAGGCATCTGATATGACTCTCCATAAGTCATTAGCTTTGTAGAAACACTTTGAAAATCACAGGGTGAAGATACCCACAGGTAGAAAAGGACAAGGGAGCTTGTTCCACTAGCACCAATCTGCTGCACTAACACCTACCTGAAGCACTTTTGAATCCCTTCTAATTCCCACTGATAAGAAAGTACCTGTATATAAACATCAATTATCATACTTAGGCAAATGCATAAGAGCAATATACTGAATTGGCTCAGAGGTCCACATCCCCATGCCTGCATTGACTTTCCTTCCCATTGAACTCCACTCAGATGCCAAGTTAATGTCAGATGCTATCTCCCCAGCTGAAACTTGGGTAACTGTATCTAAGAAGCAATAAAAATATGAGGCTTTCCTCTATCTGAAGTTCTCCAGAATACTCCAGTGAGAGTATATGGCTTTCAGATCATTTGGGGGGCAGGGAGTTATCAATTTAATCTCAAACCTCATTCTTTTAAAAACTAATTATACAAGAGGGAAGAGAGATGAAGGAGTCAGGTGTCGGGGAGAGATGTATAGTACATTTAATTTCAGTTCAGTCTCAAATGACTCAGAGTTTGCTATTAACCCAACCAATTTATTTGCTAATACTTTTCTTATTTACTTTATTTTGTCATTGGTAACAACATCTATTTTCTTTTGAGGACTTCCTTGTAAGCAGGTACTTCGATATTGTCATTTATCTGGAATTATGGGGCTTGCCACCTCACTGCCATAAAAGCATGTCTTTTTCCTCAGAGGTGAGTAAGCCTTGTCAGCTGGGCTTGTTGTTTCAACTTTGCTACTTGAAGCTCAGACCTATATACTCATTAGTGATGAGACAATGTAGTCCCTTTACTTCACCTCTTAGACAAGAACATTCACTACTAGTTCCCTGGGAGACCTCTTATATTCTCCAATCTGACCCTGATGGTCCCTTATTCTGTCCTTGTATAAAAACATTTCTTTGTCACCCTACCATCCTTCCTCATCACAGAAAGCTGTCAAGAGCTATGAAGGCTATAATATTTTACCCTACTTTCAAGTTAGCCAGGGAGCCTGCCTTCAGTGCATGCATGCTCCATGTATAACAAGAAGCACAAGCTTCATTTTTGTAGCAGTTACACTGGGCTCCCAAGTCACAGAGGTGACACTGAGCAGAACAGAAGAATGCTGGAGTTAAAGAGCCCTGGGTTTAGGGAACTCCCAGATGAACATTATGTTTATTTTACAGAACAAAAACAAACTGCCCTCTGCTTGGAGGCATTCTCTTTCCAAGGTTGCTCACTATAAAACATCCTTTAAAAGTTAATCCAGAGCAATTTAAATCAGTGTCTATGGTCCCAAGATTAGCAAAAGCATAAAAGTCCATGTAAAATTATTTTCTGATGTAATATCTTTAAATGTTTCCCATGCATCAACATCTGTTTTGTCTTCTGTAGGATGCCAACGATACAAAAGTCAGACTTTCTGATATTGTTCCAGAGTTTCCTAAGGCTTTGTTATTTTTTTTTCCCAATCTTTTTTCTCTGTCCTTCAGATTAGATCATTTCTATTGACTAATCTTTAAGTTCATTACTGTCTCCTCTGTCAGCTTTGGTCTGTTCTTGAGCTCTTTATTAGTGACATTTTTAAAAATAAACCAGTTATTGTATTTTAAGTTTTTCTTATTTTTCCTTTGTTAATAAAGTTTGACTAACTTAAAATGGCCTACCATCTTTGCCCTTTCTTCATTCTTCATGTTTGATGCCTGCTTTAAAATCTCTGTTAGTTCTCAAATCAGAGTCACTTTGGACTTCACAGAGGCTGTCTTCTCCATTTAAAATTAATGAGTTATTTTCCTGCTTCATTATTTAGCAAGAAGTTTTCTCTTGGGTTTTGAACATTTTGAATATGATATTGAGAGATTAGCCTTTGAGAGTCTCTAGAAAGTGTTTATTAATTAGCAGGCAATTTAGTTAGGTTCAGTGCTCTGTGGACTTTGGTTGCAATGTTAGTTTGATTTTAAAAACCTTTGCTAAATTCCTGTGTTCTGTCCCATATATGTGCCACTCCAAGGCCAGTATTGATCCTGGATTCTCAAAGCCCTTTCTATACCATTCTGGATCATTTTTGTGACTGTATAGCTAGAGTGAGCCCAGAGCCTCATTCACAAGAAATTTTGCATGGCAGTCAGGCTCATTTATTTTCTTAGATCTATCAGCCACCCTGATGGTTAGTGATGTGATAGCTTCACATTCAGGGAAGGTGAGAGGCATCATATATGCTTCTGTACAAGGCACCAGCTCTCTCTCCTCTGACTTTTCTGTTGAGTTCAGTCAACTTTTAGTTTATTTCTTCCTGTTTTGTTTAATATTCTGGCTTGGGTTTTAATAGTTTTAATATAAAATATTTTCCCTTTCCCCAACTTTAATTCAGTTTCAACTGATATATGCATTTTTTTTCAGTTTTGTGATATGTTTCAGAAAAGAATTTTTATCACCAAGATGGGATTTGTCCACATTTTCTGATATTTTAAAGTAATTGCATATGCAATCTTTCATTTCTGCTCATTTCATAAACAGGGTTTTCAGTTTGAGAATGTCCTCTTCTCTCAATTTCCCTTCCTTGGTGTGGTAGATTTCTGTCTTCTTTCCCTTCACTGTGCTGTCTTCAGGAAGCATCATCTCTTTTCTATATACTTAACTCATTTCCAGAAATGATGCTTCCCATTTCACCTTCCTTCATATTAATCAAGTATTTTCTTCTATTATACTTTTCCCACTGAGACTTCTTTTGATGTACATTTCTTAGCTAATTACTTATGGCTTATCCTAGAGATTACAATATGGGTCCACAATTTAATATAACTACAATAAGACACTTTAATTACATCCCTGGTGCCTATTATTTTATTTTTGCTCCCATTCATTTTAATAATATATTATGAAGTAATAAAATAGTGGTATCTACTGTTCAATTAGATGATCCCTCATTCATTTTTTATTTCTTCCTGTATCCTGAGCTATAATCTGAGATGATTTCATACTGCTTGAAGGCTTACTTAGGCTTTTCCTAAGCTACATTAACTAGTGATTAATTCAGATATTATCTGAAATTACCCTCATTCCACTTTTATTTTAGCAAATTACATTTTGATAGATATAGAATTCTAAATACGTATCCATTATTTCTATTGAGAGTTCATCTGTCATTTAATTCTTATTTCAGTGTGTGTGCAGGTTATCAGTTGCTTTAAAATAGCATGGTTTTGCATAATTACTATTTGTTTATCTTACCTGGGAGTCATAGCATTTCCCCAAATTGGTGGGTTGATGATTTCAGCAATTCTGGAATAATTTATTATTTTTTAATTTTTTTGCATCTGTCCCATTACCTATGACATTTCTTATTAGTGTTCCAATTATACATCTGCTAAGACTTTTAACCATGTCATATATGTCAGTTAAATCTGATATATTTTATCTCTGTAATGTAGCCTAGAAATTTTCTACTGATCAGTATTCTAGTGTAACCATTTGTCTTCAGAGATATCTAATCTGCTATAAAATGCGTCTTTGAAGGTCTAAATTTTTATTTATTATATTTTTACTCAGTACATATATCTAATCAATATTGCAGATTATAAATTTCTTTAGGAATTCTTAATTTTATTTTTATTTTTATGAAAATAAATAACTGCATTTCTAAAACTTAAAATGACTGAATTGGCATTAGTTCTGATTGCCTGCTTCTTTCGCTTAGTTTACAGTTATTTGATCTAGAGTCTTAGAATGTCCAACTTTGATTGAATGTAAAGATAATTTATAATATAGCTTAGATATGAGGTATCCCCCAAAAGCTCATGTGTGAGACAATGCAAGAAGGTTTAGAGGTGAAATTCTTAATTTATATGAGCTTTAACCTAATCATTGATTTAATCTACTGATAACTGAATAGTAACTGTAGGCAGGTAGGGTGTGGCCAGAGATGGTAGGTCACTGGGGGTGTACCTTTGGGGTTATTTTGTTCCTAGTGAGCAGACCTCTCTCTCTCTGCCTCTGGATAGCCATGTCTTAAGATGCTTTTCTCTACCATATCCTTTTGCTTCACCTCAGGCCCATTTCTATGCAGTCAGCTCAGCTGACTGTAGACTGAGCCTCCAAAACCATGAGCCAAAATAAACTTTCAAACATTTCCTCTGTAAGTTTTTCTTGTCAGGTCTTTTGGTCACAGTAACCCATAAATTAACTTAATTTGAAACTCTAAATGATATTATCTTTCTACCAAGTTGATTTTTTTTTCTCAGTACATATATGGAGTAGGAGCAGACCACTTTGATCCAGGCCAGAACTGTGCTAACCTGAAACAAGAATTTAGCATTTGTTAAATTGGGCTATTACTTGATAATATTTATTCATGTGGATCCTCCTTTATGAGTCTCAGCATTTTGTTTTGGATTTGTGTGTGTGTGTGTGTGTGGGGGGGTGCTAATCTCCCTTGAGTGCTCTTTTTTCCTAGCTTCATGACATTGTCTATGACTACACTCAGCTTACAGATCTCTGTTACCACTTTTCCCCTGGCTGCTCTGCTTCTCCATTTTTCTTCTGGATTTCTTCATTACTTGATTTTCTGTTTTAGAAAATTTCAGCTACTAGGCTCCTAAAAGGCAATGCTTCAGCATGGAAAATTTTCACTTCCACATAAAAAAATGACCTCAAATATTATAACTTGCTTCTATATTTTAATTCTCACTCCTTCAAGTGATATCTACTACATTTTATCTAGATTTAAGTTATGCATTATAAAATATTTTGTTGATGCAAACTATCCAACATACCTGGAAATAAAATGCATGTATTCTCTGGTTGTTTATTCACCAAACTTATTTTGAATGCTTACTTTCTTTTTATTCAGTATATATTTATTGAACAGTTACAAATTATCTTTTACTTTTTTACTCTTCAAGGTATTGGGAATATCTTATTTAAAGATGGCTGATTTTGTCTTCAAAAAATTTACATTTTATTTAGGGAGGAGTGAGCCAGAGAGAGAGAGAGAGAGAGAGAGAGAGAGAGAGAGAGAGAGAAAGAAAAGAAAACCCAATACAGAAATACATAGTATTATTTAGTAAAGGTAGATGACATTTTGTAATAAAAACTAAAGGAGAATATAAGAATAGGAAATGAAATGGAATGAATTTAGATTGGATGCTTATGTGATTTCTTCCTGGAAAGGTAATATATAGGTGCAACCTGAATGAAGAGAAGGAATTATTTGAGGGAATATAATATACAGAAAGAAGAGAAAATACAAAAGCATAAATGTAGGGTCTTAATTGTCCTGAGATGAGCAAAAGTCCATTTTGATAAATCAGACCTCCTAAAGATGAGAAAAAAAAAAAAACAAGATGACTTCACATAGGTTTAGGTTACATAACATTTAGGGACTTTCAGATCAAAGTAATGACAGCACTTTATTCTAAGCTATTAGAATATGTTTCAAAATACATTTCTTCAGCTATTTTGCTGATAATAGAATGAAAGAGACAAAAGAAGATACCAGGTCACTTCTTAAGATGCTATTTCAGTTTTACAACCAAGAGTTACATATCCTTACAAGTTAAAACTTTCCAGGCAAGCTTGTGGATGGAGTGGAAGTGCTTAAGTAAGAGGGAGGAGTTGAATTACTGCCTGTAATCCCAGCAGCTCAGGAGGCTGAGGCAGGAAAATCATGAGTTCAAAGCCATCTCAATAAAAGCAAGGCACTAAGCAACTCAGTAAGACCTTGTCTCTAAATAAAATACAAAATAGGGCTGTGAATTTGGCTCAGTGGTTGAGTGCCCCTAAATTCAATCCCTGGTACCCATACAACACCAAAAAAAGAAAGAGGTAGGAGTCAAAATTAATTTCCAAATATTTATTTAAAAAAAATTTAAACAGTATTAAAAGAAGCTGGATGAATGAAGGGGATGGATTTGACTATGGAAGGTTGGAGATTCTGTTTTGGTTTGTGAAATTTGAAATGCATAGTAAGTGTCAGGAAAAGATAGGCTATGTGAGAGGCTCAGACTAGGCAGTGAGGTTGGAACTGGGAATATGACGCACATTTGAGCAGTATTACTGTATGTACATGATTTTTACAACCCTGAAAAATGACAAAATCATTAAATAGTGAATGTAAACAGAGGAAATTCATGGTATGAATATTGAATTTTATATTTTTAAATTTTAGATTTTGGAGGAGGAGAATTAAGTGAATAAGTCTGAAAATTAACTCTCACAGGGAAGAAATGCAGCAGAATGTGAAAAGATTATAGGATTATTACTTCAATGAGATGGTGTCAATAATAACGCTAAGAATTTAAGTGAGGTAAAGACAGGTAATTGACTTTTGAGTACAGTTTGCCTTTTTTGCCACATACATGGCTTACCATGAGAATTATGCAGAGATCTGACTTCTTCCTTCAAGAGGTTCATAATACAGTCAAGGTAGAAAGACAGCTATAAAATGATTCTTAAGGATATAAAAATTTCATTTGCTTGAAATTTTCCAAAATAAGAGGTCAGTAGTGTTAGTGGAAAAATGTAAATCCAAGTATATGACCCATATGACATTTTTTTCCTGAAATGATATTTAAGCCAATAACCAAAGGATAACTAAGAATTAATGGGAGTTAAAAAGAAGGGGATTAAAAGAGAGAATAGCTACTGTAAAATAACCACACCAGGAAAAGATACTGAAAAATTTAAGTGTTGACAGACCACAGTGTAACTGTACAAGATAATATGTAAAGGGATATTAAAGGGCTAGAGTGAAACAAAATCATGTAGGATTTATTTGTTATCAAGAGGTTTTGTCTTCATTTAAGGCAATAGGAAGCTCTATAAGTGTTCAAAAGAAAACAAACAACAACAACAACAAAAACTCCATTTGTTGTTTTTAAACTAATCTCTTGTCTGAAATGTGTAGAACAGTTTAGGAGAGAGGCTGGAATGGATATACACAGGTAAATTAGAAGGAAATGGTGCTGGCCCCAGCAGGAGAAGGTGGTCCTTGACCAAGAGGTTGCAGTGGTGATGAAGAGAGGAATTTAGGCATATTCAAAACCATTTTCTCCATTTCCCACTCACCTCCTTGTTTTGGGTCTAGAAAAGGCATGAAATAAACTAGGAAAATTAGAAAATTATATTTACGTGAATATATCATGAGACAGAAAGCATAGATTCAGACAAGATACTTGCAGAGAATTATGTGATTTTTATATTAACTTTTCTCAATTTCTGGGTGATGAAAGAAATGGTTTATGGGCACATTAATAAAAATAATAACATTAATAAAAACCTACCAAAAATTAATGCATGTATTTTATTCATAAATCTTAGGTTTGAAGATGAACTATTAGGTTTGTATTAAAAAGGAAATATCATGATACATACTAATGAAATACAGAAGATAATGAGAAACTATTTTGAAAATATATACTCCAGTAAAATAGAAAACTTTGAAGACACAAATTTCTAGAGGAATATAATCTACCCAAACTGAATCAGGAGGACATACACATCTTACAGCTCAATTTCAAGCAAAGAAACAGAAGATGCCATCAAAAGCCTACCAAGAAAAGCCTAGGACCAGATGGATTTTCAGCCAAATTCTACAGGACCCACAAAGAAGAATTAATACCAACACTACTTAAATTATTTCATGAAATAAAAAAGAAAGGAAGCATTAAAAGCTCATTCTACAAAGCTAGTATCAACCTCTTACCAAAACCAGAGATACATCAAAGAAATAAAATTTCAGACCAATATCTCTGATTAACATAGACATAAAAATTCTCAATAAAATTCTGGAAAATTGCATAGAAAAACATATTTTTAAAATGTGCACCATGTTCAAGTGGGGTTCATCCTAGGGGTGCAAGGTTGGTTCAACATATGGAAATCAATAAATGTAATTCATAACATCAATAGACTTAAATATAAGAATTATATGATTATATCAATTTATGCAGAGAAAGCATTTCACTAAATGGAACTACCTTTTGACCCAGCTATCCCACTCCTCAGTCTATACCCAAAGGACTTAAAAACAGCATACTACAGTGACACGGCCACTTCAATGTTTATAGCAGCACAATTCACAAGTGATAAATTGTGGAAGCAACCTAGATGACCTTCAATAGATAAATGAATAAAGAAACTGTGGTATATATACACAATGGAATATCACTTAGCATTAAGATAGAATAAAATTATGACATTTTTATGTAAATGGATAGAGTTAGAGAATATCATGCTAAGTGAAATAAGCGAATCTCAATAAACCAGGGGCCGAATGTTTTTTCTTATAAGTGGGTGCTAATTTATAATGGGGAAGTGGGGCATGGGATGAATGGAGTAACATTGGATGGGACAAAGGTGAGGGGAAGGGAGCAAAGGATTAGGAAAGATGGTGGAATGAGATGAACATCATTACCCTAGGTACATGTATGATTCCACGCATGGTGTGATTCTACTTCATGCACAACCAGAGAAGTGAACAATTCTGCTCCATTTATGTATGATTATTCAAAGAGCTTTCTACTGCCATGTATAACTGATTAGAACTAATAAATAAATAAATAATAAATATATTTAAAATTATATTTAGAGTCACACAGTTAGTTGTGTGTGTTGGCAATATGCTGTTGTCCTTCCCATTGAAGCCTGCTGCATACAGCTATGTAAAGTACAAAAAATTCTCTTAACTTCAGCTAATTTGATTTCATTTCTATAACCTAATGGGGGGAATCTGACTGCCAATATTGTTATAGTTAACACTTTTTCTTTATTTTAAAATTAGCATATGATTCACATAATTATATCATTGATTCAAGTTTCAGTGAATACATTAATTGACTATCATAGAGCTTTTTCTTGTGACAGAAAAACCTAAATTAAAACTGGACTACTGGAAAAAATCAACTATTAAATAGCAAAAAATATTAATAAAAATAATAGCATTAATAAAAGCCTATCAAAAATAATATGTGGATTTTATTCATAAATGTTTGATTTGAAAAAATTAAAACATTAAAGATTAAAAATAAAGGATTGGATACTATGTGTCAGTAATGGGGAGAGCATCAGATAATTTTAATACCTTTAATGAGTATTATTAAACACCAATTGCTGTGGTAAGATTATCTTTCTTTTTCTTTCTGAATTATCTTGATGAGTGTGCTGTTATTATGTCTCTTATTTGCAAGGAAGCTGAGATTAGAGATCTTAATATATTATTCCTAATATTACATAGCTCCTGAGAGAGTTGAGATTTTAATTCATGAATATATAATACTCTTAAACCACTACAATCTTTCTTCCTAATGCAAATATAGTCCTAATAAAAAAGAAGAACCTGAATTTTCTCAATAAGTCTTTAATATTAATTGTTCAAACAATATGATTTCCCTTGCTCCTTAATTCATTTTATTTTCACACTAAGTTATAAAGCTTAAAACCTTGAGTTATACAAAAGAGCCATTATTTGTATATATTTAAGTACCATGATATTCTAAAATAAAGTTTTACCATAAAAATATTTATTTTATTTTGAAAAGTTGAATATACATTTGAAATAAATATATCAACAGCATGGCCTGTCTTTATTCATGTATCACTTATGTAAGAAAAATATAACCTCCATAAGATCTAACCTGCCCTTAGGAGAAGATAGCAGACTTCTATGCAAATCTGAGGGCATCTATATTGAGAATATAAAATGTCTGGGATTGGGAGAATTAGCAAGGGAGATGGTATAGTCTTTGTTTTAAAAAAAGAAAGTATTAACTCCAGTGTCAGCATCCTTGCCCAGTGTGGTACCAGTTACAGTTCTACCAGCCATCAGTACAGTTAGCAGATCAAGCTTATCCATTCACATCAGAACTAAGCAAGGGACTAAACCTCTCCCCACCTCCCTCTACTGCCTAAGGGATGTCCAACTTATGTGAAATTAAAAGGCAAATGAATGTGGAAAAATAAAAAATGTTAAAGAATTCATCTGGGTTATGCAATAAAGCTAAACTATCTAAATAAACAGATTAAATTACAAAACTAAAACTAAAATTTAACATCACTTTGTCATATACTCACCCAAATAAGGGGGTCTGCTACTCATTTATAATGTTCAAAGTAATAATAGAGAAAAAATAATCCTATAAAAACAGAATTGGGACCATATTTTAGGATCAAAGAGTGAAATGCATGGAAATAACTGTCCCAGAGCTGCAAAATAAGATAATGAATTTAACACAGAGTACAGAGAAATAGATCAGACTGCTCAAAAAGTTCATGGAGAAAACTTGCTCTCATTCATGCTCAACATCAACTAACAACAAACTTTGAGAAACATTATGATTCATAGTAACATTAGGGAATATTTTTCTGAAAGTAAAGAAAAACTGATGGTGCATAAGAATACAGAAAAGAGAGGAGAATGAGAGGAAAGATAAGTTTCCATATAAAATCTAAGAGTTACAAAGAATCAACAAGCAGTCTTTGGCAGGCACCATTCTTTTCTTTTTTTTTATGATTTTCTATTTTAGATGTCTCATAGGAGTGGAATTGTATATTGTCTCTTTCTGTGGCTGGCTTATTTCATTTAGCATAATGTCCTCCAGCTTCACCTATGTTGTCACATTTTTTTTAGTATACAAATTGTCAAGAGGTATTTGAAAAGATGTTCAACATCACCAATATCAGGGAAATGCAAATCAAAATCACGGTAATATTTCACCTCACACCTTAGGATGATTATTATATTAAAATAAATAAATAAATAACTCTTAGAAAGTATGTGGAGAGCTTGGAACCCTTGTACACTATTGGTGGGAATACAAAATGATGCAGCTGCTGTGGAACAATATGAAGTTTCTTCAAAAATTAAAAATAACATTGTCATACAATCAGAGATTAAAGTTGAGAGATTAGAAGCACTGAGCACTCTCCTGCTTCTCCATAAGGCAGATCAAAATGACTGGAGTATAGCAGCTTATTGAGGTCGATGATCAGGGGAGAATGCTGGAGTTCAACAGTGGATAAGCAAAGACTTTCAGAAATCCAGAGACTATGAATGTAGACTAGAGGGTGAAATAACATCACAGCTCTAACTTCAAAAAAAAGAGAGTGTCCCTTTTACAAGGAACCTGCTATGATATCCCCAGCACAGATCTTTGAGACTCCAGTCTCTCTCTGCCCAAATAACTTCAGAGAATCTTTATCTAGGGAATTCTGTATTTTTCTCTAGTTTACTTAAACCACACCCTCTAGCCACCGAAAAAAAAAAAACACCACAAAGCAAAGAAGGGAATGAGTAACCTCCATTTTTATTCTGTTCAAGGTGAACACAGCCTAAGAAGACACAGGGAAGCTTTGAGCAGCATAGGTCACAAATATTCACTTTTCTCTGGTCCTTAAATTAAGAACTTCAACAGAAGAAAATTTTTTATTTTTTATTAGAACTTTTTGTTTGTTTTTGATGTTTTGCTTTCCCCTCCTTCCCTCCCTCCCTCTCTCCCTCTCTCCCTCCTTCCTTCCTTTCTTCCTTCTTTGCAGTGCTGGATATCAAATCTGGCACCTAGAGCACATTAGGTTGTTCTTGTGCCATTGGGTTACATTCTCAGTCAAGATGAGAGGAATAGCACCTTGTTCTGGACATTACCTAGCTCTGCTTTAAACTTGATTGATACTTCAACTTAAAGCATAAGGAGAATAAAAGCACAAAGCCAACTATCCAGCCCCAAGGTCATAGCTATGGGTGGTCTTATATCCTGCTGCTGAGCATTAACATTCATAGCAACAGCGGAGAGACACAACATAATATTTTTTTCAGGTGTACGCTGCACATATGAAAGACTTTGTCATTGGTTACAGTGATATCCTATCACATCACACATTGCTGATAACCTTAGAGGTGAGTACCACAGAGCAACATAGGTGACTCTGACCTCTGCTCTCCCTAGAAGCTTCAACAGTGTCTAATAGAGGATACAGGCTCCAGGCTTATTGCCATGATTGGAAAAATGGTAATTTAATTGCTTTCAAGTAACACAGCCAATATCAACAGAGCCTAAGGAACCCTCCAAATCTTGATAGTAACTTCCATTATCATTGGAGTAACCACAGAGTGTGCACACTGTATACTCTATTACCTTCAGAACACCTGCCTTAACAACCAGAAGGACCCTGATCTTGACAGACATAACAAGAAAGTAGTTTCCTCAATGGGCATCCTGCACATTGTCAAAATATACCAATCATGGTTATAGAAAACACAGAAAATGAAATGAAAACCATTTGGAATTAAACTTAACACTACACAACAAACTGACATTGTAGAACATGTAGTAAAGAAAAGGGTGCTTACTAAGAAGCCACATACTTAAAAGTGGAAAAAATATTCATCCCAACATATACACAGACCTCAACATAGAAAAACAGAAATATAAAAAAGCAATATGATATCTCTTAAAATTCATAAATCTCTCCTAACAAATGTCAAAGATATGAAATGAATGAAATGTTAAAGAATTCGAAAGAATGCTTTTTAAAGCTCAATGATTCCCAAGAGAATACAAATAAATTAAAAAAAAAAATAAGGAGAAGATGATGTTGGGCCAGAGGGAAGCAGCATTCTGTGTCACTCTGTGACCCAGATCTCAGCTAGTGGGAATATTGCATCTCTGAGAGTGATAGAAGACACCTACCTATACAATGTTCTCACATAGAAATCACCAGTGCTGTGTCCCCGCGCAGGGTTCCAGGCCTCAGTGTTTCAGCAGGACTCCTGACTCCTGACACCCAACCTTCTCTAGCCAAAGCAGGGCTCAGGAGCGCCTTAGCAGCATCACCTATCAGCACCACTGCAGAACTCCCAGACATCCCTCACTCCCACGCAGGACATTCAGCTGCTACCTATCCTCAGCACAAAGCCATCACCTGGCTCCCCTCCCCCCACCTGACAGCCCTCACCTCACCGGACACTCTGGCGCTGGAAACAGACTGGCTTGATCTTGGCTCACCTTCTTTGCCATATTTGGTGGATGCAGTTCCCAGATCAGAACTCCAGCTGGCCAGGTACTCGGTTTCCAACTTCCCCTTCTCCCCAGTGGCAGCACACTAGCTACCCAACATAAAACAGCTCTCATCTGGACAGGTGCACAGCATGACCAGGGCACTGCCCACTGGAGCCATGGTGTGAGAGTTTCCTCAATTGGAAACTGCTAAGGGAGAGGGAGATGAGGCTAAAGTTTGGAGCCTAACAGAGAGAACAGGAACAGGGAAATTTCCAGGCAAGATAGGGAGTTAATTCCGGATGCTCAAGTCATATGAGAGGTTCCAAAAAAGACCCTTGAGGTGCAGACTCCCTGCAGAGACTGGTGGGTGCCACTTCCCACTTCCAGGTGCCCTGCTTCAGGACCAGCCTTCCCACCCTGGTTACCTCCACCATCCTGAGGGTAGAGACACCAGCTTACAACAGACAACTCCACCTATTGGATGAGAAAGGAAGCATGAAAGATATGGATCTCTAAAACTAGCAACAATCCTGGTTTCTTCCTTTGAGAATTTTTTTTTTCTCTTTTTCTTCTCCCCTTCTACACTCTGGTCCTCATGTCCCCAACATATGTGAAAGAACTTTGCATGAATTAGGATTTGGGGACTACGACATCTGAATAATATAATATTGAGGTGTTGTATATGCCCTCCTTTTTTTCTTTTTTCTTCTGTTATATTTTCCCCTCCAATGTTTATAATTTTAACATCATTTATTTTTCTAAATACATATATGTGTTTGTTTGATGTACTCTACTGTCTTCCAACAAAGTTGTCTAACCTAAATTATTTCAAATCTATTCTCTTTCTATTTACCCTCTTCATTAGATTTCTATTTCACACTTCCAAAGATATATTAACACTCTATCCTTATATCCTGCCTCCTCAGCATATCATCCTACACCCCAATCCCAGTTCATTGTCCACCATCAGAAACTGCAAACCCTTTTACAAAACTACTGATTATATTATAGATAATAATCAAATCCAACATTTCTGTATATTGAGACCAAACTGTAAACATCTTAATAGCAATGAATTGTTCATAGGTGGCATTCTGTTGATAATGGAATCTGTTAACATTGTCCTTCCCCAAAAGGAGAGTTTTTGGAACCCTACAAGAGGACAACAAACCTACAGGGTAAAGAGAGTAACACCCCAAACCCACAGAGCTAGAATGGAAGACACAAATGCAACATGAAAAGACAATGGAAAAAAGTTCCCCCAAACAAATCAAGATACCACACTATTAGAATCCTTGGCCAACACAGCAGAAGAAATTACAGAGGAGGAGTTCAATATGTACAAGATTAAAATGTTCTGTGAACTCAAGGAGGATATAAGAGAGCAAATACAGGCAGCAAAAGATCATTTTGAGAAGGAGATACATAAACAAATACAGGAAGAAAATATTCACCTCAACATGGAGATAGAGGTTCTAAAAAACAACCAAACAGAAATCCTTGAAATGCAAGAAATAATAAACCAAATTAAAGGCTCAAATGAAAGCATCACCAACAGAGTAGACCACTTTGAAGATAGAACATCAGAAAATGAAGACAAAATATATAATCTTGAAAAGAACATAGATCACACAGTGATGATGATAAGAAACCATGAACAGAACATTCATGAAATATGAGATAGCATACAAAGACCAAATTTAATAGTTACTGAGATAGAGGAAAGCATAAAGTTCAAAACCAAAGGAGTGAACACTCTATTCAATGAAATAATATCAGAAAACTTTCCAAACATGAAGAATAAATTGGAAATCCAAATTCAAAAAGCCTACAGGATGCCAAATGTACAAAATCACAACAGATCCACAACAAGACACATTATAATAAAATGTCCAACATACAAAATAAGGAGAGAATTTTAAAAGCCACAATAGAAAGGAATCAGATTATATATAGGAGAAAACCCAATTAGGATAATGGCAGATTTTTCAACACAGACCATGAAAGCTAGAAGATCCTGGAACAACATATACCAAGCTCTGAAAGAAAATGAATGCCAACTAAGAATCTTGTATCCAGCAAAATTAAGCTTTAGATTTGATGATGAAATGAAAACCTTCCATGATAAACAAAAAATGAAAATAATTTACAACTAGAAAACCAGCACTACAAAACACGCTTGGTAAAATATTCCATGAAGAAGAAACAAACAAACAACAACAACAACAACAAAAAAAAATGAAAATCAGCAGAGAGATGTAGTACCCTAAAGGAAAAACTAATCAAAGAAGAAAATCAAGTCAAGTTAAATAACAAAAAATAAACAAATATGGCTGGGAATACAGACCATGTCTCAAAAATAACCCTGAATGTTAATGGCTTAAACTCACCAATCAAAAGACATAGGCTAGCTAGCAGATTGGATTTTCAAAAAAAAGTACCCAACAATATGCTGCCTCCAAGAGACTGAAGGTGAAAGGTTGGGAAAAATTATACCACTCACATGGACTGCAGAAGCAAGCAGGGATTTCATACTCATATCAAATAAAGTAGACTTCAAGCCAAAGCTAATCAAAAGGGATAGAAAAGGACATCACATACTGCTCAAGGGAACCATAAACCAATAATACATAACAATCATAAATATATATGCCCGAAACAGTGGAGCAGCTTTGTTTATCAAAAAAAAAAAATTCTTCAAGAGTCAAATTGACCAGAACACAATAATCTTGGGTGACTTTAACATACCTTTCTCACCACTGGATAGATCTTCCAAACAAAAATTGAATAAAGAAACTATAGGTCTCAATAATTCAATCAATAACTTTGACTTAATTGTCATATATGGAATATTTTATCCTGCATCAAGTGAATGTACTTTAATCTCAGCAGCAACTGGATCCTTCTCTAAAATAGACTATATAATATGCCACAAAGCAACTCTTAGCAAATATAAAAAAAGTAGAGATACTACCATGCATTTTATCAGATCATAATGGAATGAAATTAGAAATCAATGACAAAGTAAAAACTTCTCCAACACCTGGAGACTAGACAATATGCTACTGAATGAACAATGTGTTGCAGAAGATATCAAGGAGAAAATTAAAAAATTCTTAGAGATAATGAGAACATAGACAAAACATATCAAAATCTCTGGGACACTATGAAAGCATCACTAAGATGAAAGTTCACTGCACGGAGTTCATTCCTTAAAAGAAGAAAATGTCAACAAATAAATGACCTAACATTACATCTCAAAGACCTAGAAAAAGAAAAACAAATCAATACCACAAGCAGTAGAAAACAGGAAATAATTAAAATTAGAGGTGAAATCAATGAAATCAAAACAAAAGAAACAATTGAAAAAATAGACAAAACAAAAAAAGTGGTTCTTTGAAAGAATGAATAAAATTGACAAACACTTATGTATACTAACAAAGAGAAGGAGAGAGAAAACTCAAATTACTAACATATGTGTTAAAAAAGGTAATATCACAAAAACACCACAGAAATACAGAAGATAATTAGAAATTATTTTGAAACTTTATACTCCAATAAAATAGAAGATATTGAAGGCATCAACAAATTTCTTAAGTCATATGATTTGCCAAAATTGAATAGGGATAATATGCACAATTTAAACAGACCAATATCAAGTGAAGAAATAAAATAAACCATAATAAGCCTATCAACCAAGAAAAGCCCAGGACCAGATGATACACAGCCAAGTTCTACAAGTCCTTTAAAAAAGAACTAATACCAATACTCCTCAATGTATTTCAGGAAATAGAAGAAGAGGGAGCACTTCCAAATTCATTCTATGAGGCCAATATAACCCTGGTTTCAAAACCAGGCAAAGACACATCAAAGACAGAAAATTTTAGACCAATATCTCTAATGAACATAGGTGCAAAACTTCTCAATAAAATTCTAGCAAATCAAATACAAAAACATATCAAAATGATAGTGCATCATGATCAAGTGGAATTCATCCCAAGGATGCAAGGTTCTTTCAACATACAAAAATCAATAAATGTAATTCATCACATCAATAGACTCAATGATAAGAATTATATAATCATTTCAATAGATGCAGAAAAAGCATTTGACAAAATACAGCACCCCTTCATGTTCAAAACACTAGAAAAACTAGGGATAACAGGAACATATCTCAACATAGTAAAGGCTATCTACAATAAGCCCCAGGACAACATCATTCTAAATAAAGAAAAACAAAGGCATTCCCTCTAAAAACTGGAACAAGACAAGGATGTCCTCTTTCACCATTTCTATTTAACATAGTTCTTGAAACACTGGCCACAGCAATTAGACAGATCTGTCACCATACACGAAACTCAACTCAAAATGGATCAAGGACCTAGGGATAAAACCAGAGACCATGTGTCTAGTACAAGAAAAATTAAGCCATAATGTCCATTGCCCTCAGTCCGGCTGCAGCAAAATAACCGGGGGGTGACGAACAACTTGTGTACGTTGATACAGCAGGAGTGGGAGCCGTTTATTGTAGGACAGGAGTGGTACTTATACATTCCACACAGCTTATCTAATTAACATAAACTAGATACAGCAGTCAACCAATAAGGAATCTCCACACTTAATGGCATTAACATAAACTAGATACAGCAGTCAACCAATAAGGAGTCTCCACACTTAATGGCATTAACATAAACTAGATACAGCAGTCAACCCATAAGGAATCTCCACACTTAATGGCTAGCTGGAGTTATTTCACAAACCACTACCTCTGGCAAAATGCCAGGCGCCATCTAGACTTGTTTACAGACTCTAACAGTCCATCATGTGGGATTAGGTCTCAACTTTTTTAATAAGACTCCTTTGGCACAGAATTAAAATCAAGAGTCAATAAATGGGATGGATATATTAAAATCAAGAATCAATAAATGGGATGGACTTAAACTAAAAAGTTTCTTCTCAGCATAAAACAACAAAACACAAAACAACCTGTGAGGTGAATAGAGAGCCTGCATCTTAGGAGCAAGTCTTTACCAGTCACACATCAGATAGAGCACTAATCTCTAGGGTATATAAAGAACTCAAAAAGCTAAACACCAATAAATAAATAAATAAATAAATAGGCCAAGAACCTGAACACTTCTCTAGACACTTCTCTAGAAGTGAATATACAATCAATCAACAAATAAATGAAAAAATGTTCATCATCTCTAGCAATTAGAGACATGCAAATCAAAACTACTCTTAAGATTTCATCTCACTCCAGTCAGAATAGCAGCTATTATGAAGACAAACAACAGTAAGTGTTGGCGAGGATGTGGGTAAAAAGATACGCTCATACACTGATGGTGGAACTGCAAATTGGTACAGCCCATATGGAAAGTATATGGTGATTCCTTGGAAAATTGGGAATAGAACCACCATTTGACCCAGCTATCCCTCTCTTCTGTCTATACCCAAAGGACTTAAAAAGAGCATACTACAGGAACACAGCCATATCAGTGTTTATAGCAGCACAATTCACAAGAACTAAACTGTGGGACCAACCTAGATGCCCTTCAGTAGATTAGTGGATAAAAAAAATGTGGCATATATACATAGTGGAATATTACTTGGCAATAGAAAAGAATAAAATATTGGCATGTAAGTGGATGGAGTTGGAGAAGATAATGCTAAGTGAAGTTAGCCAATCCCAAAAAAACAAATGCTGAATGTTTTCTCTGATATAAGGAGGCTGATTCATAGTGGGGTAGGGAGAGGGAGCATGGTAGGAATAGACAAACTCTAGATAGGGCAGAGGGGTGAGAGGAGATGGAAGGGGGAAGGGGGTTAGCAATGATGGTGGAATGTGATGAACATCATTATCCAAAGTACATGTATGAAGACACGAATTGGTGTAAACATACTTTATATACAACCAGAGATATGAAAAATTGTGTTCTATATGTGTAATAAGAATTGGAATGCATTCCTCTGTCATTTATTTTAAAAAAAATCTATAAAAAATTTAAAAAGATAGTATAGGATATGAAAGTGATTTTGAAAAAGAATGCATTGAAATCTTAGAAATTGAGAACACAATATGTCAGATAAAAAATGTAGTTGAAAGCCACAACAATAAATGAGATCAAGCAGAGAAAAGAATATCAGAGCTTGAGACAAACTGTCAAAACAGTACATTAGGACAGCAATTTTTTTAAAATAAAAATTAAAAGAATAAGGAATAAAAAGAACACGCAAGGTCTTTAAGATATCATTAAAAATATCAAGCCTCCAAATAATTGGCATGTCAGAGAAAGAATAGCTACCTGCTGAGTGCATAAAAAAGAATCTCAGTGAAATAATAGCAGAAATATCCCCAAATTTTGTCAAACACATGGGCTTCCAGGAACAG
Source organism: Marmota monax (assembly GCF_021218885.2). Taxonomy (NCBI): domain Eukaryota; kingdom Metazoa; phylum Chordata; class Mammalia; order Rodentia; family Sciuridae; genus Marmota; species Marmota monax. The sequence goes on from NW_026695022.1 coordinate 226,052, forward strand.
CAGTCATTTAGAATCCCACAAAGACCTGACCAGAAAAGAACCTCTTCACCACATACTATTGTTAAATTTCCAAAATAAACATGACAAAGAGACAATATGAAAGCTGAAAGAAAGAAGCTCTGAGTTACATTTAAAGGCAGACTTCTCAGGATAACTGAAGATTTCTCAGCAGAAACCCTAAAGGACAGGAGAACATAAAACAATGAATTTAAATTTTGAAAGAAAAAAAAGATAGAAACAAGGTTTCTATCCCAGCCAGGATGGCAATCACATAGAATTAATGAAGAAATAAAGACCTTCCAAAATAAGCATTAACTAAAGGAATTAATGACTGCTAGACCAGCATTAAAAAAGATACTTAAAGGAATTCTTCATCCAGAAGAGAAGGCTAGATTAGTATAATTATGAGAAAGCACAAAGAAGAATAAACCTCACTAGAAGAGAAGACATGCCAATGAAAAATAGAAAAGAATCAAACTTTACCATTAAGTTAAAATAGTAATATCAAAGATGAGTAATAGAGGAAGAAATAGACATAGTGCATCCAAAACAACTAGAAAAAAAGCAACAAAATGACTAGAACAATTACATACCATCCAATATTAACCATGAGTGTAAGTGGCCTTAATTTTCCAAGTTAATAAAAAAAAAAAAAAACAGCCTAGCTGACTGGGTTAAAAAATAAGACCAAACAATATATTACTTACAAGAAACTCACCTGACCTGCCAAGACATACATAGACTGAGGATGAAAGTAGCTATAATTACATCTGATAAAACAGACTTTAAGCCAAAATCAGAAGAGACAAAAAAAAGGTCAGCACATAATAATCAAGAAAACAATTCATTAAGAAGATAAAATTATTTTAAATATATATTCACCAAATGTTGGAGTACCCAATTTTCTAAAACAAATACAACTGGACATAAAGGAAGAGATAGGCCCAAATACAATAAGAGTGGGTGACTTTAATACCCCACTCCACCAATAGAAAGAACATCCAGGCAAAAAATTCAACAAGGAATCATTACTTCTGAATTAAACTATCAATCAAATGGACTTCAGAGACATTTACAGAATATTCTAGTCATCAGATGGAGAATACACATTTTTTTCCCATGGGCAAATGGAAATTTTTCTAAACAAAAAGAGGGAAGAATCATATATTACATCATAATGAAGTCTTAACAAAAAATTTTAAAAGTCTTCCACCTTTTCAAATCACAATGTAATGAAACTAGACATCAATAACAAGAATGACTATTCAAACACAAAGAATGAACAACACTATTGAACAAATATGGGCAATGAAGACATTAATGGAGAAATTTAAAAATTCCTAGAATGCAAATGAAAACAAAATATAGCAGAATATGTGGGATAAAACTAAAGCTGTAATAAGTAATAAGAATAAATTTTATAACAATGAAGACATACATTATAAAATAGACTTGGGCTGGGGTTTTGGCACAGTGGTAGAGTGCTTCCTAGCACATGTGAAGCACTGGGTTCAATTCTCAGCACCTCATAAAAATAAAGGTATTGTGTCCATCTACAACTAAAAAAATGTTTAAAAAATTGACTTATGTAAGTAATCTAATGATGTGTCAAGTCTAAGAAAAACAATAGCAAACTAAATCCCAAATTAGTATAAGGAAATTAATTTTAAAAAATCAGTGCAGAGATACATAAAATGAAGAATATCTGAAGAATAGAAAGGATCAATTGAGATGAATAGCTCTTTCTTTGAAAAGAAACAAACTTTTCAAATCTTTAACAAACCAAAAGTAAACAGAGAGAAAACATAAATAAATAAAATTAGAGGTGAAAAGGGAGAGATTACAGAGATAAAACTGGAATTCAAAGATTCATTAGGAAATATGTTGAAAGAATATTTGCCAAAAAATTGGAAAAATCTAAAAAAAAAGACAAATTTCTGTACACATAAGTCCTACCAAAATTGAAACATGATGATATAAAAAAGCCAATATATAATAACAAGTAATGAGGTTGAAGTGTAATAAAAAGGATCCCACTGGAGAAAAGCAGATATTCAGAAAGATTCATTTCTAAATTCACTGCAGAAACTCTATTTTTAAAGAATTAACACCAGAGATTCTCAAACTAAATCATAAAATAAAAAGGGAAGAAATCCTTCCCAATTCATTGCATGAAGTCAGTATTAACCTACTTCAAAAAGTAGGGCACAACAACAAGAAAGAAAGAAAGAAAGAAAGAAAGAAAGAAAGAAAGAAAGAAAGAAAGAAAGAAAGAAAGAAAGGAAGAAAGAAAGAAAGAAAGAAAGTTATAAATAATATCAACACAGATGCAAACATCATCAATAAAATAGTTTCAAATTGAATTCAGCAGTACCTTAAAAAGATCAGGCACCATAATCAAGTTGGTTTCATTCCAGGGATACAGAGATGTTTCAACATATGCAAATTAATACACCTAATATAGGAAATAAATAGAATTATGGATTAACTCAATAGATGCAGAAAAAAATCTTTGGTAGAATTCAACATTTCTTCCTGATGAAATCCCTGAAAGTTAGGTATAGAAGTATCATATCTCAAAATAATAAACGCTACATGTGACAAACTCATAGTCAATATCATATGGAATGGGGAAAAACTTCAAAGATTAGGAACAAGATCAGGGTACATATTCTTACCACTATTGTTCAATATAATAATAGAAATTTTAACCAGAGCAATTAGACAAGAGAAAGAAGTAAAAGAGATTTTTTTTTTTTTTAAAAAAATGGAAGGAGAAAATCAAGTTATCACTGTTTTTTGATGAGATGAGTTGATACTTATAAAACACAAATGAATCCAACAAGAAACTCTTGGAATTGATTTTAAAAAATTGAGCAAAGTGGGAGAGTACAAAAATCAACATACAAAAATTGTTACTAGCAATAAAAAAACTTGCTAAGAAATAAATCACGAAGATAATATCATTCACAATAGTCTCAAAAATATTTAGATATAAACCTAACTAAGGAGGTGTAGAAAATCTACCACTAAAATTACAATACACTGAAGAAAGAATTTGAAGAAGACACTAGAAAATAGAAATACCTGATATTCATGGATGTGCAGAAGATTCTTTAAATGGTTACACTAAGCATACTAAGCAATCAAATGTTTCAGTGCAGTCCCATCAAAAATACCAAGGATGTTCTTCATACAAATAAAAAAAAGTCCTGAAGTTCATATAGAAACACAAAGTCCCAAATATCCAATGCAATCCACAGCAAAAAAGTGCAATCCTGGAAACATCACAATACTCATACATTTAAAATGTGCTCTAGAAGCATAGTAATAAAAACAGCATCACAATTCATAATTGCTAAATTCAGGATCCAGCCCAGGTTCCCATTAACAGGTTAATGGATAAAGATAATACAGTATATGTACACAATGGAAGCTTACTCAGCCATAAAAATAATGAAATTATGTCATTCGCTGGTAAATGGATGGAACATCATGCTAAGTGAAATAAGTCAGATTCAGAAAGTCAAGTGTCAGATGTTTTATCTCATATGCAGAAGCTAGAGCAAAATAAAGAAAAAAAGGAGGTGGATCAATGAAGATAAAAGAGAGGTCAATGTAGTAGAGAAAGAGGATTGGGTGCGGGGAGAAACTGCAGAACGAAATTGATTAAAGTGTGCTATGTACATATATGGATATACCACAGTGAATTCTACTTTGATGTGTATCTACAAAGCACCCATTTTAAAAATAACAAAAAATAGAAGAAGACCAGTAGAGTAATTGAAGGCAAGTAGAGAAGGAATAAAAGGAGTGAAAGTCGAAGTACTGGGGTTTGAAACAGAGCAAATTATAGTCCATGCATGTATATATATATATGTCAAAATAAACTTCACTATTAATTATAACTATAATACACTAGTAAAACATTTTAAAGAAAACAGTATGCTACTAGCAGGAAAAAAACAGACACATAAACAAACATGACATAATGAAATAAACCTGTGAAATAAACCTGTGCATCTACAGTCAACTGAAAAGCAAAGTCACAGTCATTCATGGGAGAAAAGACAGCCTATTCAACAAATGATGATGTGAAAACTAGATATTCACTTGGAGTAAATTGAAACTAGATCCTTATATCTCAATCTTTTCAGAAATCAAACTCAAAATGGATCAAAGACCTAAATGTAAGAGCTGAAACTCTTATAAGAAAACATGAGAAAAACATTCCAAAATATCACAATCCTCTTTCCTGAATAGGACCCTATACTCAGGAAACAAAAGGAAGAATTGACAAGTAGGATTATCTTGAATTAAAAGAGCTTTTGTGAGGCAAAGGAAACCATCAGCAAGTAGGGAATCTAAAAAGTAGGGAAAAAAATCTTTGCAGCTATTTCCCCAAAAGGTGAGTAATATTTATAACATATAAATAATTCAAAATATTTAATAATAAAACAAGTAATCCAATCAGAAAGGGGTAAATGATCTGAACAGTTCTCAAAAGAAGTACAAAGGGCCAATAAATGTATGAAAAAATGCTAAACATAATTAGCTATCTGGGAAATGCAAATCAAAATTACACTGAGAATATATCTCACCTCAGCCAGGATGGCTACTATCAAAACAATAAAAAAGTAAGAAATACTGATGAGAACATGAAGAAAAACATTTTTTATACACTACTGATAGGAATGTAAATCAGAATAGCCACTAAAGACAAGAGTATTGTTGGACATGGTGCTGCACCTCTGCCATCCTAGCTACTAGGAGGCTGAAGCAGTTCAAGCCAGCCTCAGCAATTTAGTGAGGCCCTAACACAATTTAGTATGCCCTGTATCAATCAATAAATAAATGTATAAAAAGGCTGGGGTTATTGCCCAGTGTTTAAGCACTCCTGTATTGAAGAGGAGGAGAAGGAGGAAGAAGAGGAGGAGAAGGAGGAAGAGGAGGACGAGGAGGAGGAGGAGGGGGGGGGAGGGGGAGGAGAAAGAAAACAGTGTGAAGTTTCCTCCAAAAATGAAAAATAAAGCTACACATAATCCAGATCCTTTATTCTATTCTATTTCACCACTATGCTCAAAAGACCTGATGAGACCAATTTTAGAACAGGAAAGTTTACTTGGCCCTCATGTTTTTAGAGATCTCAGTCCATAGACTACCAGCTTTACTTCCCTGGACCTGGGCAGAGGAAGAACATCAAATCAGAAGAGTGTGACAGAGAAAAGCAGCTCAGAACATGACAATCAGGAAGCAGAGAGAGAGTTTCCCTCATCAGGGACAAAACGGCATTTCATGAGTGACCTACCTCCTCCAGCCACAACTGACCTGCCTACAGTTACCACCCAGTTAATCCATTCAAGTGGATTCATGCATGGATTAGGTTGTCTTTCATAACCTAATCATTTCACCTTTAAACATTCTTGCATTGTCTCACACATGAGCCTTTGGGGCTCATCTAAACCATAACACAGCTATTCCACTTCTGTGTATATACAAAGCAAATGAAATGAGTGTACAAAGGAGATTCCTGAATATATGGGTGTGAGCTAAATAAGCCAGACACAAAAATACAAATATCACATATTTTCTATCATATATAGAAACCAAAAAAAAGGAAGACCCTGAAGTAGAAGAGGGAATAACAACAGAGAAGGGGAAGGGAATATAGGGGTTTGGGGTGGGGAGAAGGAAGGGCAAAATAGTCCAGAAAGGAAGGTAGACATGATCAAGGCACAACATATGTATGCATGTGTTACCATGAAACCTATTAATTTTAATAATTATTATATTGATAATTATAATAAAAAGAAATTGTCATACAACCCAGAAATCCTTCCCCTGGCTATATGTATCCAAAAGAATGAAGAAAGGATGTAAAGAGGTATCTGCATTTCCATGTTCAATACATCATTATTCACAATAGCCAAGACAGGGAAACAACATAACCTATCCATTGACAGATGAATAAAGAAAAGTGTCAAATACATACGATGGAAGATTATTCAATCTTATAAAAAAAGGTATTCAATTATCCTCTGTTTCTATTTCTTCATTGATAAAATAAAAGTTATTGCAATACATTCCACACATAATTGTCATCAACAAAATAATAATATTCATGTTAACTATTTTATTTCATAATAGAAAGCAATCAATGCAATACAGCTATAAATATGATGGTATGATTTTTATTGTATTTTTATTGTATTTTTATTTTATTTCTATAGTGACTACTTAATACAAGAGTGAAGTTAGGGAACTCCAAGAAAGTTTTATTTTTGCCTCAGTTTATAAGTTAACCAATTTATGCACACATGACAAGAAATGTGTATTTTACATTTACACAGAATAAACATTTAGCATGTTTTTTTTTAAATTATATGTCAGGATCTTCCTACATTAAAAAAAAAGGCACTTGATAGATGTTGAATGACTAAAAGCAGGAAAAGAAAGATAAAATAAGAATAATTTGACAGTAACCCAAATACTTAATATATGCTAAAAATGTATAAATGAGAGTTACCATTTAGATTTAATACATTTCTAAATGCCCGACATTAGCTGTTAGCATAGGTTAATCCAGACAAGTAATTAACATGAATCATCTTTACTAATTCTATATTGACATACCCCTACATTAGAAAATGTCTTAATATTATCAAACAGAAATTTTCATACACACTATCATATATTGGTCCATACGTTGTACTTGCTGGATACATTATGAATGTGAAGAATGTGAAACTAGATTATCTTGTCCAATTTATCATGAAATATATAGTGATATCTACTGCATTAATTTTTAAATATCTATACCAATTACTGATACAATATCTCTCTCAAAATTTATTGTATAATAACATTGATAACAATTTCTGCTGCTATATGCCAAAAATGAATGGATGAGCCAGATTGCAATACTAATCCTATATTTTGGTTTGCAAACATTTTAGTGTGAAATGTTATTTGGAAGCCCAACATATGCAATAAATAAAACTCAAGCAGCTACAATCAAAATAATTTGGAAGAAGAAAACTTCAGTAAGGAAAAGAAAATTTGGAGCCAAGTTTGACCCTTATTGTTCTATACAAGATCCTTTTAAATTCTCACATAAGAGTTCAACAAAACTGATGAAGTGGGAGCATTAGCAAACATATGCTCATAAGTAGCAACCAACAGTATTTTGAAACATCTTAAGGATTCCTGAGGCCAAACTCTTCTAAGTTATTTTTAATTAATTAATTTGTTTTCTTAAATAATTTTTTAATCTATGCTTTTTAATTGAAGATAGGCAAGGTCGTTTTTAAGTGGAATACAAATAGTAATTCTAATAAGACATATGGGGGGGAAACTAACAAAAATGAGATACTTAGAAAAATGATTTTATTAATCTCCCATTCAAATAAAGGTGATGTTTAAAGCATACAATGGAAAAAGACACTCCTAATTCATAGAGCTACCATAATGTCTTGATGGAAAAAAACTTACAACAATATTTGAAGATCAATTCCACTAGTGATTAAAGGCATTCTCCCAATGCTCCTTCTCTCTAAGGTATTTTCTTTGAGGAATCCTGAAAATACTAGAAAAGCTTTCACAAGAGAGTAGAAGAAGGAAATAACTCTGTTTGTGAGCCAAAAGTCTCTATCAATATTTTACCAACCCATCTATTTTTTATCATCTAAAAACAAGGCTCAGGAGCTTTTTAAATGGTGTGTACTTTCAGCAACTTAACTATAAACTTTGACAAGCGGAAGTTATAAAAGCAAAGGTAACTGTAAATCAATGACCTCAATAATACTGTTACTGAAAAATTAATCCAACGAGATTATTAAAATAATTTTCTATTAAAAACACCATAATCTCCTTGATACATGCACTTTACAAGTTTCTAGCAAAACTGGATATGTAATTTAAAGGAATGTCTTCTGTTTTATATGTCATTTTAAGAATGCTTTATTGAGGTGTTAATGATTCTTACTTCCACAGTTTCCATAAGACTCCTCACAGTTCTGTTATATTTTATGTTTATGATATTCATCTGCAATAAGTTTTCAAAATGTTACTGTCATCTATAATTATGTGGCATTAGGTTATTTATACAATTTTGTATTATCTGAGAATGAATACAAATAATATAAAGAACTTACTGCTAATTAGGTAGTGAGATACCTTATCTGATATTGCCACTATATAAAAAGTTCAGGACACTTTTTTGTCAATTTAAAACTTGATACTTGACAGAATTATTGAAAATAAAAAATGTTATGAATCATACAAGCCAATAACTTTATATTTCATTATTTTAAAGTATACAAAAGATAAGCTGTATCCCCAGTGGCCCTGACTGATGAAGTTATGTCATTTAACCTAATAGATTTAGGCAACATCAAAATACTGTCTTAGAAATAAAAAAATAAAACCTGAGACTTTCAGTTTCAAATTTTCCCCTTTGGGCTGAGACTTCATAGATACAAATAATTTTTATAGCATTAAATTTAAATTTCTTTCATTATAAGAATAATAAAGCAACACACAGAGCTGATCTCCTAACAGCACCAATTGAAACCAGGAGACAGAGAAATGATTTTTCTTCCATGCTTAAACAAATAACTACTGATCTCTAAATTAATTCTTAGAAAAGATATCTTTCAACAACATGAACTAAATAAAGCTCCTTTCAGGAAAATAAAAAAAACATAAATTTTACTACAGAATTTTTAAAGACTATATTTGTATTCCAACTGGAATATTTTAAAGAAAGAAAGACAGGTTATTGGATACAGATGCTTTTTTTTTTAGGACATCCAGTTGACCCAGAAGGGAGGCTTAAAGGTGATACTCAACAGTTCTCCCTTGGTTTCAAGTAAGTTCATAGTGGAACCTACATTGATAAAGGAAAAAAATTTAATATGAGGAATTTCACTACTTTAAAAGCCTAACTCTCAAATTAAATTCTTTGGGAATAATTAACTCCTCATTAACAAGGCAATTAGGGAAAAAATTTAGAAGGATAATCCGATGATTTTATATTTTGGCAGTTATGTGAGCAGCTATGCTGAGGACTGTGCACACACTGGCTAAGAAGAGACCTGGGCATCTACAAATAACAGTGAACACCACCAAATAGATGCTAGATCATAATAAGTGTTCAGATCTTAAAATTTTAAGATTATATATATATGGAATAAATACAATATAGATCCTAGGAGGGAAAAACTAGCCAGAGGAGGGGAATATATCTCTAAATTCAGAGGAAGATAATAATTTTGGGAAAAGATTATTAGAATATTTTAGAAAGAATTTTTAGAAAAATATTTAGCATTTGTAAGGTTGCAAACAGTTGAAGAATTTACAGTATAGTATTTTACATTATAAAAAGGATTTCCTGTTTGTTTGTTTTATCATAGGTGTGACAGAATAATGTACATAAATATCACTAGAGGTAGTTCCCATACTACCCATGCAAAATAGAATACCAAGGTTCGCTGAAGATATAGAATAAATAGACCTTTCTTTGCATTCCTACTTATTTCTCTATCATCTGCATTATTCACTATGTATGACTCTTATCTCTTGTCCTTACTTTAGGGCAATTACTTTCTTTACAAGGTCGATTTAGTATCAATATTGATTAATGAGTCTTTTTGCACTTCAATGGTGAACTTTCTTGGCGAAGAAATTGGGGAGAATTTTCAAAGGGAAAGTCATCAAGAGGATATATTTATTTTCCAGAATTTCAGTCTCTATGTTTTTGATAAAAGAAAATCTAAGACAAGATCTATGTTACAAATTAGATCCCAAATTATATTGTGGACCTAGGGTAATAAATTTAAAAAATTAATTTTTAAAAAATAAATAATAATAATAATTTTAAAATAAAATATTTTTTTTAAAAAAAACAGGAAATGTGGGGACCCAGTGTACTTCTAAAATGTGAATATGAGAATGTGAAGGTGACAATTATGTAGTTTTGTTTAAGGACCAGGGAAATTCTACAACTGAACATAAATTACGGAATGTATAGAATCTACAACTGAAGCTATGTTATGTTAATTATATTTGATAATTATGTTTTATAGAATAACATAGTTGCAATGTTATTAGATTAATACATTATACATTTTAAGCAATTGAAATGAATGCATGCCAGAAGGGGCTTAAGATCATCAGCAGCATCTATCAATTTCATTGCTACTTTGTTCTTACTACTTGAGAAAAAAAATGAAGGAAGTAAGCAATAGAATTTTGATTGATACAGTAGTTACCTTGCCTGTTGGACATCATTTTTTAATAGAAATCTTTTAAAGGAAGACAATTTCCACCACCTGTTCAGATTAGATATCCTTTTCAAAAGGAAAATAAATCACATGATAACTATGACTTATCTCCAGGAAGGCATGGAGCAAGTTGAGGAAAATTCTCCAGTCTGAATATTTCTTATGAAAAGCTTGACAAACTTCAGGGGCCATCTCAATTTCATTCTCTAACTTGTTTGCTCCATTTTCTCCATCTTTTCCAAAGAAGCCTTTTCTCAATATGTAACCCCCCCCCCAAAAAAAAAAAAAGACTAAAAGGGAAAATAATTTCTCAAAAGCAGCACCATGAATTAAGGGCACTGAAATTGAGAGAACTGATTTTCAATGGTCCTTCTACTTCAAATGGAGGAGGAAATTGGCAAATTTAAATGCTCTCCGGTGCAGAAGAAGTATAGCAGCTCTTTCACTGTCTTTGTCTCACATTCTGGAGGTTATATGAACAATTAGACTGAAGGATTTGCACACAACTGTCTCATCTTATCTCAGGTCAAACCGGGAGGAACAGCAAGCCTCAGTGACAGTCTGCAGGATGCTTGGATGCAGGCTGTTCTTGAAAAACCGCTTGACCTTCAACTATGTGGATCACTTTAGCTGAATCAAGGTCTCTGAAAGATTGAAAACTGAGAACTATGGGTAAAAACTTTTCCACCAGCCAGGGGATAATATCTCCAGTCCTAATGGGAAATTTGGATAACATCAGCAACATCCACAACAAAACAAATATCACTTTCTTCAAAGTTAACCAGATTTAACTCATTAATGACTTCCTGGTAGAAATTTGCACTTTCAATTTTGTACATGTTTCAATAGCAACCTACACTTATTTAGGTCCTTTCTACGATTTTCCAATTCCCTTCTTGCTCAATGAATTCATCTTCCAATACCCAATATTTTTATCCAATGCTATCTTGTGTGTCAACTATTAGAATAAACAATTCGAAACTATAAAGGAAGATGAAAATTGTGTATTCTTATTTTTAAAGGGGAAATTTTGTCTAGTACATGTTTTCTATATCTATGATTTCTAACACTTTAAGTATTACCACAGACAGACATCATTATATTCTTTGTTTTTATTTCTTAACTGCAATTCTTATTTTCATGCACAAATGCATGCCATAATTCTGCCATAATATATGAGTTGAATTGGAAAGTATTGAAGTAGTGAGTTTTTATGCAGAACTAGGAGAGCTTGCTTCATTATGCTTAGAAATTCATTCTGTCTACTCATTAGCCAGAAGTGAACAGTACAGCTGAGTTTTTCTTTCCACAAACTCATGTCTCAAATTGTCTGAGAAAACACAATAACCAGAAAGAAACAGAAAAGCTATTTGCTCTCAGTATGATATATTCACTAACACCCTAAAAAAAATAGTTTTACAATGAGAAGTTTTCAGTAAATCTGAAAAATAAAAACATCAATTAAAGTCTCATTTTTGTATTGTATATGAGGGTGTTAAGAGACGTCTGAGTAATTAAATAGATGAGTCAATTCTGTTTTTCACAGACATCTTGGTTGATTGTGACTAATGCTAGTAAAGTTATTAAAACTAAATAATGTATTTTAAAGTTCACTACATGAAGATGTACTTTGCCTTGGTAGAACACTGATTCTGACAAGTTTTTAATGCATAGTCCCAAAACATTCTTCTTTACCTTCCCCTGACAGGAACATCTTTATCAGAATAACTAATTCTTACTATTCATGGCTCAGTCTTCCATGAATTCACCAGTTCCAATTCTAAACTGTCATACTTCCACAGGATAAATTCATAAATATTAATTGACTCTTTAATGGCTGCCTTATCAAAGCGATATTAATAGAAAGTTTGAAAATAAGATGCAACTCTAGTCATTATTCTACAGGAGATAGATAATAATATTTATATAAGGTCAATCCATTTTCTAATAAAATATATTTCATCTATCCATGCCTTCATTTAACAACTATGCATTTGATACTTAATATTTGCTAGGCCATAAGTATACAGTGGTGACCCTCTTATGACTTTCAAGGATATTACTTCCCAGGAGGAAAGTCAACATTAATTGAGCATTTTCATAAGTTATCTATAGCCACGGAATTATAAGTACAATTCAAACATACCAAGAAAAAATATAAATAACTGTGAGAAAGTATAAACAGCATTTAATATGACCAAGGGGACTCAAAAAAGTATTTTGAGTTGAACTCTGAGCTCTGGAAGTGAGTCAACATGATGTTAGTGAGAATACTCCTATGCAGAAAATCCTACAAAGGTCTCAGGCCAAGCATCAGTGTTACTACCTGGTACTGATGAAGCAGGTTGAAAGGTGTTTATGCAAAGTCACCCATTCCCTCTGAAACTTGTGGAATGGCAGGACGGTATGTAGAGTGACACAGGGTTAGATTTTATCAGAGGGACTTTGCTACTCTACTGTGCTTCCAGGATATGGTGTTAATATGACAGTAATGTATGACTAAAGAAGGACAAAATACTGCTCAGACCAAGCAGTTTGAGCTTAGGTACAGCAGTCCAGTGGAGTGCTGGGAAATGTTATCTGCCCAGCACCTTGGGGTCCTAGCCTTGTGGGAAACAATTTAATTTCAAGTCACTCCATAGTGAGAGAGCCTTCTTTTAAAGTTAGCTTCTTCCCTGGAAAACCAGAAAGTCTCTAGTGTCCAACATTAAACAATCCTGCCTTTTTCCAGTAGAGTAAAAAACGACATGGTAGGAAAAAGAAGAGGACATCTAACAACATGAACAAAGTCTAGTGCAGCTAGACAGAGGTCCTACGAGAGTTCTAAAAGTTATATTTTATGCTTAGGACCAAGTTCAGTTTTATTCATAGTCCATTCATATATTAGCAATTTTATTATAAAGATTCCCTTGCACTTCAAGATTTTGTTGGGCATGAAGTGGACATTTGAAACAAGATAACTTTTTTTGTTTAAACACTTTTCCATAATAAGTACATCATAATAAGATAATTTTATGAATGTTCAATATTTGTTGCAGTTCATTTTTCTTAGGAAACCAAAACAAAACAAATTATTTATACAGAAACAGTAATAGGGTCTGGCACAGCTCATTATCACTGTCTTCTCTACCTTGTTGGGTCTACTTTTTTTTTTTTTCCTGTGGAACAGTCAAAACATTCTTAGATTTAGATTTCAAAATAGACTAATATAGTATAAGTCTTCTTTTAGAAAAGTTCAAATGATTAAAAACAAAACAATAAATTCTTATATAAGGCACAGATGACAGTAACAGGTGTGACATATTTCCTAGAGGCAGTGATCGTGAAACATGCACACCCACTTCAATGCTCACGATCATTAATGGTGGACTCATGGCTTTTTCAAAAAAATGTTTTTTAGTTATACATGTACACAATATCTTTATCTTGTTTGTTTATTTTTATGTGGTGCTGAGGATCGAACCCAGTGCCTCACATGTGCAAGGCAAGCACTCTCCCACTGAGCCATGACTGAAGCCCAGGTAAATGGCTTTTAATACACAATGGCATGCTTAAAGAGCTCATCTGTCAGAATTAAAGTAAGCATTGCATGTCTGAACTTCCAAAGTAAGCCAGGACTTACCGCTTACATTTGGGAGCACTTTTGCTTAAATCTGTGTTATTTTCTTAATTTCATTATTGATGAAAGGATGATGTGGTTTATTAAAAATAACCACCACCACATAAAGACAAATAGCTCCTGGACATTCAAAACTATAGTGTTTCTATTGCTTTTGACTGGAGTTTAAATTTCTCTGTGATCTTTACAGTGACTCAGCATTTCATCCAATCCTGGACGTTTCCTGAGGGTTTGTTCAGCAGTGTTTTATTTGGATCTCTAATGTTTGGTGTTTCCTGACACGCCACTCCTGATAGACAGCACTGTAGAATTAGTGATGACAAATACTTTTCATTTGGTAGTCAAATGCATTGTTCATTATGATGTTAGCCAGACACATCAGACATGGTAGTTGAGGAACAACAATTCATCTCAGGTAAATCCCATGACATGTTAAGACATATGTGGGCTTTGGCATACATAAGATTCTGCTCTGGGAGGATGGTGGGTGGAAAACAAACCACTAGATTATGCAAAAAAGTAAATATTCCTAAAAGTATCATGTAGCTAACAAGATAGTGGAAGGATCTTTGGGAAGAAGAAAATCCAGATATGTGAATAAATAAAGTATTTTGCATCACTTTTGTACATTGGGAACCAGCTGACCATTGTGAGGCTTGACATCATTCAACTGTGAGCACAAAATTGCCAAACCAGACAAATATAAGCCAGATTTTTTATACACTATCATGTTATACTAATAATTTGTGAATTGAGGAAGTCATAGGCTTTAGAAAGTGTGGTGAACTTGAGATGCCCCACAGTGCTCCAGGTCGTTTTCTGTCAGAGCAATATTTTTAAAAATATTTTTGTTTATTGATTTATTTTAATGTGGTGCTGAGGGTTAAACCTAGTGCCTGACATGTGCGAGGCAAACACTCTACCACTGAGCCACAACCCCATCCCAGAGCAGTATTTTTTCAGGGTCAGATTAATTCATATCTGAGGCCTTCACCTATGCATGTGATCACATCATTCACATAGAAGAAATCTAATGTAGTCCAGGCATATCTCTTTGGTACTCTGAGAGTAAAAATTATTTCACGTTTTTCATGAACTGCAAATATATGATTCCAGATTTGTTTGCCATAAATATTCTAGACAGACCTATTACACACTGTTAAAAGCATACCATAGATAAGAACTGTATCATAAAAATGCAATTAGTGTTTTGCCAGTAAGTCTGCCATTAGCATATTTTCAAGATTTATCTGGGTTATTTTCCTCCTTTAGCTCTTGGGACAAATTCCTGATAAAGAGACTGGATTCTGAGCCATTTGCAAATCACTTTCTTTCCATAGTCGTACATTTCTTGTGGATTAGATGACAAAATTAGGAAGAATTTATCTACTCCAACATAGTAAAATAAATTGTATCATGACTTGCATTTAAATATTTATGCTTCTGGATATTGTTTTTGTTATTTGCTTATTTAAAATATTTTTTCATCTTTAATTGACACATAGTAATTGTTCATATTTATGAAATACAATACAACACTTCAATACATGCATACAACCTATAATGATCAGACTAAGATAATTGACATATCTATTACTTCAGTCATTTAGCATAACTTTGTGTTAGCAATATTCAAAATCCTTTCTCATACCTATTTTGGAATATTCAATTAGTTGTGGTCAACCATAGTTGTTCTACTATGCCATAGAATATTAAAAGTTATTCCTTTCGGCCAACTTCACCAAGGTAATCCATTAACCATCTTTTCTTCACCCTTCTTCCACATACCCTTCCCGGCTCTGGTAAATATTCTATATTCTACTCCAAGATCAAATTTTTAACTTATACATGTGATATTTGTCTTTCTGTTCCTGACTTCATTCACTTAATGTCCTCCAGCTCACTAATGTTTTTGTGAATGGCAGAATTTCATATTTTATGGCTTTATAGTATTACATTGTATATGTGTACCATGTTTCCTCTATCCATTCATCTTTGATGGACACCAAGGTGGATTCCATATCTTGGCTATTGTGAACAATAGTGTAATAAACATGGGATTGTAGATGTCTCTTTGACAAACTGATTTTGGTTCATTACCGTATATACTCAGCAATGGGATTGCTGGATCATATAGTAATTCTATATCTCTTCTTTTGACAAAGCCCTATACTGGTTTCCATAATGACTATGCAATTTACATTCTACTAACAAATGAGAATTCCACTTTTTCTGCATACTTGACAAGATTCATTTTATTATGTCTTTTTGATAATAACCTTGTGGTTCTGATTTGCATTTCCCTGATGATCAGTAATGTTGAGCACTTTTTTCATATTTGTATATCCTCTTTTGAAAAATGACTATTCATGTCATTTGCCCATTTTTTAATTGGATGACATGCTTTGGTTCTGTCTACCTGTTTATGTTCCTTTTATACTCTGGGTATTAATCCCTAGTTAGATGAACTGTTGGCAAATATTTTTTTCCCATTCTATAGGTTATCTCCTCATTCTGTTGTTTGTTTCCTTTGATGTACAGAAGCTTTTAAGTTTGACATAATCCCTTTGCCAGTTTTTGTTTTTTTTTTAACCTATGCTTTTGTAATCACAGATACAATATTTTATATAAACTAAGAGGTACAGATCCAAATATCTGCATGTTAGCTAATTAACCTGATGTTATTAATTTTGTGCTGATTTGTAATTAAAAATTACCAATACCACTTTCATATTATGAAAACACAACATCTAGTACATAAACAGAATTCATATAGTTCTATAAATACTTGCATTTCTGAATTTATTAAATTCTTAATTTCCTTTAGTGAATAATAAAATTTCTTTTTATTTTGATGATATATTGTGGATTTTCAAAATAATATTATATGTTTTCCTTGTATTTATTCTTAAAGAATAAGTTCCAACATTGCTGCTAAGTTTTAAATTTTTTTCTCCTGACAACATTCCTTCTACTGAAAGATAAAATGGAAAAAATTATCAACCATTACCTCCTCTTTTTTGAGTTTCTTATATTATTTTATTTTATAATTTAACTTTTGTAGCCATTCTTAATGCAATTCACATTTGATTTAGCTTTAGGTCACAATTTTATTTTTTCTTCCTTCACAGAGTTGATTTTCTCCTACAGCTCTGACCCTGCCTCAATTATCTGTTTCATCTATTGTGTAAAATATTAAACCTTAAGAAATTCAGTAGCTGAAGATGGGGTGGCAGTGTGAGAATTTTATCCCCTCATATGAATTCCAAACTCATCTCCTGAGTTTGGCTCTTTTGTTTACATCATAGGAGTGAATTAGATGACACCTCAAGGTGAATTTGAATTCGCTTTTTATGTTAGATTTAATCTAATACTATGGAAAGGAACATATCTATAAGCATTTCAATGTAGTTTTTTAAATTATTTTTTTGTAGTTATAAATGGACAGAATGCCTTTAGTTGTTTATTTCTATGTGGTGCTGAGGATTGAACCCAGTGCCTCCCACATGCTAGATAAGCCCTCTGTCACTAAGCTACAGCCCCAACCTTCAGTGTAGTTATTTTTAATGATCAAGTCAAATTAATGATACTGGATTCAGATTACTTGTGTTGATACTTTCAAATTTTTCTCTATCCTTTATAGATTAAGGAAAATACAAGGGTGAAAGAGAAAGGGGTAAAGGCATAGAAATACATGGAGGTAAATATTTGCTGGGAAAATTATAGTATTGTCAAATAAATGTGAGGAGAATCTGGAAAACAATTTGGATATATTTAAGAAAAATGTACTGAGTGTGGGAGGCTGAGCTAGGAGGACTGCAAGTTCAAAATTAGCCTCAGTAACTTGGTGAGATCCTATTTCAAAATAAAAAATAAAAAGGCTGCCCTGTGACTGTGACAACCTCTGTGACTTCATGGTTAGGTGCCCATGGGTTCAATCTCTACTACCAAAAAGAAAAGCAGAAAAGAAAAAAATATTGTACAGATACTGTTAACTTAAAATGATAAGAAGAATAGTTTTGCAGATTTCATGAAAATGACAAATTATAATCATTCTCAGTTATTCACATTTCAAACTATCTTCCAATCCTCAATTATTTCTTAAAAATTAAAAAAAAATTAAATAGCATGGTATTTTATAAGATGTAGTTTTATTTCAAAACATACGTCCTTGTCTTTAAATAACTGTAAATTCCAGTTAAAATTTGAGCTCTTATGAAATAAACAATAAAAGTGCTTCTAATTATTTTAAAAACAATCCCCTGAATTTCTGATTTCTAATAATTGCCTCATGAAAGGAATTCAGATTCTGTCCTTCCAGAGTTTATATGGAAGGAAAAGGAAAGTGCAAGGAGTAATTCCAATCATCCTTAAATCAGTTTTTTCTTTTCCTTTTAACTATAAAAGTTTTAAAAACAAACATAATAAAATTTTCATTTTACTATAAAAGAGGAGATGAATAAAATGAAAAGTTATATGTAAATTGCCTTTATTTGAGAAACATTAACAATTTGCTTCAGCTATTCTTTTTTAAAAAGTAATTTAAAATAAATGACAGGCATCATTACATCTTAGCCATGATAACTAGAGTATAAACCTCTAAAGAATACAAACTCTTTTCATAAAGATAATACGATTATCACACCTCACAAAAGAAGCAATAATCCCCTGATTCTAATACCCAACCCATATTTATATTTTCTCAATTTTTCCAGTATCATTTACAGCCAACTGAATTGATAATTATCTATTTAAATGCATACACATCTTATTCTTTGTTCTCATGGCTCTTGAGTCTCTATTAATCTGTCTCTCCTTTGATGTGGCAATGACTTGCTGAAGAGGGATGCATTTTGTTCTGTACATTTTTTTCTACTTTTGGCACTGATCTGTTTTCCCTTAGCGACATTTGACTTTTCAATCACCTGCACAAATGGATGTTACATTTGAAGAATCAATTACATTTAAGCTGAAATAATTTTGTCAAGATTACATAAGATAAGATGCTGTATACCTTAAATTGCATCACTTCAGGAAGTCTCCAAGTGATGCTGCGATTCATCTGTGACCTAAAGCAGTGATAGTCATAATTTTATATGCAAACTCCTGTTTTCCCTTTAAATAGAATGCAATTTGAGAATGATATTAGTCACCAAAATTTTGACATTATCTTGTGGATTTAGCATGCATTCAGAATCATTCCCAAATCAATATTTTAGTGGGAGAAAAAAAAAAGGAAAATTATGAGAAAAAGGATTTCACTCTTTTTATTATCAACTTCATGTTTTGCAACACTAAAAATATTTCACACAGGAAGATACAATTCATAATTGTATTCTTTTAATTAATTTTCAGAGAGTAAAGAACATTTCTAATAGTGGTAAATTAGAATTAATAGGCTAATTTGTTGTCATTGTTTTTAATCTTTTCTTTTTTAAAATTAGTATAAGCTCATGGAATTTCATATACTTATTGGGCAACAGCACTACTTCTTTATTTGATGCTATAGTAGTACTGGCCATAATGAAAGGTTCAAAGTGCTTTTATGTCTTTCAACACTCCCACAATGTCTGCTTGCCTTTTCTTTGCTCATAGCAAGATTTTCCCACACCATTCCCATTTATTACCCATCCAGAATGGGAGTCTGCTAATTCTCCAAGAAGCCTTGGTTCTTCTTAATAAACATTGATATTTTACGTAACAGATACCAAAGAGCTTATTGTCTATTGGTATTCTTGCTTCTAAGCTCTTTGTAGACAGACTGGGAAACATAAATTACTTCCAGTTGAAGCTTAACATCACAGTTTTAATTATTATTCTTACTGTATCTGTATATAAATTTTATGTCACATAAAAGCATGTTACTAAAACTGTCCATATAAATATTTGCTTTTCATACAGTATACATAAAATAATGTCAAGATGACCATAACATATTATCATTAACAAAAGAATCATTAAAAGAAGTATAGGTATTTTAGTATTTCCTTTTGTCTTTCAGCATCATTTTTATTTATATCAATTTTTTCTAAGAAATGTTTAGAAGTAAACATATATTTAAATCACATGTTATTCACAAGTATGTTTCTTATAAATTAAATATAGTTAAGCTGTTTATAACTTTTTTTCATTTTAATAGTCCTGTACTAAATCATTTCTAAACTCAGAGTCAATGAACTTAGAACTGTTGGTGCTCTATCCTGTGGCTGAACACAGTAGACTGTGTTGTTCTATTGTATGTTATAAAATTGTTAGTAAAACAGCATTTCTTTTTTCGTTGTTCATGTTCTTTTATTCTTTCTTTCTTTTCTTTTTAATCCAGGGATTGAACGCAGGAACACTTAACCACTGATCCCCATCCCAAGCCCCTTTTTTAGGCTTTTTTTTTTTTAATTTTGAGTTAATTAGGGTCTCACCAAGTTGCTGAAGCTGGCTTTGAATTTGCAATCCTCCTGCCTCAGCCTCCCCAGCCCCCAGGATTACACCACTCTCAGCCAAAAGCAGTATTTCTTTAAATGGGATGGTTATCACTTTGTTTCAATAAACTGTTTCTGTGACCAAAATATCTGACCAGAACAACTTAAAAGAAGACATGTTTATTGGACTCACAGTTCTAGACATTCAGTCAATGGTCAGCCAACTCCATTACTCTGGGCCTGTGTTGTTCTATTCTATATTCCGGGGGAGAATATCAGAGTAGAAAGTCCCTGGCAAAGGAAAGCTGCTCACCTTATCACAGACAGGAAGGAGTTGGGGGGTGGGGTGGGAGGGAGAGAGAGAGAGAGAGAGAGAGAGAGAGAGAGATCTGCTTGTCAAGAATAAAATATCTTTATACATGGGCTGGGGATGTGGCTCAAGCGGTAGCGCGCTCGCCTGGCATGCGAGCAGCCCGGGTTGGATCCTCAGCACCACATACAAACAAAGATGTTGTCCGCCAAAAACTAAAAAAAAAATAAATATTAAAATTTCTCTCTCTCTCACTCTCTTTAAAAAAATATCTTTATACATGTACTTTGTTTTTTCTTTGCATTACAATTCTTAATGCACATATATACCACAATTTTTCATATCTCTGTATACAAAGTATGTTGACACCCACAGAGATACAAAACATTGTTCTCTATATGAGTAATAAAAATTGTAATGCATTCCACTGTTGTTGTGCATTTAAAATGATAATAATAAAATCAAATTTTAAAAATGTCCTGTTGTTGGGGGTAAATAGATGACCCTTTAGCTTTGCGCCTGGCACAATAAATGCTGGCTTACTATTATTTCCCCCGAAAGAAACAAAACAACAACAAATATCAACTACAAGGTCATGCTCCCTGTGACCTACTTCCTCCAGCCACATCATACCTGCCTTCAGTTACTATAGAACTCAGAAATTCTTTTAAATTATTATATCCATTGAGTGGATTAATACACTGATTAGGTCTATTGTCTCATAATCTAATTGTTTTACCTCTGAACATTCCTGAATTTTTTTCACACATGAGCCTTTGTGTAATACCTCATCTTCCAATCATAACACTTTGGATTTTTCTTCCAAAGTGCTGGCACATATCCAAGCACATTATTGGTTAACTAAACTTTAAAATTTCTACACCACGAAGTTTTTGACAAATTGCTAATTTGTCAAAAATCACAATTACAGTAACATCACATCACAGACTTAAGGATGATTCTGATTAACGTACAAATCAGTCACAGCAGTCTATTATTATTTTAAAAGCCTTCAGCTATACTGACAAGTTTGGCAATCCACTTTTCCTTCAATCACACTGCTTGAGCAACACCAATGAGTGCATTTCCAAAGATACTTGTACTTTCACAAAGAAGATAAAAACAAACACACACACACACACACACACAAAGATTTTTAACAGGTTGATATGAATAGGCAACAATAATTAGAATATAACCAACCCCTTACCCAGGAGAAAGATGTCACCATGCACAAAATACAATCTCATTTTAGAGTTGTGAAAAAAACTACTTGCTTTGATATGCTAAAATAATATGTTGTCACATATTTTTTTCATACAGAAATGAATAAAAGGATGTCTTTCCTCATCAGTTGGTTGTCAAACTCTGATTTCAACTTGAGAAGTGAGTAAATATACTTACTGTTGTTTTAATTTAATGTTCTATTATCAAGTGTAAATCTGAGTATTGTTTTCACATGTGTAAAGGCTATTGACAGTTATTGACCTGTGGCCTTTTTCATTCATTTAGAATTTTCATGTAACTAGCTTTGGGTTTAATTTCAAGAAGTTTTCCTGAGTTTGTGATATTAATCTTCTATCTGTGATTATAAATAGCAATTATTGTCCAGGTTTGGCTTTTGCATTTATTTTTCTATTAATTTTATAATCAAAATTATTACCTGCAGTGATTTTTGAATATGAATCATAATTTAAAATGTTTTTCCCTACTACAAGGTTATAAAATAATTATAACAACTTCTTCCTAATATTTATATGGTTCAAATTTCTGTATTTAAATCTATGACCCATATGGAAATGATCCTAAGGTACAACATGAGGTAATATTTTACAAATTACTAAACATTCAGGTAACCCAACATCATTTATTAAAAGGTTCATTTTGTTCTCATTGATTTGAAATGTCACCTCTATTGCATTTTAAGTTTCCGTATGTCCTGAGCCCTGTATCTGAACTTTATATTCTGTTCTACTGATTGTGCATATAGATGTGCTACATACAGTAGTTTTCTTATTGAAGTTTATCTGGAATTTTAATATCTGGAAGAATTTTCATCAGGTGTTACCCAGCAAATCTATCATTCCTCAGGCTTATTTTTTTTCTCAGAACCTATTATTTTCTTCATATAAGATTAGTGTACTTATTATTGTATTTAATATATTTTTACTGAAAATGAGTTATCTCCATTATGTCTTTTAATTGATAGCATTTATAAAAATGAAGATAAATGATAGATAATGGATAACAAGTTGATAGATTTGAAATTAATTTTATATCCCTCTCCCTTACTGAATGTTCTCATGATAATAGTAGCCCTTTCATTGATATTTTTAAAGTATTTCAGCTATATATTTTTAGCTCATTCTAATGCTCATTAATTCACATTAAACAAGCATACAGATCAATCAATTATCATAAAGTGCTCAGTTTTGTGGCCGCCACCCAAGTCAGAAGAATGTTGAGTCTTGTCAATTTATACATCCTTCACATTATTGTTCCCCTAAAAAAATTACTCTAACAGTTGTCATTATTTTTTATTTTATGTTAATCACTTCTTTACTTTTTTATAGTTTCATATCCTAAGGTGTATCATTATAATGTAAAATTTAATTTTCCTTGTTAATAAATTTCTTGCCATTAGTTTTTCCCTTCTCTTTTTTTCTCTCCCTCTCCTTCTATCTCTCTCTCTTTCTCTCTATCTCTCTCTTTCTAATTATTTATTTTCCAAGAACCCTGGATTTTGCTGATTATACTTCTGTATTCAGCACATGCCTTTTTCTTCAAAATGTCCTATATAAATTGATAGTAAAGGCTTAATTGGATTCAGTTTGATTTTTAAAAGATATAATAGTTCCCCAAGGCTGTGATAACAAATTACAGCAAACAGTACCTCAAAATTTCATGAATTTGTTTCTTCACATTTTAGAAAGCCAGAAGTTCAAAATGTGTTGTCAGGGCTGGTTCCTTCTGGAAATTATAGGGATGAAGCTTTTTTTTTGCTCTTTCAAGATTCTGACAGATGGTAACAAGCCTTGGTTTATGGCTTTTTATCCCAAACTCTGTCTCTGTGGTAGCATGGCCTTCTCTCTTGAGTGTTTTCTCTGTTTCTGTGTGTGTCCTCTTCTACAAGAACAAGGCAGATTAAACTGTGGTTCACCCTGGTCCAATATGATTTCCTGTGAGTTCATATCTCAATCATATCTACAGAGACTCTATTTTTAAATAAGGTCACATTTTCAGATAGGAATGGTGGTATCTGAAAACATCTTTTTTGAGGGGACATAGTTCAACTCATTATAAAAGACAACTTTATAGATAGCCTTTTTTCCACCTCTTACATAATATCTATCTGGTTATCTGTCTTTGTAATATTACCAGTCATTAATTTTTAATACATGAATTTAAAAAAAATGAGATGCAAAATTGTGATGTTATAATTCTATCATATATAATATTACAACAAATACCACTTCATACTACTCTATGTCCAATGGTAGAGATCGTGCAGTGAAGTACTTAAGTGGTAAATACCCAAGTCTATATGACTCCAAGTCTAATGCTCTTAACTTCTACGTTTGACACTAGGCAGACATAACTACTTTGTTTAAGGATAGTCCCTGATTTAAGATTATTAAATTTATTCTGATTGCATTTTATAATAGTGTGGAAGCAGTAAGCATTCAGAAGAAACATCACTTATAATTTTGAATTTTTCCTTGGTCAGCTGTGGGTGGTGCTATACTTTTGTGCTGCAGGTCAGTGGCAGTGAGTGACTATTCCCAGTCAGTCTCATGATCATAAGATTAAACAACCCATACCATACAGTCTACTATTACTGATCTATGGTGTGTTATTGGCTAGGTGTATTAAAGGCATTTTTTATTTCAGATATTTTTAATTTATAATGGATTTCTTAGGCCATAATTATATTTTAAGTCAAGGAAGATCTGCAGTTCTAAGAAGGCAGTAATGAAGAATTACCAGGGTAAAGATACCTTCTCTAACTGAGGCCAACATTTTCCTTTTAAAGCAGTTTTTCCTTAAACAGCTATAAACCACCTGTAAACCATGATAACAATATTGCACATCAACTGCTCCAGTATAGAAGTAATCTGGATTAGCAAATGTCTAAAGGAAAATATGCTTACCCAAGGAAAGAGAGACTGAGAAGGATACAGAGAATCAATAAAATGCAAATCTAAATTGGATAGCTGATCTGAAAGTGTGTCCTTCCTTTAAAATGGAAATAAATGCAAGGGCAATGTATCCCAATATGGTATATCAATGTGTTCTTATGATTTTCAGTTTTTTAACCAAACAAAATATATGTCAATATACTAAAGAATTAACCAAATCCTTTCTGTTTCTGATCATTTTTGGAGCTTGAATTCTGGTACCATGTTGCTTCATAGATAATAGTCTCATTGCAATGTATATGACTATGTGTCTGTTTCTCATTACTCTAATGAAATACAGAAGTCAGATTAATATTCATAAGAAAAGAGGTTTATTGAGTACATAGTTTTGGGTATTCAAGAGCAAGGGACCAGCATTGTCTCTGGCAATGACCTCATAGCAGATGGCAGATGGTGAATGGTGTCAAAATGACAGAAGTGTATATGGGAGAATGAGATCATAACTCAAAACAAAAAGCCTGAGGGAGACTGGGTTCTTACAAACTCTTTTGTGGGAATACCTTCAAGTGATATAAGAAACTCCTACTAGGACCCATTTTTTAAAGGTCTCACATCCCAAATTGCCACACCAAGGACCAAAGTTCCAATACATAAAGCCTGGGAACATACACCTAAGCCACATTCAAACCACAGCAACAATGTTTACCTAAGGTACTGTTTTGTGATAATACAGATTAAATGATATTATTTTCTTTGGAAGATAGGTATTGGTAACTGATTACAAATCTTTAAAAATTTCCACATCTTGCACTCATTTCTAGTTCAACCAATCTAAAGGAAGTTGGAGCGGTTATCACACTTAATTTAAGCACAAAACAAATGCAGAAATTGTAGATGTCACTGAATGTATTCTGTCAACTAAAAAGCTACTAAGTTTCAATATTTACATTTAACATTTCTTTATAGTAACTATACTTAGTATTCCACAACAAAATTGATTATGACTGGTGACCAATATGCTCTATAAAAATTAAGGAAACACTGCTATGGTAAATATAACAAAATGCAAATATATGTAAATAAAGCAATTTTATATTTTAGAACTGATAATCTTAAACATCTATTTTGTGACATAATAAGGTCCTTTAGTTAATAGGAGTATAATGCAAGTTTAATGGATGTCATTTTTCAGACATTTGAATTTTTAATTGCTTTCTTTTCAGCTTCATTAGCACAATGGCAACTCTTCAGTCGTTTCAATTTTAAGCAAAAAACACACTTATAACATTTTGTTATTTTAAAATGTGCTATTAAATGAAGATGTTGCACAAATGCAGGCATTTATACATAGTACCACATTTGAGTAGCTAAAATAGACATCTATGTGCTGGCTTTTCTATTGATTCTTTACTTGTAATACAACGCAAATTGACATTTTTTTTTTTACCTTGGAAGTTCTTTATAGCTCTAACTCTTTTATATAACGTGTTTCTTATATACCTTGCTTTGTTGAGAAGGGTTATGATACCCAGAAAAAAAAATTGAAGAAGTCAATTTTTTATCCTCTTCACCCATAAGCTATAAGATATACTTAAATTGGTTAATATCCATTTTAAAACTATATGTAAAAAGCTATCTCTAAGTAGAAGAAAGCAGAGTTGAGAGGGATATTTAGGAACAGGGTTAATACTAAATTATTTGCTTACTTAATTCTGTCACACATTAAGCTAGGTTTACCTCTGTACATCCCAGTTATGTAATCATTATATTGCTGTTTTGGCTTAAAATAGCTTGTCTTAGTTCATTTTTTTGTTGCTATAGCTGAATGCCACAGACTGGGCAATTTTTTAAGAAAGAAGTTTATTCTACTGACGGTTCTAGAAACTGAAAGTCTAAGACATGGCACCAACATCTGCTCAGCATCTGATGGGGGCCTTCCTGCTGGGTCATGACATGGTAAAGGACATCACAGGGCAGCACAGAGCAAGTTTCCCTTCTCTTCCTTATTTTTTTCCCCACAGATTGAACCTAAGGGTGGTTAACCACTAAGTAACATACCCAGCCCTTTTTATTTTTTTATTTGGAGACGGGTCCCCCTAAGTTGCTTAATTGCTGGCTTTAAACTTGGGATCCTCTTGCGTCAGCCTCCTGAGATGCTGGGATTATGGGCTTGTGGTACTGCATCCAGTTTCTCTTCCTCTTCTTATACAACTAATAATGAATCATGAGGGTCCCACCCTCATGAACTCATGTAATCCTAATTACCTCCCCCAGACTCACCTCCTAATATTGATAACATATGATTGTAAAAATTAAGATTAAGTTTGGGACAGACACCAAACATAACATAGCTCACGTTAGTTTTCAGACACAGGAATCCAAAAGTAACCTCACCAATCCAAACATTTCAGTGAAGTATCTCAGCTCAAGAAGTCATAGTGAACCTCAATATCACTGGCTAATAGCCTGAAAAGGCTGAGTTTGGGTGGAAAGACTCCTGCAGCTGAATAAAATACCACAAATTACTCAGGAAATGACAAAACAATGGAAATTTTATGAGCTATGTGTTTTAATTTCTCTGTAATTCTGTGATAAAAAGAATCTTTAGATTTATCCTACTAAATCAAATTCACTAATTAGCAAATTAATTCATACCAAAGATTATAAGCAGCAAAAAGATTATCTGGTTATTTTTTGTTTATTTTCTGGCTCTTGAATCCCCTATTCACATTCATATCCTGACTTAATTTGATTTTATAGTTATTCAAGGAAGTGTCAGATAAATTGTTTTCTTCTAGAGTGAATGATTTATCTTTTATACATACACATAAGTATTATAAAGACAAATATTAAAACTAAAGGTCTAATTCTCCCAGTTAAAAACAAGGAGACAGACCTCTTCCTTTTTCCTTTACTTAGAACACTTACTTTAGAAAACTTTTATACTTCTCTTTTTAAAATGTATACATGTACCCTTGAAAACTAGATAGACCTTTTGTCAACTTTATAATCCGGTAATGTCTTAATCAGGAGCCTGAGAACCATCTCCTTGAAGGGTAAAACAGCACCTGGATCAGCCAGTTTCTATGGGTAAGTAGGGGCCTAACTTCAGTGGGTACCTTTTTCTAAGATCAAAAACTACCTTCTGTCATACACATGTAACAAGCATGTTTCCCTAGTTGATAAAGCCAAAAAGCTAATATGGATGATCACTCATTTCCCAGGTAAAGTGATAAAAATCTATGTGGGACAGATTTTAAGTCTTGAGTCCTTTTACTTAGTACTAGTAATTGTTTTTCATGAAGCCAACTATATAATCAATTATTCCTTCTTAGCCTTTCAATCAATTTGGTAGGTGGTCTATAATGCACATCCTGTTCTGATTTAATGCTTTTACAATGCAACTGTTTTCTTTTTCAATTACCTTTGTGCAGAGATTTTTTGAGTTAAAGAAAGATTTTTTTTGTTATACTCCCTTAACTGCACACACATTTTTCATCTGTTTTCAAATTTGCTTTGCATTTCTTGATACACAAGAGTAATGGGAATATGAAGGGGTAATTCTGTAGACTGGACTCACTTTGCTGACTCCCAACATGCTTTCTTTTGAAAGCCATTTACCTTAGACCACTCTCATCCTGCCCTAGCTTAAGTCAGTAGAATATGCTACATTCCTCAGCAAGCAACCTGTTGCCTACAGAAGAAATGCTGTTCTAAAGGATCCTCCCTGCAAAAAAGAACACAAACTACCCTGTTGGGAGGACTTTTGCCACCTTTATACACACAGAATCACAGGACTCAGGGAGAAGGGATAACTAGAAGCAAAGTCAAACAAACATCAAAATCTGTAAGAACAATTTCCAATTAGAATCAGAGTTGCCTTTGGATTTTTAGCATGTCATTATAGTAGTAAAATTTCCCCTCCATGGGGTACGACCATATGCAATAGGAGATGGAAAATCTGATGCTATCCTACTCTCAGTCAAAAGTGTCAATCCTGATGCAATCCTACTGTCAGTCAAAAGGTGGACTCTGGAAACTTCACTAGGAACCCCCAGTAATGGGGAGGTGTCATTCCTATCATCTCTGAAAGGACCCACACTCTCCTTTTCTCCCTTGAGTGTGTCCTTCCCCCCCTTTTCTTTTCTCTCCAATAAAGAAGAAAGAAATCTCTAAGATATGTGACTTGACTAAAAGCATTTCTATAGGATCACAGAGAACCTGCCTTGTGGTTGCCCCAGCTCCATGATCAGGCCCCCTCTACAACATGCCTCTTTATTATTTACACCCCTAATGTCAGCGAGTCTGTCCAGTTCTTTCATTTGTCTTAATATAGTTTGGGGAAATTTTTCTTGACACCTCCCATTTAAGATTTTCATGTCTTCTCCCTAGAAACCACATTTGGTATTACACAGCCTTCCAGAAGCATGCTATTGGGGGTAATCACACAGGTTTGTCTTGTATTGGCTCAGTAGGCACTCAGCTTCTCTGTCAAGTGGAGGGTTAAGCAAGCTTCTCACCCTTTTCTTACTTCATCTCTTTTATTCACCCTTGTATTTCTTTGCAAACACATGACATAATTATTGGTTATCTAAAAAACTCCACTGACATTTACTTTTTAAGGTTGTATACTTTTAAAAAAATAATTTTTTGTCTTTCTACCAGTGAATTATTTACTACTTTCAGTATTTTTAATCATTTGGTTATGCAATGACAGATTATAGCAATATTACCTCATTGTCCTCATTATTCAGGTGTCACTACATAATTTACTGTTTTCTAATTCTCTGTATAATGACTGAGGAGAGACTTTCCTTTCCTTATTGACTCTAACTTCTTTTTTATTTTCACAAATGCCTCCACCCAACCATGACTTGATTGAATCAGTTCAACAGATTACTGTCCCCTGACAGATGTTTTGTTACACAAACTCCTCTTCCCTATATCTGGCCACTATTCTTTTATTTATTTATGTAATTATTTATTTATTTTTTTAGATATACATGACAGTAGAGTGTATTTTGACATATTATACCTACATGGAGTATAACTTCCCATTCTTGTGGTTGTACATGATGTGGAATTTCACTGGTCATGTATTCATGTATGAACATAAAAAAACTTATGTCTGATTCATTCTACTGTCTTTCCTATTCCCATCCCCCTTCCCTTCATTCCCCTTTGTCTAATCCTATGTGGCCACTCTTCTTAAATTATCAATTATCAATTATCAACAATTATCAAGCAAAGCCCTGTTACACAAACCCTCCTAGTTAACCTAAAAAATATGTAGAATAATAAAATCCTGTTTCTCTATAGGAGCACTTCTCATAGATGCCAACCTTGCTTATACTAGCATACCTCCAGGCATAGAGACCTTGAGAGAATGTGCATGCTAATTGTACATATACATGCCCTGTGCATGACAAAGATGAACCAACTTTATTAAAAAGCAAAAGTATATATATAAAGAAATTCTTCCCTCTCTATGTTTAATGAACTAAACCACAAATAATTGTAATGCTTGACAAGATGTAGTTAACATAGATTATAGCTATACTCAAATAGACAGCAACTGTCATAAAATTTCTATGAATCAAGGAGACAATAACTGGTGTAGATTTTCAGACAGAAGAGACTAATTAAGGCCAACAGAAGAGTCATCACAAGTTTTTTGAATTTTGCTTTCTTTATTCCAAAGATGTTTGGCATCGTTAGTTCTTATGTTGCCCTCTTTTGCATTTTTCATCCAAAGAACAGACTTAAAGGAATTAGACAGTTGGAGAAAGTCAAGAGCAAGTCATCTGTAAGGAGATATTTTATTCACACTTGACACAGATGTATATGCTTTGGGCTATTCACAAGGAGACAGAATACCCATGTATTGGCTCAGTAGTTACATTTGTTTATTTGGGGCCACATACTTTTTTATATTTTTTCACTGTATATGCTTTTTCACTATTTTGTGTGTGTTTGATAAGCTTCAAGTATCAGTGATTATCTTGAGGATAAATGTAAATGTGGATACTCCATTGCTGTTTTAAGTTAGATTTCATTAGTCAATTTTATAGGGACAGATAGGAGACAAAAATAGCCATCACTTCAACTTGAACACAGGGGTAGAGTGTAAATGTTAGAATTGGGTGTATCTAATTACTATTAATCAGCAAAACATGGCAAACACAGTTTGTAATTTAATAAGGTAGAGAAGTCTTAAACATAATATTATATATACTGCTGTTAGGAAATACCTAGGGCCTCATTCAAGCTAAGCATTTGCTCCACTACTAAGCTAAACCCACAGCCATGAAATATATTTTTAAACTATGAAAATATTTTGAAAGAAAATCAAAAATTACATACAGATAGAAACATGAGGGAAAGAAATTTATATTTTGGATCAGGAGTGGTCTGTTTTTTTAGAAGACACTGAGACTAAAAGATTGCATAGGAATGACCAAGATAAACAGTAGTAGAGGTAGTAGAGATATTAGTGATAAGAGCATGTATAAAGAAATCAATTATAAGAAGTCTGTAACATCAGAGGAGCAGAACTGAAGCAAAACTGTCTAGGAAAAAAAAAAAGAAGGGACTAAGAGATTCATTTGCAGAAATAGGCCAGAGTCAGACAGAAGCCTTATATGCCATATATTGATTTAGAATATAATTTGTAGAATAAATTAAATATTTGTAAGTAGACAAATTTATCTGTTCTCCTTCCCCTTTTTCTTGCATACTCTGTTCCAATATCATTTGTCTTTGGAAGCTGAAAACTCCTGGGAATCTTTTTTAAAAATCCTGTATTCTCTGATCAGTAACTCCTTTGTCAAGTTCCCACTGGTTCTCTCATTCAATTTTTCTCAAATTAAACATGTTCTACTTTTCCCTTGAAATTTTAGGAGAATTAAATTTCATGAAATAAAATATGATGAAATGCCTCCAATTAATGATAATCTAATATATTGTTCCATTCACTGAATATTTCCATTTACTGATTCTTTTCAAAATGCCAACAGTAAAAAAAATATATATATATATGAAAAGCGTAAGATTTTCAACAAATAGCCAGGGGAAACAAGGTGATATTGTAGTTGACAAAAGCTGGCTTTATCAAATTACATCTGTGGCCTCCTTTTATCCCTAACATAAGTGTGTGACCAGTGACATTTCCAACAAAGTACATTTTAAGCAAAATATATTCCCTAAATAACCTCTCTTCTCAAAGCAGAAATCAAACAGAAGTTTTAGATCTAGGAATTAAATACAATGCCTTTTAGCTTTAGTTAATGTCCAAGGCAGTTATTTTAAAGGATGTAGAAAGGAAATTATTTTAAACATTTCAAGTTGCTCAGGATCATACTAAGGATTAAAAAAACTAACAGCAGAACAGACAATATCATTCCTCCAAATTTAATGATAAAAAAAAATGAGGATCACAGAGGTCAAAGAGTTTACATTAGCTCAAACTTGAGTTCCATACTTATCAGTTCAAATCCCAAGCCCTGGCAGTCTTCCATTTTATAACATGAAAATTATTTTCTTAAAATTGATTGTTTATTATATACATTAAGATGCAAGGTTTGCAGACAGATTGGTGCATTTAAATTTGATTTTCTTTTTAATTCTCCTTTCTTTTCATGGAAGTTCTGCAACACTACTCCTCACTCTGTAGTCCTGTACTGCTTCCCACTGTGAGTGAGGCATCTGATATTGGGTAGGGCCTTGTATCTTGGGTTGGCCAATTCAATATTAGTGGATGTGATATTAGCAGAGCTTTTTAGCCTTTTACACAGTTTGATTTGCTCTCTTTCATTATGGAGATCCACTAGAAAGAGGATGTACAGATAAAGTGCAAGTCAAAGGAAAATGTGAGTTCCAGTAGCACTGGCCTCATGCCAACATGAGGCTTGGCAGCCAGCATAGCCACTTCTAGCTAAACTCAGCTGACTACAGTTGACCCACAGATCTATGAATAAGAAAGTCGGTGTTAGCATGTTAAACCACCGAGACATCAGGTTGTTATGTAGCAATAAATGACAGTAATACAAAATAGCAGTTTTATAGGGAAAATTATCTTTATCTGAAGTCTTAGCATTTAGGATGTCTGCCAAACAATAATGGTAGAAAATATAAAAAGGTAATTTTAAAAATCACAAATTCTGAAATTCCTTATATAACCACTCTGAAAATATCAGGCAGAATTTTGTAAATATAGAAAATGCATTTTTGTAATCTTACCCTTTTATGATCATAGTTAATATAAATAATTGTATAGCATATACATTAAAATGCTTTTCTATACATACTCAGAAAAAAAACTATACCCAAAGATATTTCCATAGTAACATTAATATTAGTAGCTATTTTTATTTGGTGCTACAATTGTGTGCCAGGCATTTTTCTAAGTTTTATTTTTATCTAATCCATACATAACACCTACCATGTTAGAGTTAAAAATGAGGTTTAGGAAGCCATGTAATTTGCTAGTAAGTAACAAAATTAGAGCTATTTGATTCTAATTTTATGGTCTTTCTCAATAATGTGCCTAAGACTTACCTCCTATCTGATTAGTATATGAAAACACTCCTTAATTTTTAACCCTCATAAAATTCACAGAAATTAATATAAATTTTAATGAAATTAATATTTTTAAGGAAAATGAAAACTGAATAATGACTCACTTTATAATTTACTGGCATAATAAAGCTATCAGAAAAAAAAAATTCCTGCTTTATTTCAAAACCAAATATACTTAAATTCATCCATTGGTATCTGTGTCGGATGGGTTAAAGGACCCTCAGGGTAACAAAATCTACAGATTCTCAAGTCCCTTATAAACAATGGTGTACTATTTGCATAAAACCCATTCACATCCTCCTATATATTTCAAATTAAATATAAGAGGCATCTCTAGTAGAGGAAGGGCAGGTTGCTTAGAAAACCTCACCACTGTAATTCCAGTGACTAAGACTATGCCTGTTCTTCCCATCCTCACCACCCCTTTCTATCAAGCTAGTAAGCACTGAATAGCAAGCAAGACTATTGGAGGAGGGAAGAAATACCAATAGAGACAATCTGATGTGAATGTGAATGGGGAGATCCTGAAGTCAATTTTAGATTAGTAGTCTGCCTTAAAACCTAACCTCTAATAGAAGGAAAAAGTAAACCCAAATCTTTATCATGTTGGATTAGGTCCCAACTTCCTTAACAAGACCCCTAAAGTGCAACAACAACAACAACAAAAAATCAAGAATCAATAATGGGATGGATTCAAACTAAAGAGCTTCTTTTTATCAAAATAAATAATCAATGAGGTGAAGAGAGAGCCTACATTTTGGGGGCAAATTTTTGTCACATGCACATCATATCAGAGCACTAATCTCCATGATATATAAAGAACTCAAAAAACTTAACACCAAAAAATGAATAACCTAATCAATAAATGGGCTAATGAGCTGAACAGACACTACTCAGAAGATATACAAT
Organism: Marmota monax; assembly: GCF_021218885.2. Taxonomy (NCBI): domain Eukaryota; kingdom Metazoa; phylum Chordata; class Mammalia; order Rodentia; family Sciuridae; genus Marmota; species Marmota monax. Next base: position 260,305 of record NW_026695022.1, read on the forward strand.
TGATCAACAAATATATGAAAAAAATGTTCAACATCTCTAATAATTAAAGAAATGCAAATCAAAACTACTCTAATATTTCATCTCACTACAGTCAGAAAGGCAGTTATCAAGAATATAAGCAACAATAAGATTTGCAAGGATGTGGGGGGAAAGGCACACTATACATTTCCGGTGAGTCTGCATATTGGTTCAAACAATCTGGAAAGCAGTATGGAGATTCCTTAAAAACCTTGGAATGGAAACACCATTTGACCCAGCTATCCCACTCCTTGGTCTATACCCAAAGGACTTGAAAACAGCATACTACAGGGACACAGCCACATCAATGTTTGTAGTAGCACAATTCACAATTGCTAAACTGTGGAACCAACCTAGATGCCCTTCAATGGATGAACAGATAAAGAAACTATGGGATACCACTCAGCATTAAAAGAGAATACAATTATGACATTTGCAGGTAAATTGATGGAGTTGGAAAATATCATGCTAACTGAAATAAACCAATCTCAAAAAAAAAAAAATAGGGGCTGAATGTTTTCTCTAAGTGGTTACTAATCCATAATGGGGGGGGGGGGGCATGGGATGAATGGAGTAGCTTTGGATGTGACAAAAGGGAGAAAGAGAGGGGGTAGAAATGATGGTGGGAAAGATAGTGAAATGATATGGACATCATTACCCTAGGTACATTTATGATTGCACAAATGGTGTTACTCTATTTACAACGAAGAGCTTTTTACTGTAATATATAACTTATTAGAACTAATAAAAAAAGAGTTGGCTTATAAGATCATTCACTGGATAAGGGCAAAGGAACATAAAATTGAGGTCTACTGTTGTTTCTTTTACTTGGTGAATGATTTAACAACAATTATTTATATTCTTGAACTTTCTTTTGCACTTTGTCAAATACAGGCTCTCATAAAAATAGCATGGTATAATTAAAATTAAAAACCTAACCTCTCTGAAGGGTTCAAGAAAAATCATGACTTTGCAGATTACCTGGCCCATTCTTGCTGTTAGGATGGGAACAATGCTCTATCTTTTCATTTCTGTACTGAGACTAGAATTTTCCTTTATTTTTACTTTTATGTAGAAAAGGTATTATGTTCCATAGAACAATTCTTAGAACCTCTCTGTATGCAAAAATATCAGACTCCTTCAGAGTTAAGTGGGTCTGATCTGTCTTCCAGTTTGCTGATCCTTTTTTCTGCTTGATCAAATCTGCTGTTAAAATGCTTTATTGAATTTTTAAATAGAGTCATTATATTCTCCAGCTCCCAAATTACTGTTTTTTCTTTGTTGTGGTATCTGTTTCTTATTAAACTTATCTTTTTGTTTATGTATTGCTTTCTTGCTTTTGTTTAGTTATCTATCTATATTATCTATATTCAGCTTCTTTAAAATAATTATTTTGAATTCCTGTGAAGCAGTTCATGAATCTTCATTGCAGCGAATTGGGTTACTGACCTTTATTAGCTTTCTTTGTGGATACCATCTTTGTCTAATTCTTTATGATCCTTATAGACATGCATTCATATCTGTGCATTTGAAGGAGCAGTCATCTTTTCCAGTCATTATAGACTCCTTTCTGAAGATAAAGACTTTTTATTTCTGGCAATCTTAGATTAAGTTCCCTTTGAAATTGTGTCTGGCTCCTATATTCCTTTAACTATTATCAATTAATCTATCTATCTATCTATCTATCTATCTATGAATTCCCTCAATCTGCTATATACCTTCAAAATTATTTTAATCTTTACCGCCCACTTAATTCTTCAATAAATCATCACAGCCACTCTGAATCTTAATGAGATAAAATTAGTGTTAATTATAAGTCATGTGCTTAAAAATATAGAAAAGAAAAAAAAGAATAAAAAATAGATATCTTAGGAAAAAAACTAAATTAAAGATGAAAAATAGCATGTTTGGAGAATCATGTTTTTCTTTCACTGTATTGATTATTCTTATGCATGGATTATTTGGTGTTTTTTTTTCAGATGAAATGGTACTCAGAAACCCTAATAGTATCACATATAAATATGCTATCATTCTTACCATCATGTAACTATCACCTTAATGAATTAGTAACAGCCATACCAATTATCAAAAGTCACTTATTTGCTCACATTAAATATGAATGGGTTTGAAAAGCAATATAAATCTATGTTATGTGAAAATATGCAAGTCAAATCAAGAAGTCTTCATTTCTGAACTGTTACATATATACTGAATCACGACTATATCAAAAGATAAATGAGAACATGCATATTCACGGATAAGGATTCTTATATCTCCCACATTACAGAATGAAAATACTTTTACATTCATTTCAGCTTTGCCCAAGGCACCTACATCTCTAGGTCTTGTGTGTGTGTGTGTTTGTGTGTGTGTATGTGTGTGTGTGTGGTACTGAGGATTGGACCCATGGCCTTGTGCATGTGAGGCAAGCACTCTACCAACTGAGCTATATCCCCAGCCCAGAACCTACATCTCCCAAACAACCTCTGTTCATTTAACTCTAATTTGCAAATGTTGCAAAAGATTTTGACTTTTAAAGTACATTTATGAGAGAAAAAAAATGAAAACAGGTGTACTTAGCAATATCTCAATGGGCAATAGGTTTAGAACAAAACCACTTCTTTTCTATTCTTGAAGTAAGAAATAAGATATAGTATGGTACTATTTTCCTGAACACTATTTTCTTTAATTTTTGGTACTTTTCTCAAACTCGTTTATAGTTAAGCAGGATCTTGGTACTTAGAAAACTATATTGTAACTTTGTTCCCAAGCTTTCCATAGAGATAAAAACTACTAAAATGTCATTAATTCCAATGATTCTAATGACATTCTTCCTCTTTCCCCAATATTTACAATAAATAAAAAATATTGAATTTGTCAGACTATTCAAGGTTGATCAGGGCAGAATTTTGAGTTTCATTGGATTTATATAGTCATATATATTTTTCCATATTAAGTATTTTTCTAAAAGCAATTGCCCCTATCCACAGATTCCCTATGAATAATGCAAACAAGAAAAATTCTTGTGAGAAAATTGTAAGGAAATAGTTCACACTGTAACGGTTGTGCCTATATAATAAGAAAAGTATTTAATCAAATGTGTACCTTCATAAAAAATTAAAGAAAGCTTTTAATTTTCCAATTCAGTTCTTTGTTGGTATTTTTTCTTGTATTATTGGTCCCCAAAACAGTGAGTACTGTATGAGCATACAATCTTACACCATTTTCAAGAGACTCCTGTACCATTTTAAGTTTGTTTCTAATGAAATACAATTGTAGAGAAAAGTTAAAAAGAAAAGGGAGGCAGCTGCCCTGCTGCCGTGATGTCACAGTGGCTCTACCCAAGGGAACAGTGCTGCATTTACACAGGCTGACAGAGGCAAAAACTGAGCATCTGGGCAAGTCACCTCATTAGTTCCTTTCATATGTCCACTTTTATTTTATAATTTCACCTATAAAGATTACCTAACTAGTTTTTCAATTTTATCTATTTACTTCCTTAATTTTAACATACTGGATTATGAATCTTAAGATATGTCAGCTATATAAATGATATTGTTAACTGTTACATACCAAAATTTGAAGCCACTATTGGAAGACCTAATGTAAAATCATACTAGCACTTGCAATGAAATAAATTAACTTTGCTACAAATAAAATGGTGAGTATATATATAAGATATATGTAGTATGCCATATTACTTGTACTATATAAAGTATATATTTTCCTATATGTACAATGTATAGTATATTTTATAGTTTATTCTATATACATTGTTTAATTAATCTATCCATTTATTTAGAACATTTTGTCCAACCAATTTTATAAACCACCTTGACAAAACATCTTTTAAAATGTATTGTCTACGTTTTGTACACTTAGAAATAATTTGCTGTCATTCCTATTTGGTTTATTGAAAATATTCTTATTAAACTAACATATATGAAATAACATAGGAAACAAAAGTTTATCTACAGAAGTAATTTTAGGCTTCCAGAAGAATTTTAACAATTTTTCCTTTATTACACACTAGACAATATATTACCTTAGTGTACAAGTAAAATAACAATCATAATTGATATATAGACATTTTTCTGCATATGCATACATATACATGAAAAAATATTCTATGTAATTTTAGAGAGAAAGAATATTAATATTTTGATGAGAAAAACATCAAGCTCCTTTAGGGAACATGTAAACCGTGTAGATTTATTTATAGTTTAAAAGTGTACATCTAAATCCTAAAATTCACCAATCACTGTTAGGTTTTAGGAATACAATGATTAATGTTTTGTTCTTCACATCAAAGAGCACATATTCTATAGGGAAAAACTGACATTAAGATATAATTACAAATAAGTTTCAAGAGTGATATAGAAAAGTATCAGAGAGAATGAACTATGAGAGAGTCAAGGAAAATGCAGAAGGGATAAATTTGTGCTGAGAGGGTAAAAGTGGATTTCAAGGTTATTGGTCCAAAAAAGGCAGAATAAGTAATTCCAAATAAACCCATGGAGGTTTGAAAGAGCAAAAATTGAATAGTAAAACTTGGAAGTTTATACAACTAAAGTAGATAAAGAGATGGGGGAATTTAGAGGCCCTTATTAAAACCTGCAGTAGCTATAAATTTCAGTAATAGTGATGGTGGGCTTCCTCACTAATAACCCTGAAGTTGGTATACATAAATTTTGTTTTATATTGTTTTGTTCTACATGTTTTTTTAATGCTTCTAATTTATGAGACTAATCTCTACCTACTACATCATTACTAAAGTCATCAATACTGAATTTAGAAAGCATAATAAAGAAAGATCCATGATTGTATTGGAACAATCCAACTTCACACACTACAACTCCACCTTCACACAAAACAAAATCAAATAATTTTATTTTGATACAGGGCCTCTCTAAGTTACTGAGGCTGGCCTCAAAATTACAACTCTCCTGCTTCATCCTCTGAGTCACTGAGATCACAGGTTTGTGCCATCATGCCCAGAAGGAGATAAGGCCTTTAAAAAGGCAATTAATGAAGGAGAGTTCATTTGGTTGGACCTTAATCCAATATGGCTGGTGTCTTTCTAAGAAGAGGAAATTAGGACATGGATCTGTGCATGTGCACAAGAAAGACCACATGCAAACCTAGGGAGAAGATGGCCATCTACAAACCAGGAAGAAAGTGCTCTGTAGGAAACAGGCCTGACCACAACTTGATTTCAAACTTCAGGCCTCCAGAACAGTGAGACATAAATTTTCATCTGTAACTCTTTCTTATGGTCACCCTAACAAACCAAAACAGTCATTCAGAGAAGGCACTCTACTAAAATCAATCCACCTTCTTTTATGATGACGGACAGCAAAGGCAATTGCACATATGTCCAGACAGAGGAATGGATGATTACAGGAGCTTTTCCTTTGATCTGTCCCCTTGCTCTCTGGAATCACAGTACTTGTTCCACTAAACAGTGTATGATCCAGTCTTCCTTCTCTACTCTTCACAGTTTCAGATTATTTATTTTCTGTTCATTTTGCTTACTAGTAAAATGCTTAATGTGTTCCATACGAATTAGTACTAGTAATTTAGTAAAATAATCTTAATAATACAATGTCATACTCCAGTCATCATAACTCAAAATGGGTTTAGTGGCTCAGTCTTGTTGGCATGACTACAGCCATCTTCCTTTCCCCACCCCACTTTATGAATACTGTTCTATTCTCAAGAAATAGAAACTTCCCATCCTTGTGAGATAGAAACTTGTTGGTCTCTGTTCTCTCCTTGAGAGATTAAGACTTGCCAGTCTCTGTTCCCAAAAGACAGAAACTTACCTTCTGCAAAATCAGGTGATGCTTGCTATGCCAGTCCCAAGGGCTAAACCCACCCCTAATCTGCAGCCATGATTCTGGCCTTTAAAGAGGAAAGCTCAAGGGCAGTTGCTGCGGGTCTCTCTGTGCAGAGTAATCTTGTCAGGTGCCTGACAGTAAATCTGCTTCTGCCTCTGTCTTGGTTGTGTGTGTGATCAGACTTGCACCAGTTTTCTTTCAAGTCTGACTCTAAGAAAGTTACTGGTAGTTTTTCTTCACACCATTTGATACTTTTCAACCACTTTGCTCATTCAAACAATCACTGTAAAATGTAATATTTGTTTTTTCTTATTCTAATGAAAATAAGATGGATTATATATACACATACAAGTTGTATAGTAATGAAGAATAAATATGGGAAACATTTTAAAATTAAGAATCAGCTTAATACAGCCAAGGCCAAAGTTGAATAATATGATTAGTATGGAAAACTTTTAAAATTACATTAGAGCAAAAGAAAATGCACAATACACATTTTGTTTAGTGATTCCAAAAGATGTTGTTTGCACCCCAAAAAATTCATTTTAGCAATGTATGAGTGTACCTTTTTCTCCACATCCTCACCAGCACTTGTTGTTGCTTGTATTCTTTTTTTTTTAATAAACTTTTTTGACATTGTAAATTTCAGTGTGTCAAAATGTAAATTACACTTATTTCCAATTCATAGTAATTATATACTTCTGATTTTTTTCTGTTATTTTGTGGCTTTAAAGAGCATATCATACTAAAACTTGATTTTGTGGTTCATAGTACTAGTGAATACAATAGGATTGATGTACACTGTATTTATGAAATTGCATTATGAAAGAAGGTGAAGACTTTCAAGGACTGCCTATGTAAAATTATTTAATTCAGAAAAGTAAAACTGTTTTTTCTTTCCAAGATTATAATGGATGCAACAAACTTGACAGTGTGATGCATCTGGCACTGTGTGGGGCTCCTAGAAGATAGATGGGAAAGAACATAGATAAATAGTCACTTTAAACTTTGAGTGATATAGACTGAACCTTTTATAATAAGTGAGAAAAAGTTTTTTAGCGAATGTTTTCTTTTTTTTCTTTTTTTTTTATTGTTGGCTGTTCAAAACATTACATAGTTCTTGATATATCATATTTCACAATTTGATTCAAGTGGGTTATGAGCTCCCATTTTTACCCCATATACAGATTGCAGAATCACATCAGTTACACATCCATTGATTTACATATTGCCATACTAGTGTCTGTTGTATTCTGCTGCCTTTCCTATCCTCTACTATCCCCCCTCCCCTCCCCTCCCCTCCCCTCCCCTCTTCTCTCTCTGCTCCCTCTACTGACATTCGTTTGTCCCCCTTATATTATTTTTCCCCTTCCCCTCACTTCCTCTTGTATGTACTTTTGTATAACTCTGAGGGTCTCCTTCCATTTCCATGCATTTTCCCTTCTCTCTCCCTTTCCCTCCCACCTCTCATCCCTGTTTAATGTTAATCTTCTTCTCATGCTCTTCGACCCTACTCTGTTCTTAGTTACTCTCCTTATATCAAAGAAGACATTTGGCATTTGTTTTTTAGGGATTGGCTAGCTTCACTTAGCATAATCTGCTCTAATGCCATCCATTTCCCTGTAAATTCTATGATTTTGTCATTTTTTAATGCAGAATAATACTCCATTGTGTATAAATGCCACATTTTTTTTATCCATTCATCCATTGAAGGGCATCTAGGTTGGTTCCACAGTCTAGCTATTGTGAATTGTGCTGCTATGAACATCGATGTAGCAGTGTCCCTGTAGCATGCTCTTTTTAGGTCTTTAGGGAATAGACCGAGAAGGGGAATAGCTGGATCAAATGGTGGCTCCATTCCCAGCTTTCCAAGAAATCTCCATACTGCTTTCCAAATTGGCTGCACCAATTTGCAGTCCCACCAGCAATGTACAAGTGTACCCTTTTCCCCACATCCTCGCCAGCACTTGTTGTTGTTTGACTTCCTAATGGCTGCCAATCTAACTGGAGTGAGATGGTATCTTAGGGTGGTTTTGATTTGCATTTCTCTGACTGCTAGAGATGGTGAGCATTTTTTCATGTACTTGTTGATTGATTGTATGTCCTCCTCTGAGAAGTGTCTGTTCAGGTCCTTGGCCCATTTGTTGATTGGGTTGTTTGTTATCTTATTGTCTAATTTTTTGAGTTCTTTGTATACTCTGGATATTAGGGCTCTATCTGAAGTGTGAGGAGTAAAGATTTGTTCCCAGGATGTAGGCTCTCTATTTACCTCTCTTATTGTATCTTTTGCTGAGAAAAAGCTTTTTAGTTTGAGTAAGTCCCATTTGTTGATTCTAGTTATTAACTTTTGTGCTATGGGTGTCCTATTGAGGAATTTGGAGCCCGACCCCACTGACTGTAGATCGTAGCCAACTTTTTCTTCTATCAGACGGCGTGTCTCTGATTTGATATCAAGCTCCTTGATCCATTTTGAATTCACTTTTGTGCATGGCGAGAGAAAGGGATTCAGTTTCATTTTGTTGCATATGGATTTCCAGTTTTCCCAGCACCATTTGTTGAAGATGCTATCCTTCCTCCATTGCATGCTTTTAGCCCCTTTATCAAATATAAGGTAGTTGTAGTTTTGTGGATTGGTTTCTGTGTCCTCTATTCTGTACCATTGGTCCACACGCCTGTTTTGGTACCAGTACCATGCTGTTTTTGTTACTATTGCTCTGTAGTATAGTTTGAAGTCTGGTATCGCTATACCGCCTGATTCACACTTCCTGCTTTGTTGCTTGTATTCTTGATAATTGCCATTCTGACTGGAGTGAGATGAAATCTTAGAGTAGTTTTGATTTGTATTTATCTAATCACTAGAGGTGATGAACATTTTTTCATATATTTGTTAATCAATTGTATTTCTTTTGTGAAGCCTCTGTTCAGTTTCTTAGCTCATGTATTGATTGGGTTATTTGGTTTTTTGGTGTTAAGTTTTTTGAGTTATTTATGTATTCTGGATATTAGTGCTCTGTCTGAGGTGCATGTGGTAAAGATCTTCTTTTGTTTTGTAAGCTCTCTCTTCATGTTATTGATATTTTCCTTTGCTGAGAAGTAGCTTTTTAGTTTTAATCCATCCCATTTGTTGATTCTTGATTTTACTTCTTGCACTTTAGGAGTCTGGTTAAGGAAGTCAGTTCCTGAGCCAACATGGTGGAGATAATGGAAATTATCAAGAATGCAAGCAACAATAGTGTTGGAGACGTGGGGAAAAAGGCACGCTGACACATCGCTTTTGGGACTGCAAATTGGTACAACTGTTATGAAAAACAGTATGGATATTCCTCAGAAAACTTGGAATAGAAGCACCATTTGGCCCAGTTATACCACTCCTTAGTTCATACCCAAAGGTCTTTAAATTAGCATACTACAGTGATACAGCTCAATTCAAAGTAGCTAAACTATGAAACCAACCTAGATGCCCTTCAGTAGATGAATGGATAAAGAAAATGTGGTATATATGCACAATGGAATATCATTCAGATTTAAAGAAGAATGAAATTATGACATTTTCAGATAAGTGGATGGAGCTAGAGAATACCATGCTAAGTAAAAAGCCAAACCCAAAAAACCAAAGGCTGGATGTTTTCTCTGATAAGCAGGTACTAATTCATAATAGGGTTGGGGGTGAAGAAACTTTGAATTGTGCAGAGAGGAGAGTGAGAGGAGTGGAGGGGATGAGGTTTGATCATGACTCATGCAAAATTGGGAAGAACAAAATGAGACAAACTGGGTTTAAAAGAGCTGGCTGCAACATTCAGCTAAGAAAGCAGCCAAAAATCACACAACACAGAGAGTGTTTTTAAATCAAGGGCAGGACTGCTCTGTGACCATAAAGGTAAGCTTCCAGGCTGGAAAGAGAGTGCTGGAAATAAAAAAGAGTGTGAGCCCATGTTTCCTTTATTTTATAGGAGAGGCCTCAGAGAGGGGTAAGGTTTCAAGTTGTGGAGTCTTGTTTTGTGATTTCTTGTGGTCAGCAGATTGATTGACATCTTGGCAAGTCATATCCATCTTAGGTGCTGTGTGGGATCTTAGGCAGAGCCAGATGGGGAGACACACCTGCATCATGGGATCACACCCTGACAGGGAGTTTGCAGTTCCAGATTTATCCCCTCATTTAGCTACTATGCACAACTGTTCACACACACAGCTCATGGACGGCTTGTGACAGATGAGGTAGTATGGGGCTGGGAAGGATGATGTGGAATGAGACAAAATATTATTACCCTATATACATGTATGATTATACTACTGGCATGACTCTATACCATGTTCAGCCAGGGGAAGACGTTGTGCTCTGTTTGTGTACAATGCATCAAAATGCCTTCTATTGTCATGTATAACTAATTAGAACAACCTGAAAAAATTAAGAAAATTAATTTTAAAGGCATGTAAATAAAAAGCAGTTTTTCTTTCTTTTGTTGTTATAATTCGTTTATTTGTACTACATTCAACCCTCTGTATTTGCTGGTTCTGTATCCATGGATTCAAACAACCACAGAAAGAAAATACTCAGGAAAAAAAAAACAGTACTAAAAAGCGCACTTTTTCTATTTCATTTCTAGTCTTAATATAGTATAACAACTATTTATATAGCATTTTCATTTACATTCCCATATAGACTTCAGAATCTCCAAAAGCCCATGTAAATCCTGAAATTGGGAAGAACAAAACAAGATATTTCAAGTGGAAGTGGCACCTGGTACAACAAATATTTCATTTAAAACATGTTTAAGAATTTCAATGAAATTAATTTCTACTGAACATGCTTCTCATAAAATGCTAGTTATACCAATGTTTATGTGATTTTCTGTTATGCTGAGATATAATCTGTCTAAAATTGAATACAATAAATATATGTGAAGAATAAAATTATTTTTCTGCTAAGGGTCTTCACACGCATTAATATACTTGCATATACTTGATGTTATTTTTATATTCTAATAACATTTCAGAAGGAATTCTTGGTATTTGAAATCATGTTTACCTGCTTTAAAGATAAACGTAGCATATATAAAATTATTTATAAAATATACTTGATAAACATTTTAATTAATAAGAAATCATCTTAAATAATTATTTTACTTTTAAAATGTGATAAAATTTACTGAAAGAATCCAAAATATCCTTCTCGATTTATACAATATATCCATACTGCTGTAATCTTAAATGATGAAGATTTGTTCATTGTTTCTCAGATGGACTGATAGCATCTTCAGTGGAAAAAGAAAAACAAAAGATGATTCTGATACACCATGTGTCTATGGTAGAAACATTTTATCTGGCTAAAGTTTTTTTGTTCCATTTTTTAAATTTGGCATAAGGACAGCATGAATACAGGTTGATGGATTTTGTTTTGAAAGCCAGAAAGAACCTAAAGGAAAATTATTGATCATACCTTGAAAACAAAGTAGAAAAGAGAAGCTTTGTGTCATCCTTTTCATAAGACATTGAATATTAGAATCTACATCAGTCTGCCCCTGGACAGAATAGGCAGTACAAATTAAATCAGTATTTTATTTTAAGCCCAAATTTGATCTAATCTATTTGTGTAGATAAAACCTCAAAGTTCCATCAAGGCAATTTGTTTCGTTATCATGTTTTCTTTGACATTTTATTCTGTAAAAGACCAAGAGACAACCCTGGTTTCCCTTGGAGAATTAATTCACATTTGGTATCTCTCAGAACACTTTCCTGTCAGAAATAGCAATCATAATATGAAATCATTCTCTTTTAAAAAACATCTCTAAATATCAAATGATTTACTTGCACACAAATTAAAGTTCTGGAAGAGAAATCCACCAATCTGACACACATTTCTCAACTTTATTTACAGCATGTGGGCATGCACCCAAGTGTCCCTGGGAAATGTGTATTACAAAGTTTAGGTGATTTTTTTCACAAGACTCTATTAAGCAATAAGGACTTACCAGAGGAAATTCCTCTGGGAAATTTTGGAAAGATTGAACACAGTGAGCCACATCTAGTTTATTCCATGCACTTCCTCATTTCCCATTTCTTCTGTAAAATATCTTCAGGGTAGCAGAAAATATAATTTTGGTTCATTTTAGTGATTATAGCAAATATTCAAGGTATTGTGCAGGTAGTAGGGTCCAGTGTCTCTATTCATACATTCCTCCAAATTCCATAAAACCCAGTTTAAGGGTTCCTTAGAACTCCTTCATCAAGTGCCACTCTGTGACTACTATATTAGAAATTCATGTGTACTGAAACAGCCAGTTGCTGCAGAGGTTAAGAAGCTAGACTTGTCAGGACTTAAAGGAGACATTTCTAAAGCCCATTTCACTTGACATGGATTGAGGAGAATACCCCCACCACTATCTCACTCCCCCTTATTTGAGAAGATAGTTAATCAATAATTTTCACCATGTAGCTGAGGATCTTTTTTTTTTTTGCATATTCCCAATAGGAAGTGTAGTCTTCTAACTATATCTAACAAATTATTAAAATGTACAGGTACCTCTTGTGCCTATGTGCATATTTTATTTTTACAATGGAGAATAGAATAGTAGTCAGACAGGCTTAACTTTTCGTAATAGATTCTTCACATTCTGGGTGACTTTAAGCAAGTTTATAAATGTTTCAGTACCTCAGTAAAATATCGCTTAATGTTAGTTGTTACAATCTATACTAAATACTCAGAATATTAATTTGTATAGTCTAAAGCTATAGTCTACATGTGAGGATTTGGGATATTTTCATGAGATCTCTGCCAGAAAGAATATAAGAGAGGACTGTTAGCTCCAGAGAAATGGCCAGGAAGACATAAACTAAACAAGGATAAGACAAGAACCACAGTATAAAAACAGTTGTTATGTGAGGGCCACCCTGTTAGCCAGCTGGACAGTAGGCTGTCCACCACGTAAAATTAATTTCCCTGAAAGGCACAGTGTGAACACCCACATTCAGATTGCTTTCATTCTGAGAATCCGGTAATTTTCTACACACAAACACAATCTATTTTAGATGAATACTTCATGTCTTACTGGGCTTGGGAGACAGGATTGTGACTATAATCCTTCAATTCAGTGGTATGTGCTTTAAAATTCATTGTTTCTTTTACCCATTATCAAGGCTTTTCTAAAGCCTATTTCCAAGTAAGAATTCTAAAACAATGAAGTAAACCAAAATTCAATAGGTGATATCTTATCCTTGTGTTTTTAGCTGCATCTAAAATATTCCCAAGTTCTCTTGTGATATTTTAAAAGCTAAACTTCTCCGCACTTTACCCATTTTTAGGTACACACACGCACATGCACGCGCGCTCGTGCACACACACATACACACACACAAATACACATATGCTAATTCTAAACTACTTTCATTTCATCTCACATGATCCTCTGTCCTTTATTTCATCTTGCCCTCAACTCCACCTGCTACAGACTTAAGCACAGAAAATATTCTTTCTACTGACTTTCTGCTTCTTTTCACAGACCAAGATATATTAAGTCTATAGCATAAACTTCAGAAATAGACCGGAACCTAATATTACCTCAAGAATCTTATCTTTAATATTTTCCTCCTTTTATCTAATAGCACAGGATACCAGAATGTTTCATGCTATTATTTATTGAGAGGAGCTTACTAGGAAATAAGCACTTGCAAACACTTCTTTCCTACTTCCAGACTGAGAAAAGGAATTATATGATTTTTCCCATGTTTAGATTCCTCTAAGAGGTTTTCACTACTAAAAAGCACATGGTTTCCAAAAATGAATGTCTTGTCTTCATCAATTTTGAGTTTATGCTCACTGAATAACATAAAGTTCTTATGTACATGGAATACATAATGGTTCTCTGGATCGGTCTCATAAGCCTTTTGACTCATAAGTCATTCATATGTATAATGCTTTCACATTTTGGAAATTTATGTGAAATTGCCGAAATAAACAAGATGTAATTCATTAATACTTTAATAATTCTAACTATTCTAGAACCTATAAGGATAACTTGGGGAGAGTAGCAAAGGCAATATTAATTTTGTTCATTTTTTTATTAATTTACAAAGATTAAGATTTAGTGCCAAAGCTAATGGACCTTCTTCTATTAAAACCTACAAATGAAACATCAGTAAGCATACCATGAAAAATGATTATAGAGTCCCACTAATACACTAAATATCTTCTCAATAGTTTGGCCAAGATCTCACATAAGTTGAACTATATCTGGCCAATTTTTCTAACTCTGTCTTTGTAGAAGGGTGTAATTCTTCTGGTCTTCTTCAGTCCATAAAGTGACAGTACCAAAATAGAAGTGGTAATACAAGAAATAGGGTGGGCTGTGGTAAACTAATGGAAATAGATGTGCTATTCCACAATCAGACTATAAAAGAATATAAATTTGAATTAAGACAGGTAAAATAAACAGACTCTAAATATAAATCAACTGTCAGAGCTAAGAGAGGACAATGTGCATCTGAGAGGCCACTCATATACATTCATAATCAGTCCTTTAGATGATTCTAAATATGTCATCAATGTTCAAAGGCACAATACTCTCATCCCTTGAAATAGAATAACAGCATTTAAACTAGGAGTGTTTTGAAGAAGAAAAGGGGTGTCAAAAATGATAGCTATGTGAGGTAATGCATTTGTTAGCTAGATTTAACCATTCCACAGTGTTTATATACTTCAAAGCATCCGCCTATACAAGATAAAAGCAGGTTACATTAACTGTCAACCTAAAAATAAATAAATAGCTAAAAAATTATTCTGAGATGAGGCTTAAGTAGGGTCTCTCCATGGTACACCAGAGATGTTATCACCCACCTGAAACTCACGTCATCATTTCTTGCATTACAGACTACTTTATTGGTCCATCTATAAATTCAGAGACAAAGTCTTGTTTTTCCAAGCCATAATGCAGAACACACATGCCTAAATTCATTGAGTGAACTATCCTGCTTCCATGCCATCTATTCTCAAACATAGTCAGAGGAAACCTTCTCCTACCTATTCCTACCTCAGCCAGGTTACATGACCCATTGTTACGCTCCTTTAGCAATATTTTTCCTCAAGTTCAATAGTGAGTTGCCATGACTCCTTTTTTTCCATCAAGTTCATGTAAATTATTCCACCTACAAGACTTAGTATGCAGTGCAGTGCATGTTAGGTGCTCAAAAATGTTGAGTTGAACAATGAGGAAATGCTACTGTCATAATGTAAGACATATACTTATGTAGTTTAAAAATTATAGAGGAAAAATTGGGAGAAAGATGAACAAATGTTATAGATTATTAATTATATCAGATCTTATAAAATTTGAAACCCTAATTTTTCAGGTTATGCAGTAACTAGAACAACCATGATTAATAAATTCATTAACTGTATGATGACAAAATTACTTCTTGGACTTCATCTTTACATATGGTTAAAATTTCTCTTTAGGAATTAAAGTAAGAGTGGATTAGATGCTCCATAATTATATTACTTCACTTAGTCTTTTGTAATATAAATGTTTGATACAGACAGAAAATCAAGTTTATACTTAGATCAGAATCATTCTTAATGAACTAGTTCCGTAGCCAAATTTAACTAAAATATAAAAATATCTGGGAAAAGACCACTTGAAAAAATTTTAAAAATGAGAAAACATTTATAAAGTTTAAATAAATTAATAAAAAATATTGCCATGGGTGAATAAAAAGACACTTAAGCCTTCAGAGTGTTGGCACTACACATTGGAAAGGGGGAGAGAACAAGAAAGATAGTGTCCATTCTGGATAAATGACTATATTCTATTTTCAAAAAGTAGAACTACTATATAATATATAATATAAAATTTTGGTTGATGAATAGAAAAAAACAAATCAGAACAAAACCAAATGTTTTGGAAAATTCCCTCCAGGTTGTGAGGAAAATGAATGTCTATCTCTTGGGAGATTTTGTAGTTCTTAATAAATCTATGGCAATTATTCATTAGTAAACAACAAATTCAAAGTAAGTACAAAGCATTCTTAGGTCCATAAGGAAAATATGAGGTCAATACACTCAATCAACTCTTGCTAGTATATTTTCCATGGACCAAACATCATGCTTTACAGACAAAGCAAATAAATATGACCCACAATTGAGTCTCAAGGGTCTTTCCTATTAATATTGCTGACATTTTATTTTTCCTCCAATATTCACAGTCTCCTTGCTTCCTTAATTTTCCCACCTACTTTTCTGTGAATTCTTTTTTGAAAAAAGTATTTTATTTTGAGACATACTGAAAATAGACATTTTGATGCTGTAATAGACAAGTATTACTAACATTTTAGAGAGTAAGTAGAGTTAATCCCATAGGAATATTCACAGAAATTTAAAATGATAGAGGAATGAGTTTTACAGAACCAAAACAGTCTTGTGCTACATGTCTGGGAAAATAAAAAGAAAGCAAGGAACTATCTGGGAGTCAATATGACCTAGCCAGGCCTCATGAACCCTCATGTTTCTGTTACTTTACTGGTAGAATCAGTCATTAAACCTTCCTCCACTTCTGCAACAAATACTTTATCAATTATGCAAACATGAAGTCTGCTTTCCACCTCTATATTACATTAATTCCTTTTCTTCTTCATGTGAGATATTCATTTAATATGTGAGAAATCATTTAAAGATTAGCTTCCTATATTTTATTATCATTTGAGGTAAAATATTTATATATTTTGGGAAAACATCTTCATGTTAACCATCTTCTTCTTTTCTAGACATGATTTTGTAACTAAAAAATAAATTACCTATAGAAGAAAAAATACTGTGTGTACATACATGCAACAGTTTTGCCTTTTTCTGAAGTATGTGCTGAAGGTTAAAAATATGTCAGTAACAATATATTGAGAAACTTCCTTCATCCCAATCGAATGAGACAGGATGAAAAATGATGGATTTCTTCATGTATAAAATAATATAATGAGGTCTTTTTGTTGCCTTGAATCATCTCTAATTCAGGTAGTCACAAATTTATATAACATAAGTACCATGTACTAAGGACTTCTCACAAAAACTCTTACTCTGCTTCATGCAAGGATGATTATGTCTAGTCACTTGGTAATCTCACTGAGCCCTGCTAAAAAACAGTATAATATGCTATATGCACCAATTGACTAATAATAATATTTAAATATATAATATGATGTTTATTTCTAAGTCAATGCCTTTTGGAATCACCAGGTTTCCAAGTGAATTCTTGATTCTGAGCTGCCATTCTTCTATGGAAAAATTATTTTTTATCATTATATTCAGAGATGAGACAGATATATTGTTTTCTTTGTTGTCTTTGGATATAAAAGTTATGCTGGTCTCCTAGAACAAATTTAGGAGATGAATAAATTTAAGTATCATTGACATTACTAATATGACTAGTAGATAAAATTCTTCTCTGAATCCATTCATTCCAGGGCTTTACAATCCTGTATCCTGTACCATTCATTCTTCTGTTTGTCTGTTTAATGTTTTCCCCTTCTCCTTGGATTAATTTTATGTAGTTCATAGGAAATAATAAATTTCCAAAAATTTTCTTCTAGAGACATAGATATAGATGCTGAAAATACAAACAATAATTTGAATGTAAATTCCAAATGAACACTAGAGTGTATCTTTAATAGACATGTGTGCATATTGTGTATGTGTATTAAAGAAGTGCATATATATTAAAAAAGTATTATTGCATTTGAATGTATTGATTCTAACTTTTAATTTATTATAAAAATATTATTTTAAAGTCTGGAGTTTTGGCTAGAGAATTTATAAAATTATAAAAGTTTAATAATGTCCATAGAGAGTTTTCTTATACTTTCTCTACTATTTTTTTATTATCAAAATAATCTGTGCAGAATCAGACATTCTAATTTTCTCTGTTTCAACAGAGGAATGAACTGAAGTACACATCTCCGTGTTGACTTGGATAAGGTAATTTAGACAGTATGGGGCAAATGGGGCACTGTGGCTGCAGGGTCTATGCTGCCAATTAAGTGGATATAAAAATATGGGAAAATTATAAAATATATTATGATATGAGTATGGACAATATTATAAAATATAAATTCTCCAGGAATTAACCTTTAGATTTCATACACTTTCAACTATAACAAATATACATCAATATGTAATATACTATCGATTTGTCAGAAGTTAGTCATAGGTTAGAATTCTGCTCTTCTACAAATTAAATTAAATGGCAAAAATTTACTCAAGCTCGCTATAACCCAAACAGATTTTGGGGAGATTAAATTCAATAGGATACAAAACAATATTTCTGTAATTTCTTCTATAAATAAATGTTGAATAAATGGTAGCTATTATTTTTAATAAACCTCTAAAAAATCAATAGTATAGTTATTGCCTATCTCAAATGCTTTCATAAGTACAGAAGGCTATAAAAAAGAGTATTATAGCTATCATGAATTTTCTCAATTGAGTTTTCATCTGTTTACAAAGCTCTGGGTTAAGTAAAACATAATTATCCTCATTGTATTTACAGTAAATCATTTGTTAGCCATAATAACATGTGCCAAAAATGTTTACCTTATTTTCACTCTTCAGATATAACTAAAAGATGAAAACTTTTTAAATGATAAATTTATGAAGTGGAGAATCAGACATTCTAATTGTCCTAATTTTCCAAACTTCCAATGTGTATACTGGCACTTTCCTGAGATTGTTACAAATAATATTTCTACTTGCCTACTTTATGAGGGAAACATCGGCAATGGAGAGACAGCAAAGACAGGTCCTATTTTAAGAAAAATAAAAGAAAGGGTCCATTATTTATTCAAAGGTTATTTTGATGTAATTAGAAAAGTATTATGAGTAATGACATCCCTTAGCTCCAATTATGTTCTACAAAGTAGAATTAGGTCAAATGTTATGCCAGAAAAACACATTCTAACAAATGTGCTCAGAAATCTTGAAAATGAAGACAAATTAATTCATTAATTATAACAACATCTGGTTCAAAAAAAGAAAACAAATTCTATTCTTTTGGAGCCAAACATGCCCCTAAGAGAGGCTGCCCTACAAGTTAGAACTCTGAATTTAATTGAAAACTATTGCAGTAAAATAAACTGTCAAAGCACACTTTAATGTTAAAATATGAGTTCTTTAGATACTTCCTAGTAAATTTTCTTAAGTGTAATCATTTTCCCTAGTTTTTACACAGCAAATCTCACCATCTCAAAGCCCATCTGCTCAAGCCCTCCAGTGAACTGAGAAGGAAAGCAATGTAGCATAATCAAACTGATCACTAGCAAATTTGGCCATTTTGTTTAGTTAGATTTGATTTCTTTTCCCAATTTAAAACTAGGGAAACACTGATGATATTTTGCATATTAAAATAGTCTTGCAGATGATAAAATGATACACAAATAGTGTGATATTATATTTCTGATTATGAAAAAAGACATTTTAATTTATGCAATCCCCAAATGCCCAATAATTTTAACCAAAGTATAGGTTACCTAATTGATTGTGGGGAGAGTGTCAAGTCTGAAAGTTAAAAATTTTCAGGATCATTTATGTATGCATACATCATTTTGAATATGCTATTACTTTATAATTATAATTTTTAGACTCAAAAATCACAGCAATTTATTTGCATCTAATTCTTCAAGTTAGCAAATACAGCTGGTCTCAGCTGGACTCACTCAAGTGCAATTAGTTAGAAGCAGGATGACAAGGGGCAAAAGCATATTAGCTTTCTTCAACCCTAGACTCAGATGGGCACCTCATTTCTCCTGCATTCTACAATGTCAGCATAGATTCAAGTGGTTAAGAAACAGGCTCCATTTCTTGATAAGAAAACCTATAATTAGAAAGGAATACGAATTCAAGGAGAGTAATAATCAGAGTCTTTTTTCACACAGCATTTCACAAACAGATTTTACATATAGAAGTATAACATGCCCATAAGAAAAAATGTCAAACCATTCAGAACACTTAAAAAATAACACTTTCAACATTCTATATTATTATTATTAATTAAGATATAAAAACATTTGAAAAGTGAATCAATAAACAGAAAATTTCCCAGGTCCACAGAACAATCACTTGGGTGGTGCATACCCAAGAAAGATCCAAAGAACATTGAAAAAAAAAATGATTAAGCTAACAATAGAAACTAAGTTCACATAACTTGCCGCAGCCCGGCTGGCTGCAGCAAAATAACCGAGGGGTGACGAATAACTTGTGTACGTTGATACAGCAGGAGAGGGAGCCGTTTATTGCAGGACAGGAACAGTATTTATACATTCCACACAGCTTATCTAATTAGCATAAACTAGATACATCAGTCAACCAATAAGGAATCTCCACACTTAATGGCTCACTGGTGTTACTTCACAAACCACTCCCTCTGGCATTTTGCCAGGCACCATCCAGACTTGTTTACAGACTCTAACATTTTCCAGGCGCCATCCTGACTTGTTTACAGACTCTAACAATAACTGGTCTGTCAGAAATTGTAACTGATAATTCAACTGTGTTGATTTCCTGCTTAATGTTATAGAGTATCCATAGGGTTTAGATAAGACTAAGAGTTGTATAATAAAAAAAAAAATAAAAATAACCAGATTAAAATATATAATTACTTGATGTACAAAGAAACACACATGTAAAATATATCTCACCCAAATGTCACAGATAAGTTATGTGACAAAGATATTGAATTGACTGTCATAAAAATACTCAAGTAAGTTTTGAATAATTTTTAAAATGGAAAATAGTCATCAAAGAAATAGAAGATTAAGGAAACAAATGTAAATTTTAGTTCTGAAATTTAATAATTAAAATGATGTTTTTATTGGATGATTTTAATAACAGAATGGAGATAGCAGAAGAAAGAGTGGTTGAACCCTTGAAGAAAGATCAATAGAAAGTATTCAAAGTAATCACACAGATAAAAAAAGCTTTGAAAAAATGTAAACAGGGCGTCAGGAACTGTGAGACATTAATAATCACTCTAAAATTCATGTCATCAGAATCCCAAAAGTCAAAGAGAAACACTGTGATGGTGAAAAATAGTTGATAAAATAATATATAAAAGCTTCACAAATATGATGAAAACACAAATTTACAAATGCAAAAAGATCTCAAGTACTTAGATTGGAATGATCATCATAATCCAACTGCTACAATCTAAACACAAAGAAAAAATTGGAAACACCCAGAGAAAAATGATATCATAAAGATAAGGAACAATTCAAATGAATACAGATTTATCATCACAAACCATAAGGCTAGAGTCAGGGAAAAGGAAACAGGTAATCACTAGATTTTTCCTTGGATGCCAAAACTTTGCCAGGCTTAGAAAAACCCAGCATTAGACAGTCCTCCAAATCTCCTGACTCCATATCAGTACCCACAGATGCCCTAGAACCAAGCCAGATCCTACATAACCTGAGTGCTTCCTACAGCCCTAAGTTTTGGGTCCATGCCAGCACCAGGTGGCCCCTGTAGCCCTAATCATCAGGCAAACCTCAGTGGACCTATCCTATAGGCCAAACCCTAGGGGCACAAAATTCAGGCCCATCTTATATCAGGCTAGTCCCTGTGACTGCAGGTTTCATGTCAACCCCAACAATAGGCAGGAACCATGGACACAAGTTTTACCTTGCCCAAATCCAGTCTGAAACCCAAGCTAAAATCCTATACTCCAGTATATCTAATATACAGACCAAATCCAACACACCCAGGGGCCAGACCCATTCTTTAAGACCCTGTGGTAGACTGACTACTGTACACACAGGCTTCAGAAGCACTTTTGTATAATCAGTCCTATGAAGCTACGCTCTAGACTAGCACATACATACCCATATTCTGGACTATTACCAGAGGACAGAGTTTCCAGGCAACTCCTCATGACTCCAGGTACCAGATCAGCCCCAGGGCTTCAAGGCATTAGGACAACTTCCATAATCCTAGACCTCAGATAAATTCCTTCAGATAAAGGCTCTATGCCAATCTGAGCACCAAGCTTGTCCCAGTTTCCATTCCAGTCACCACGGATCCAGTCTCCACGGATCCAGTCTCCAGAGAACTCAGCATTCGTGCCTGCCCTGGTAAATTCAAGGTTAAGCCCAACTTCAAAGGCCCTAAGACAGACTCTCTAGAGTGAATCTTCATTATCAACATTTTATTCCTAAGTTCCAGGCCACCTCCCATGAATGCATACACCAGACCTTCTCCAATGCATGGTCAGCTCCTTCAGACTGAGATTCATGACCCTTCTTAGCGACAGATCAGCCCCAAGGTGACAGTTACCAAGGCTACCTACCTGCTAACTCAGGCACCAGACAATCCTTCTCAAAATTTCCGGTGGCAAGACTGCTCAAAAAGATCTAAGAAAAAAAGTTTGCAGACAGTATAGTAAGATCTTACTTCTTAACATGCATAGATACAATGTAAGGCAACACAGAAAGGAGACATATTACTACCAAAAAACCAAATATGTTCCCAGTAGCTCACATTAAAGGACTAAATATATGCAAATTGCCTAAAGACAAATTCAAAATAAACATCTAAAGGAGTCTCAACAAACATCAAGAAAATACTTAATGATATCAGGAAAATAATATGTGAACAAAGTAAGTAATATAACAGAAGTATTTAAATTGTATTTTTTAAAATTATACATCACAAATTTTTACCCTTCACACATCAGATAGAGCTCTAATCTCTAGAGTATACAAATAACTCAAAAAGTTAAACAAAAATAAATAAATAACCCAATCAACAAATGGGCCAAAGACCTGAACAGACACTTCTCAGAAGAGGATATACAATCAATCAACAAATACATGAAAAAATGCTAACCATCTCTAGTAATCAGAGAAATGCAAATTAAAACTACTCTAAGATATCATCTTACTCCAATAAGAATGACAGCCATTATGAAGTCAAACAGCAATAAGTGCTGGCGAGGATGCTGGGAATAAGGTACACTCATACATTGCTGGTGGGACTGCAAATTGGTGAAGCCAATTTGGAAAGCAGTATGGAGATTCCTTGGAAAGCTGGGAATGGAACCACCATTTGACCCAGCTATTCCCCTTCTTGGACTATACCCAAAAGACCTAAAAAGAGCATACTACAGGGACACAGCCACATCAATGTTTATAGCAGCACAATTCACAATAGCTAGACTGTGGAACCAACCTAGATGCCCTTCAGTAGATGAATGGAAAAAAAATGTGGCATTTATACACAATGGAATATTACTCAACACTAAAAAATAACAAGATCATGGCATTTGCAAGGAAATGGATGGCATTAGAGCAGATTATGCTAAGTAAAGTTAGCCAATCCCTAAAAAACAAATGCCGAATGTCTTCTTTGATATAAGGGGGATGACTCAAAATGGGATAGGGAGGAAGAACAAGAGAAGAAGATTACCAGTAAATAGAGAAGAGAGGTAGGAGGGAAAAGGAGGGAGAAGGAGAATTGCACAGAAGATGGAAGGAGATCCTCATCGTTATACAGAATTCATGTATGATGTTGTGAGGAGAGAAAAAAGAAGTCTGTCACATTAGATTGGGTAGAGAGAAGTGATGGGAGGGGAGGGGAGGAGAAGGGGGGATAGGAAGGACAGCAGAATAAAATAGACACTAGTATTGCTGTATGTATATACGTGACTGTATGACCAATGTGATTCTGCAACCTGTACACAATCAGAAAAATGAGAAATTATACCCCATTTGATTCAAATGTATGAATTATCAAGATCATTGTAATGTCATGTGTAGCTAATAAAAAAATGTGCATCACTATTCATCAGAGAAATGTGATTTAAAACCAAAATGAAATATTATATATCACAATTATTAGAATCACTATTTACAATAAAATAAAATAAAATAGATGAAAGTAGTGTTGAAGATGTGGAGCAAAAGAACTCTTGCAAATTGTTGATGAGAATGTAAATTAGTACAACCATATAGAAAATAATATGGAGATTCTTCAGAAATTAAAAATAGAAATATCAAATGACTAACAATCTCATTACCAGGAATAAACCCAAAGGAAATTATATCAATATGTGGAGAAGATATCTCTACTCCTGTGTTCATTGTAGCATTATTTGCAATAGCCAAGATTTGGAATGAACATAACTATTCATTAAAAGATGAGTGGAACAAGAAAATATGTATATATACACATGGGAATTCTATTTAGCCTTTTTTTCAAATTTTTTGGTTTAATTAGTTATACATGACAGTAGAATGCACTCAAATACTTTGATATATCATACATATATGGGATATAATTTCTAATTTTTCTGAGTATACAAAATTGTAGAATCACATTGGTCATATAGTCACATACATACATAAAATATAATGTCTGTTTCATTCTACTCTCTTTCTTACCTCCACATCCCCTGCCTTCCCCTCTTTTCACTTCCCTCTACCTAATCTAAGGTAAAACTATTCTTTTTTTTTTGCATTACAATTCTTAATACACATATATACCACAATTTTTGTATCTCTGTTTGTATATAAAGTATATTGACACCCAGTTCAAGTCTTCATACATGTACTTTGTATAATGATGTCCATCACATTCCACCATCCTTGACTATTCAGTCTTATAAAAGATATTTTATGATTCAAAAATTAAGTGAAGCTGAAATACATTATCTTAACTGAAATAAGGCAGACACAGAAAAAGAAATAATGCAAGAAATCACATATAAGAAATCTAAAACTCACAGAAGCAGAGAGTTGAATGGGGACTAGTACTTCTGCACTGTTTTGAAAAAACTGATGAAAGTGGCATCTGTTATTATTTTATTCTTGGTAACTGCTAAGAGAGCTATTCTAAATGCTTTTTAACCATAAATGTAGTATGTCAAGTAATATATATGTTACATAATTTTTTAGACCTTTCACAATGGATACATACTCAAAAACAATGTCTTGTAAATGATAAATATATATAGTTTTTCTTTGACTATAATTTTAAGAAGATTATCTAAATAATTAATTTTAAGAAGATTATCTAAATAATTAAGCATGAAAAAAACTCAATAGAATCCTAAAGGATAATCAGTAAGAATATTTTAACTATTGATAAAGATGAATTTAATATGGTCTTATTAGTCAAATAATTATTAAGCCAAAATTTAGTACTAAAACTAGATCCTAATGTACTAAATTTGTAAGTTTTAAAGTCTCACAGTTCATTAATACATTATCTAGAAGTAATTTAAGTTACTGAAGATTTATAAATAACCTGCTATAAGGAACTAGTGAATCTTAGAAATTATTTATTAATTCTACATTTCCTAAATATAGTTTATCAGAAAATAAGATTAAAAGGCAAACTTAAACTTAAGTTCCATTATACCTTATGTGATATTTGCCTTGCCATGAATTATACCCATAGGGTTTCAGGAGTATCAAAATATATTTAAAAAGCTAATATGAACATGCCTTTGAAAACGCTAAAATGCACTTTAGTTCTACTAATATATCAATTTTTTATTTATTGAAAACCATGCCTTTAAATTAAAAGGACCCTGGATTGAGAAAAGTTTAACAATAAATTTATCATTCCAGGATGTTCTTTTTAGAAGTCCAATTCAAATGAACTAAGGGAATAGTGCTGTCCTTCTTGAGTTTGCACTCTAGTAGTTAAAACAAAAGTTCTGAAAATTATTTTGAAAGACTACTAAAATGATGGACTTAATAGATAAATAGATTGAAACAAATATCAAGAGTTTATGTAGGGCTGGGGTTGTAGTTTGGTGGTAGAGTACGTGCCTAGCATGCATGAGGCACTAGGCTCAATTCTCAACACCATATACAAATAAATAAAATAAAGGTCCATCAACAAATAAAAAAAGAAATTTTAAAAAGAGTTTCTGTAAACTTAAAAGATAGAAATAGTGATAAAATTCACAGTAAATATATTTCCATTTATCAGAAATTAATTTAATTAATGTTTAGCTCTAAATCTTCAAATCTTTTTTTTTTTTTTTAACTACGGCAATAGCTGGTACATTGTTACATCTACCAATTACATTATGTATATGAGTTCACATTTCTTTTAGTTAAGAAATAGGAAAATTTGATGAACAGTTCATTAAAACATTTATTTTATTATTATAAAAATAATTAAATTTCAGACTTTAATTTGTTATTCAAGAGAATGCTATCTATATACCATTAAAAACTAGAAAAGCTGAACAGGCATCCATTTCCTAAATGTAAAACTACATCAGGTCTTTCATACATTAGGCACAAAGTTGTCTGATACTTCAGGACACACTTCACACACAGAGACACAAAAAGATTTTAGCTGGCACAGTGGTGCAAGCCTGTAATCCCATTGGCCTAGAAGGCTGAGGCAAGAGGATAGTGAGTTCAAAGCCAGATTCAGCAACTTGGCAAGGCCCTAAGCAACTTAACAGGGATCCTGTTTCTAAAAAAAAAAAAAAAAAAAAAAGTATAAAAAAGCACTAGGAAAATGAAAACAAACCTTTTTTTGTTTTTTTTTTTTTCATTATGGAAATGAAAATGGATGCCTGCTCTATTGCCACAAGTAATATTCAGATTCAGTGAGATACCCAAAGGATACCAATGAGAATCTTGACAGAATAATAAGAAATAGTTCTAAAATTCATCAGGAAGAATAAAAGACCAAGAAGAGCCAAAGAAATATTGAACAATAGGAGTAATGCTGGAGGCATCACAATCCCTGACTTCAAATTATGCTACACAGCTACATTAACAATCACTGAATGGTACTGGCAGGAAAACATGTATGTTAGATATGTGGAATAAAATATATGACTCAGTGACAAGCCCACACAGGTAGCATTATCTGATTTTTAACAAAGGTGACAAAAACATAATTTGGAGAAGGATAAATTTTTTAGCAAATGGGACTGGGAAAACATGATATCCACATGTAGAAGACTTAAACTAGCAAGTGCAGAAGATGGCAGCGAGGGGAGTGCATTGCCCCCGTGTGCTGCTTCACTGTGTGGGAGTAAGACAAGTCAGGATGGCTAAAGGCTATCTTGTTAGGAATTTCCAGCAATAGTGGGGTGCTCCGGAACCTGGAGGTAGGATTTCCATTGCACGAGGATAGGCTACGGGGACTCAAACACAAGAGGTTTGTCGCACGGAGGGTAACACTGCTTATTCAGCAAATCGCCCCGCGGCTAGAGTCTGCAGCGCGCGCTGGGAAACGAGGAGATAGCGACGCAGGGATACAGCGCTGCAGTTTCTGCCAGCCGTGCAAGCACCGTACTCAGGGCTGAATTCTGGGTTTGAGACGGGGGAAGGAAGCAGTCCATCTTGGTTCTCCACACCGGTCAGACCACAGAGGAGGCCAGCAGCCACCATGTTGGAAAGCTGACGTCACCATCCCTGTTTTCGACTGACCGCAGCTCATTCAGCCATAGAACAGGTAATTTCAGGCTGCCATTCGCCTGTGGCTTGCAGACAGATTGCTAGGGTTCAGTGCCTGGGGGCTTCTTAGAACCTGATCTTATCGGAGCGAACACCGAGCGCGAGGCGGCCGAGTTCCGGCTCCCGGAACCGCCCTGGCCCAGGGCTGGGGAGCCTGCGGAGGCTGCTTCTTGGACCCTGCTCCTATCAGAGCATACACCAAGCACTAAGCGGCCGAATTCCGGCTCCCGGAACTGAGCCCGCGGGGACTACTTCTTGGAGCCTACTCTTATCAGAGCTTACACCGAGCACGGAGCGGCCGAGTTCCGGCTCCCGGAATTGCCCTGGCCCAGGGCTAGGAGCCTACGGAAACTGCTTCTCGGTCCGGGTCCTGCTGAGGGCCGGTCAGGACTCACCCGTTGCTTTGGTTGCCCGGCAAGGGGAACGAAATGCTGCCATTCGCATAGGATACCAACATGGCAGAGATCTGATGTCATCAGAAAGCGGCGGAGGAGAGAACTTCATCAATACCAGTGGCGACAGAAACAGTTGGTCTCCTGGTAGGGGGGGTGAGGCACAGAAACCCGAGTCTCCTCAATTTGTCGTCGAGCCAGAGGGGAGGAGCCGGGCCGCCGCCAGCGCCCGGAGCAGGCCCAGAGGCTCCCCAGCGTGGTGACCACGTGACCCCAATTGGAGAGGGGGCGGAGCGGAGCCGCCACCCTCACCCGCAAGGTGGGCAGACCCGCGACCCAGTGGTACATGGGCGTGGTAGGAGGGGCAGGGCAGAGCCGCCTCCCGCGCTTGCAAGGTAAACAGACCTGTGACAGCCTGGCGGGTCAGGCCCAGTGGCCTGCCAGTGTGGTACACACGTCACCCCAACTGGAGTAGGGGCAGAGCAGATCCTTCTCCCACGCCCGGATCAGGCCCTGCCGGTGTGGTGGCCACGTGACCCCAATTGGAGTGGGGGCGGAGCAGAACCGCCACCCGTGCCCGCAGGGTGAGCAGACCTGTGACCAACCTGCAGATCAGGCCCAGGGGTCCGCAGGCGTGGTAGGAGGGGCAGGGCAGATGCGCCGCCCACGCCTCCAAGGTAGGCAGACCTGCGACAGACCGGCGGATCAGGCCCAGGAGCCTGCCGGCGTGGTACACACACCACCCTAATTGGAGTAGGGGCAGAGCAGAGTCGCCGCCCGTGCCAGGAACAGGCCCAGCGACCTGCAGTCAGGGTAGTCACGACACCCCAACTGGAGTAGAGGCAGAGCAGAGCCGCCACCCGTGCCTGAAAGGTGGGCAGATCTGCGACCGACCAGCGGGACAGGCCCAGTGGCCTGCCGGTACGACAGACACGTCACCCCATTTGGAGTAGGGGCAGAGTAGAGCCACCGCCCGCGCCTGCAGGGTAGGCAAACCTGCAACCGACCGGCGGATCAGGCCCGGTGGCCTGCCGGCGTGGTACACTCGTCACCCCAATTGGAGTAGGGGCAGAACAGAGCCGCCGCCAGTGCCCAGAACAGGCCCAGTGACCTGCCGGCGTGGTAGCCACGACACCCCAATTGGAATAAGGAGAGAGCAGAGCCGCCGCCCGCGCCTGCAGGAAAGATACGCAAGCAGTATGAAAAGACAAGGAAAGAAAGGACCACAAGCAATGCAGGTCAACGCAACTTTAGAAGAGGTAACAGCTGCAGCAGATGCAATGTCAGATAAAGAATTCAGGATATACATGCTTCAGATGATCTGGAGTATCAAGGAAGACATTAGACAGCAAAATCAGACAATGAAAGATCACTTTGACAATGAATTACGCAAACAAATCCAGGAAGCAAAGGATCAACTATACAGGGAGATAGAGGTTATAAAAAACAAACAAACAGAAATCCTAGAAATGCAGGAAGCAATAAACCAACTTAAAAACTCAATGGAGAATACTACCAGCAGAGTAGAACACTTAGAAGATAGAACATCAGACAATGAAGACAAAGTATTTCAACTGGAAAAGAACATAGACAGCTCAGCAAGACTGTTAAGAAACCATGAGCAGAACATCCAAGAAATATGGGATAACATTAAGAGACCAAACTTAAGAGTCATTGGGATACAGGAACGTACAGAGCTCCAAACCAAAGGAATGAGCAGTCTATTCAATGAAATAATACGAGAAAACTTCCCAGACTTGAAGAATGAGACAGAATCCCAAATCCTAGAAGCCTACAGGATGCCGAATGTGCAAAATCATAACAGATCCACACCTAGACACATTATAATGAAGATGCCCAACATACAGAATAAGGAGAGAATTTTAAAAGCTACAAGAGAAAGGAAACAGATTACATTTAGGGGTAAGCCAATCAGGATAACAGCTCATCTTTCAACACAGACTCTGAAAGCTAGAAGATCCTGGAATAACATATTTCAAACACTGAAAGAAAATGGGTTCCAACCAAGAATTGTGTATCCAGCGAAATTAAGCTTCAGGATGGAAGATGAAATTAAAACCTTCCACGATAAACAAAAGTTTAAAGAATTCGCAGCTAGAAAACCATCTCTTCAAAACATCCTCGCCAAAACATTACAGGAAGTTGAAATGGAAAATAACAATGAAAACCAACAGTGGGAGGTAGGACAGTAAAGGGGGGGAAAATAATCAAAGAGGAAAACAAACCATGTTTAGTAACAGAAATAAACAAATATGGCTGGAAGAACAACCCATATCTCAATAATAACCCTAAATGTTAATGGCTTAAACTCACCAATTAAGAGACACAGGCTAGTAGAATGGATCACAAAACAAGACCCAACAATATGCTGCCTACAGGAGATGCATTTGATAGGAAAAGACATACATAGGCTGAAGGTGAAAGGTTGGGAAAAATCATATCACTCATATGGACTTCGGAAACAAGCAGGAGTGTCCATACTCATATCAAATAAAATAGATTTCAAGCCAAAGTTAATCAAAAGGGATAAAGAGGGACACTACATACTGCTTAAGGGAACCATACACCAACAAGACATAACAATCATAAATATTTATGCCCCAAACAATGGTGCAGCTATGTTCGTCAAACAAACTCTTCTCAAGTTCAAGAGTCTAATAGACCACCATACCATAATCATGGGAGACTTCAACACACCTCTCTCGCCACTGGACAGATCTTCCAAACAAAAGTTGAAT
Organism: Marmota monax; assembly: GCF_021218885.2. Taxonomy (NCBI): domain Eukaryota; kingdom Metazoa; phylum Chordata; class Mammalia; order Rodentia; family Sciuridae; genus Marmota; species Marmota monax. The sequence continues at coordinate 290,770 of NW_026695022.1, forward strand.
AAGGAAACTATAGAACTCAATAACACAATTAATAACCTAGACTTAATTGACATATATAGAATATACCACCCAACATCAAGCAGTTATACTTTTTTCTCAGCAGCACATGGATCCTTCTCAAAAATAGATCATATATTATGTCACAGGGCAACTCTTAGACAATATAAAGGAGTAGAGATAATACCATGCATCTTATCTGATCATAATGGAATGAAACTGAAAATCAACGATAAAAGAAGGAAGGAAAAAGCATACATCACTTGGAGAATGAACAATAGGTTACTGAATGATCAATGGGTTATAGAAGACATCAAGGAGGAAATTAAAAAATTCTTAGAGATAAATGAAAACACAGACACAACATATCGGAATCTATGGGACACATTGAAAGCAGTTTTAAGAGGAAAATTCATTGCTTGGAGTTCATTCCTTAAAAAAAGAAAAAACCAACACATAAATGATCTCATACTTCATCTCAAAATCCTTGAAAAAGAAGAGCAAAACAACAGCAAAAGAAGTAGAAGGCAAGAAATAATTAAAATCAGAGCTGAAATTAATGAAATCGAAACAAAAGAAACAATTGAAAAAATTGACAAAACTAAAAGTTGGTTCTTTAAAAAAATAAACAAAATCGACAGGCCCTTAGCCATGCTAGCGAAGAGAAGAAGAGAGAGAACTCAAATTACTAGCATACGGGATGAAAAAGGCAATATCACAACAGACACTTCAGAAATACAGAAGATAATCAAAAACTATTTTGAATCCTTATACTCCAATAAATTAGAAGATAGTGAAGGCATCGATAAATTTCTTAAGTCATATGATCTGCCCAGATTGAGTCAGGAGGATATAGACAACCTAAACAGACCAATATCAATTGAGGAAATAGAAGAAACCATAAAAAGACTACCAACTAAGAAAAGCCCAGGACCGGATGGGTATACAGCAGAATTTTACAAAACCTTTAAAGAAGAACTAATACCAATACTTTTCAAGCTACTTCAGGAAATAGAAAAAGAGGGAGAACTTCCAAATTCATTCTATGAGGCCAACATCACCCTGATACCTAAACCAGACAAAGACACTTCAAAGAAAGAAAACGACAGACCAATATCTCTAATGAACCTAGATGCAAAAATCCTCAATAAAATTCTGGCAAATCGGATACAAAAACATATCCAAAAAATTGTGCACCATGATCAAGTAGGATTCATCCCTGGGATGCAAGGCTGGTTCAATATACGGAAATCAATAAATGTTATTCACCACATCAATAGACTTAAAAATAAGAACCATATGATCATCTCGATAGATGCGGAAAAAGCATTCGACAAAGTACAGCATCCCTTTATGTTCAAAACTCTAGAAAAACTAGGGATAACAGGAACATACCTCAATATTGTAAAAGCAATCTATGCTAAGCCTCAGGCTAGCATCATTCTGAATGGAGAAAAACTGAAGGCATTCCCTCTAAAATCTGGAACAAGACAGGGATGCCCTCTCTCTCCACTTCTGTTCAACATAGTTCTCGAAACACTGGCCAGAGCAATTAGACAGACGAAAGAAATTAAAGGCATCAAAATAGGAAAAGAAGAACTTAAATTATCACTATTTGCAGATGATATGATTCTATACCTAGCAGACCCCTCTACAAAGAAACTATTAGAGCTAATAAATGAATTCAGCAAAGTGGCAGGATATAAAATCAACACGCATAAATCAAAGGCATTCCTGTATATCAGCGACAAATCCTCTGAAATGGATATGAGGACAACCACTCCATTCACAATATCTTCAAAAAAAATAAAATACTTGGGAATCAACCTAACAAAAGAGGTAAAAGACTTATACAATGAAAACTACAGAACCCTAAAGAGAGAAATAGAAGAAGATCTTAGAAGATGGAAAAATATACCCTGTTCATGGATAGGCAGAACTAACATCATCAAAATGGTGATATTACCAAAAGTTCTCTATAGGTTTAATGCAATGCCAATCAAAATCCCAACGGCATTTCTTGTAGAAATAGAGAAAGCAATCATGAAATTCATATGGAAAAATACAAGACCCAGAATAGCAAAAACAATGCTAAACAGGAAGTGTGAATCAGGCGGTATAGCGATACCAGACTTCAAACTCTACTACAGAGCAATAGTAACAAAAACAGCATGGTACTGGTACCAAAACAGGCGGGTGGACCAATGGTACAGAATAGAGGACACAGAAACCAATCCACAAAACTACAACTATCTTATATTTGATAAAGGGGCTAAAAGCATGCAATGGAGGAAGGATAGCATCTTCAACAAATGGTGCTGGGAAAACTGGAAATCCATATGCAACAAAATGAAACTGAATCCCTTTCTCTCGCCATGCACAAAAGTGAATTCAAAATGGATCAAGGAGCTTGATATCAAATCAGAGACACGCCGTCTGATAGAAGAAAAAGTTGGCTATGATCTACATTCGGTGGGATCGGGCTCCAAATTCCTCAATAGGACACCCATAGCACAAAAGTTAATAACTAGAATCAACAAATGGGACTTACTCAAACTAAAAAGTTTTTTCTCAGCAAAAGATACAATAAGAGAGGTAAATAGGGAGCCTACACCCTGGGAACAAATCTTTACTCCTCACACTTCAGATAGAGCCCTAATATCCAGAGTATACAAAGAACTCAAAAAATTAGACAATAAGAGAACAAACAACCCAATCAACAAATGGGCCAAGGACCTGAACAGACACTTCTCGGAGGAGGACATACAGTCAATCAACAAGTACATGAAAAAATGCTCACCATCTCTAGCTGTCAGAGAAATGCAAATCAAAACCACCCTAAGATACCATCTCACTCCAGTAAGATTGGCAGCCATTATGAAGTCAAACAACAACAAGTGCTGGCGAGGATGTGGGGAAAAGGGTACACTTGTACATTGCTGGTGGGACTGCAGATTGGTGCAGCCAATTTGGAAAGCAGTATGGAAATTTCTTGGAAAGCTGGGAATGGAGCCACCATTTGACCCAGCTATTCCCCTTCTTGGTCTATTCCCTAAAGACCTAAAAAGAGCATGCTACAGGGACACTGCTACATCGATGTTCATAGCAGCACAATTCACAATAGCAAGACTGTGGAACCAACCTAGATGCCCTTCAATAGACGAATGGATAAAAAAAATGTGGCATTTATACACAATGGAGTATTACTCTGCATTAAAAAATGACAAAATCATAGAATTTACAGGGAAATGGATGGCATTAGAGCAGATTATGCTAAGTGAAGCTAGCCAATCCCTAAAAAACAAATGCCAAATGTCTTCTTTGATATAAGGAGAGTAACTAAGATCAGAGTAGGGACGAAGAGCAGGAGAAGAAGATTAACATTTAACAGGGATGAGAGGTGGGAGGGAAAGGGAGAGAGAAGGGAAATTGCATGGAAATGGAAGGAGACCCTCAGGGTTATACAGTGGAGGGGGTAGAGAGAGAGGAGGGGAGGGGAGACGTGGGGAGGGGGGATGGTGGAGGATGGGAAAGGCAGCGGAGCACAACAGACACTAGTATGGCAATATGTAAATCAATGGATGTGTAACTGATGTGATTCTGCAATCTGTGTATGGGGTGAAGGTGGGAGTTCATAACCCACTTGAATCAAAGTGTGGAATATGATATGTCAAGAAATTTGTAATGTTTTGAACAACCCACAATAAAAAATTAAAAAAATAAATAAATAAATATAAAAACATAAAAAAAAAAAAGCTTTTTCAAAGGGGAGTATCATGATGAAACTTTTTATATTAGAAAGAACATCCTGGTGGCAACGTGGAAAACAAAAGGAAAGTAGAGAGGAAAACAAGACTAGAGGAAAGGTAAATTGTCAGGCTCTCATCTTTCAGGTGACATATTGTCCATAAAAGAGGATAGTGTTGGTGGGAAGGAAAATATTGTGGTAGAACAAATAGAACTTAATGACTGACAAGTTTTTTTGTTTGTTTGCTTGGATGACTTTATTTATTTACTTGTTTGTTTGTTTGTATGATACTAGGAACTATGTCTAGGGTGTCCCATGTGCAAGGCAAGTACTCTACCACTGAGCTATATATCAAGTTTTTAATTCTTATTTTGAGGCAGGATCTTCATAGGTTGTTCTGGATGGCTTAGACTTGAAGTCCTTCTGCCTCAGACTCCAATGGAGCTGGGATTGTAGATGTTTGCCACCATACTTGGCTTTGTGGTGTGACTTTGACAATTATGCTTTCTTCCCTTAGCTTTTCCTGTTATATAAAAGGGTTGAATTTAAATTTTGGCTCATCTGTAAATTACAAGCCAATAGATCTCTTTATTGCATATTTTGAAAGTTCTAATGCTTTTTTTTTAATGTTCATATTGTTATCTCTTGTACATTGAAGGTGACAGATATAGTAACTGTAAGCCAAAATGAGAGAGGACCAGGGCTGGGTGGCAGTATAAGGTGAAATACATGAGAGCTTTCTAGGTGTGACCTTTTTCTTTCCCTGATTATTGGATCATTATTTGTTTTGTTGTGGTCATGATGGGGCATGCTTCTAAGCATTCTCTCCTTGTACTTCTATATGACTATCCTTTGCTCTTTTAGTGAGTATTTGCAGTAAACAATGGCTAGCCACCAGATGAAGGATCAGGATGGAGAGATTGTGAGCTTTCAAAAGGGAGAAAAACTGGGCTTGGAGTGTCAGTGATGCATAAGAAAGGATTGAGCAAATAGTAGAAAGCTGGGGAGTTTCCTAAGCCCCAGACCCACTTAGAGGAATAAAAACTACAGCCATGATGCTGTTTCTCTCCCACTTTCCCACCATATACCACTATGACAGTTATCTTACATGCTTAAGGAAACAAAAGATGAAATCACAGGGAAGAGATATAAAATATCTGAGGAACATGATAAGTTTGATTAGTTAAAAACAAGAAAAAACGTACATTAGAGGAGCCAAAATCAGTAGGAAAATATTTTAAATTATAATAATTGCCTTTAGGGAAAAATAAGGACAGATATGGAAAATGTAATTCAAGAAACATAAGGATTTCTGTAAGGGGATAAAGTAGCAAATTTTACATATAATAATAATAAACTATTAAGTTGGGAAACAAAAGTGCAGACGTCTCACAGAATGACATGAAAGTGAAGCCAGATTTAAAATTAGGTAGTCAGTGTAGTTAGGTAAATCGGGTCTAATATCGAGTGAAATCTAAAATGGAGGCCATGCGGAGAATGACTCAGGGAAAACACAGGACAACTCATGGAATATTAATGAAGTCCCAAAAAGGCCCTAGGCCAAAGTCCACCTCAAAGAAATGTTAATGAACAGCCCCCAGCAGAAAGGTGCTGACTCAGAAGTCCTTCCTGACCATATTACTTCTTTGGCCCACCTGTGTCCCACCCCTCGGGCCTTCCAACCTACATTCCATCACCAAAACTATAAAAAGGGGAAATAATCGCACTTCTATGGATTCCACCTCTTGGGTCCCCTTCTTCCTCTGGGAGAAATCTTTTCTGCTGTCCTTTAATAAACTTCTAATTTCTACTCTGAAAAAAAAAAAAAAGAAGAAGACTTAAACTAGTTGTGCATCTCCTATCCATACAAAAGTCAACTCAATGTGGATCAATAACCTAGGATCAGAAAATCTGCAACTTCTAGAAGAAAACATAAGGTCAACATTCCAACACATAATTAAAGGTATCAACTTCCTCAATAAAATTCTTAAACCCCATAAAATGAAACCAAAAATTAATAAATGGGATGATATCAAATTAAAAAACTTCTACATGGCAAAGGAGACAGTTACAAGAGTAAAGAAAGAGTCTACAGAATGGGAGAAGATCTTTGCCAGCTAAGTTTGGACAGAAGTTTAATATTTGGAATACATAAAGGACTCAAATCACTAAACACCAAGCAAAAATAACCTTATCAATAAATGGGCAAATTAGCCAGATGTTTCTAAAATACACACACACACACACACACACACACAAATGGCCAACTAATATAGGAAAAAATGTTCAACAATTTTAGCCATTAGAGAAATGAAGATAAAACTACACTGAGATTTTATTGCAATTAGAATGGCAATCATGAAGAATTTTTTTTTAAAAAAAGAATTGATGTAGTTTTACATTTAGCAATTAGTACATTTAGCATTACTACAATCACTGTGGAGATCAACCCAGATATTCCACTCCTAGCTTTTTATCTAAAAGAACTAAAATCAGCATACTATAGTGATACATGCTAATATGGTTTGGATGTGTGGTGTCTCCCAAAAGCACCATGTGTGAAACAAAATAGAAAGGTTTAGAAGAGAAATGATTGGGTTACGAGAGCCTTAACTCAATTAGTGAATTAATCCCCTGATCAACTGAGTGGTAATTTAAGGCAGATAGGGTGTGGCTGGAGGAGGTGAGAATTGGGGGCATCCCTTTGGGGTATATATTTTATATTTGGCAAGAGAAATCTCTCTCTGCTTCCTGATCATTGTGTGAGCTGATTCCCTTTTGCCACACTCTTCTACCAGAATGTTTTACCTCACCTAGAGCTCCAAGGAATGGAGTCGGCTATCTCTGGACTGAGGCCTCTGAAGATGTGAGCCTCTAAATAAACGTTTCCTCCTCCAAAATTGTTCTTTACTAATCTTTTAGTCGCAGTAGTGAAAAAGCTGACTGAAACTAACGCATTCCAAAATTTATAGCAGTAAAATTTACAATAGCCAAATAATGGAACCAATCTAGGTGCATTTCAACACATGAATGGATAAAAAAAAAAAAAATTGTGGTATATGGAAACAGTGGAATTCTCTTTGGCCATAAAGAAGAATGAAAATATGTGATTTCCTGACAATGACTGCAACTGGAGAACATCATGCTAAGTGATTTAAACCAGACTCAGAAAGTCAAGGGTTGAATGTTTCTTCTCACATGAGGAAGCTATAGAGAAAAAAAAAAGGGGAGCAGGTAGTCTAACGAAAAAAGGAGAACAGTAGAGCAGAGAAAAGGGATTGGCGAGGGAGAAAAGACAAGTATTTAGGAATGAAACTATGCTATGTACAGGTATGAATATATCACAATGAATTCCACTATAATTATAATGCACCAATTAAAAATAAATAAATTAATTAAATAAATAAATAAATTAAAAATAAATAAATAAATAAATAAATAAATAGTCGTAAAGGAAGGGAATTGGGAGCAGGAAAGAGAGCAGGGAAAGAGGAAATATGGAAACAAAATTCTGTCATGTACATGTACAAATATGTCACAATAAACCCCATTATTAAGCATAATTATAATGTGCTAATAAAAACATGAGAAAGAATATAAAATATAATAAATTTTTGTTAGGATGTAGGATAAAGGAACACTAACACACTTGTGATGGTATCGTAAATTAGTACAACCACTGTGGAATTCAGTATGGAGTTCCTCAAAAAACTAGAAATGTAACCACAATATTACCCAGCTATACCATGACTTGGTATTTATCCTAAACAACTAAAGTTAGCATACTACAGTGATACATGCATACACATGTGTGTAGCAGCACAATTCAGAATAATTAAGTTATGGATGGAGCTAACTTAAGTGTCCATCAACAGATGACTGGATAAAAAAAATGTATGTTTGTGTGTATATGCATGTGTGCATGTTTGTGTGTATATGTATATGTAAATATATACACACACACATGTGTGTATGCGCATGTGTGTGTGTGTGAACTTTATTCAGCCATAAAAAAGAATAAAATTATGTCATTTTCAGGAAAATGGGTGGAACTGTAGAACATCATGCTAAATGAAATAGCCATACTCATAAAAGTCAAGAGTAATATATTTTTTTCATATGCAGAAAGGGAGGGAAAAAGGTGAAAAGTCAATCTCTAAAAATAGAAGTGAGATCTACAAAGTAGAGAAAAGGGATTAGGGAAGAAATAGAAGATGCAAAGGCAAAGTACAAGAGAATCATATAGATCACCTTTGCTATGTGCATGTACAAGTACATCACAATGAATAACACTATTATGAATACTCTAATATTTTTTTAAAAAAATTTAAATAATTTTCTAAAGAAAAAATACTATATGGAAATGACTATATTTGGGTTTGAATGCTAGGGGATAAGGTTCTCTTGGAGGCAATTTGAACTCTACCTACTAAAATCTCAATTCTTCTGATAAAGGCATACACCTTTCACATTTAAACCACAGACTTCCCCCCCAAAGACCTCCAAAAGCTCTTACAACGTTCTTTGCAGGTTAGAATTACAAGGTATGATAGCATATCAGTTTTGGTGTGAATGAGTTCTCAGGGATATTTTCTAGGTCGATACATCTCTTTCAAACCAAAGTTTTATAAATAAAAGGAACAGATAATTTCCCCCACTCATACCCAACATCCAATGTTGAGATAGGGAGAGGAAAAACAAACAAAAAAACAAAACAAAACAGTAACACTTCCATTCAAAATAAAAGAGTATATAGAGGCATAAAGCAGCCAGCCATCCAGAGCAATTCTGAAACCTACCCAAGTACTTGTTGCTGTTTCAATGATGAGGATCTATTCTTTAGGAGTAATTTGCTATAGATCTTCATTCTGCCCTCTATGCCGTTGATTCCACACAAGAAACCATCCTTTGTTTTCAGTTTAAAAATGGCCTTTGATTACAGCTATGTTTCTTTCTCAGCTTCAAATCTACTTCAACTCTATTAAGGGGTCTTCTCATTTTGAACTATATAAGTGGGCAGTGGTTTTGCCAAAACAATTCTATTACAACTGTGTGTTTTCTACATGACTTATTGAAAATCACTCCAATTAATTAAAGCCAAACTCACAAATCTCTTTTAAATAGAACTCTATTTCTATTTATTTGTTGTTTGTTTGTTTGGGGTATATGGATTGAATCCGGTGGTGCTTGACCACTAAGCCACAACCTCAGAGAACAACGCTTCCCCATTTTTTTTTTTTTTTTGAGATAGTTCTCACTAAATCACTTAGAGACTCAGTTGCTGAGGCTGGCTTTGAACTTGTGATCCCCTGCCTCAGCCTCCCAAGCCTCAGGGATTACAGGGGTGCAGCACTGCACCCAGCAACCTCTCTTTATGTTAAGTTGAGTGATGGAGGCTGTGCATAAAACCTTTAACATCTCTACAGGATCTTGTTCAGGAGAGAGCATCTAAAAGTCATACTCTTAACATTCTTTCCACATATTTTACATCTATGATAAATTTCTAATTGCTTCAGGAACAAACTAGTACCTTTTGCATTTTGTTTTTTTGAAAATGCTATTAACACTATTCTGAGAACTCTTCACCACTCCCTATATTTATGTATATGTTATATACAGAATTCAGATAATAATTTTGCTTTTATATTATATGAAATGCATAAATTCACCAATGAGATTAGAACCTCAGAAAAAAAGAATTAAGAAGAATATTAAAATCTAAAATAAGTCTAACACATTAATGGATTTTCTTTGCACATTATCCATTCATTGGGCCTTACTGGAATCATATTTTTGTTTGATAGACTCAATATTCACATATACCTACAGTCATGATCATTGAAGGTGTAATGGGAAATATAACTGAGATTAGTTCACACTTTTTTCAAATGTATCTTATACACCCTTCCAATCTAAGTCTTCCTTTGGGAATTCTGTTATGCAATTCATTACATACTTAATGGTATTCCACAGGTCTTTGAAGTTCTATTCTTTATTTTTTTCATGATTTTTTCTTTGTCTTTCTTAGACTGAATCATTTTACTGACCTATCTTCAAGTTCATGGAGTCTTTTTTTCCTCAGGCCAAATCAGTTGACCCTCTCTAGTGAATTTTTCATTTAAATTTGTATTTTTCAAATCCAGATTTTTTATGTAACTAAAATTTTATTGATTTTTCTTATTGATGAGACATCATTGTCATACAAAATTACTGTTTGCAATATAGTTTTGGGGAGGATCATTCAATATCAGTACCTCAAATGGCTCTCAATATACAAAAGCTTCTGCAAAACAAACAAACAAAAAATATTTATATAGATATTTATATAGATAATAACTCCAAACTACCTTTTGTTTTCTCTATGTAATATTTTTCTCTCTCTTTTGAGGCAGGCTTACAAGGATGATGAATGGGACTCCTGTGTTCCCTGACTTCTAACCAAAGAAGACCTCTGGAAGCTCATAGAATAATCCGTGTCATAAAGTTGTGATGTTAGTTTGGCCAAAGGAGAGAATACATGTATACGTAAAATGAAATCCTAAAGAGCTAGGTTACTATCAGGAGCTTTGAAAAATGTCCTCATATTCCTGGGAACCTAAAGACTGTGACAGGGTACAAGCCAGTGCAGACACCAGAAAGACTTAAGGAAAAGGCAACAGTCACTTACTTTTGACTCACCATGAAGCTCTGCATATGAAAAATGTGAAAGCTAAGACTTTCTTATAAACTACCTGAAGTTTAAGGCCTCATCTTTGTATTCCAGCTGTCATTTAAACGCATACAGACAATTAAAATAAATGAAATCAACAAACCCAATCATCAACTCACACCTAAATAATACTGAATAAATTCTGACACCTGGGATGCCAATCTTAAAATAATTTTTGAAAGTATTAAAAAACAAAGCCAAGAGAGGTCTGGAATATTTTGACAATAAAGAGATATAAAATATTAATACATGTTACCATGCAAATGAACTTTGAGCACTTTATGCTACATGAAAAAAGTCAGCCATAAAGACAACATGATGGTGGGATTTTACTATAGTTATTATTTGCATTAAAAGTGTTGAAAATCACGTCGTGTGTTCATTGACCTATACTATTTAAAAAAATATTCATTAAACATATGCACACTTATTTTTTATTGCTGTGTTTAAGATTTTTTTGTATATTCTGGATAGAAGTCCATTGGAAGATATGTTCTTATTTTTACATTAGAGGAAACACATTCGGTCTTTCTTCAGTTTGTGTGATGTTATCTGTGGGTTATTCACCAATACTCCTTATCATATTGAGGAGATTTTATTTTATTTTATTCCTAATTTGTTTTGTTTTGTTTTGTTTGTTTTTTACCACGAAAAGGTGTGGGCATGCAACTATTAAGATAATCAGGCGTTTGTTTTTATTTATACTATTTATATGGTATATTCCATTACTCAGATAAAATTCTATTGTCTTACATCCATTACTTGCGAGTAAGTTCCACTGATTTGCCAGCCTCCCAGATACGAAGAACATAAATATATTTTGGTGTAACATGAGACTCAGAGAAAATTGTATTAATACATATTAGAACTTCAATCTGAATATTATTGTTAATTTAGCCAATTTAAAGAAAGAAACAAAGGTATATTATACTAATGATAGCAGTAAAAACATATGACATAGGCACTAAATGAATAGAGGAAAAACTAAGCTTCAGAAGAGGGATATAGGAACCTTTCAGGATTCAACGATAACTATGTCAATATCCAGAGACAACACGTTTACATCTCTTCTAAAATCAAATATACCTCTTATATGGCTACTATATTATTTTACCTACCTGGAAATTAAATGGAAAAACAGGACCAATATTAATTGTCCACTGAGTTCTTGACTATTCAAAGCACATGACTTCCAGCACCCTTAATGGACTTTGTTTCTTTACAAAAAGTCTGAAGGGGGATGAAACTTTTCTTGATGAATTAAATAATAATACATGGAACATATTTCTGAACACAATAATCCCAGTCACTGGAGTTAGAATATCTAATGGAATTATCAAACATTTGCTCTCATTTGGGTTAGCATAGTTAATAACAAGCCCCAATGTTTGGAATTATACAAATTATGTAAGCAAGTAATTTTTTATTTCTTAAACAAAGTAGTTATAAACCTATATAAGAACTTTGGGTTTCCTTGGTCATCAGGGAATATCTTCTTTACTAATACCTCACACTATACCTGAATTAATATTGGTTGTGGTGAAATTATCCATATATGTGGTAAAAGAAGATTCAGCCTGGCTAATTTCTTGTGACGTGAATGTTGCTCAGATCATACCTCAGTTCCAAAGCTTTTGATATGCTTCTTATAATATTTTAAATTATACTTACTTCATGGTTGTTCAATGATATTGTTCAGAGTTATAGATGCTTTTTTGTATTTTCTGTCCTGACAGGTGACACAACAAATTTTTCATGTTAATCTACATTCAAACAAAAAATGAGGCCTTCTCCAATGAACTTTATCATCAAGGAATTCAGCAAGAATGATGAAGATCTGACAACCTTTCAAAGGCCCTTCAAAGGGCCTCCTGCACTTTACTGCTGAAAATAAAAAGAAGTTCCCACACTTTCAGGAGATAGCTGATTGTTTTACAGCCATGGAAAAAAATCAGTCAACCAGTGTCAACCTAATTAATCAATAAACTATAGCTCTATATGATCATGGGAACAAATAAGCATGAAAAGTGGATTTTAACAGCTTAGCTTCCCCATGAATAAACCACAGAAATTTCCGAGCAATGATAGATTCTTGCCTCAAACTCTTAGCAGACAAAAAAAAAAAAAAAAAAAAAGACCCTCATTAATTGCAGGGCGAGCTTCATGAGCTTGTGCCCAGTATAGTCACAAAGGACTCTGCATAATGAAGGGTCCTGTCACTTGGAATTTAATATGCTGTGGTCATTATCCTAGAATTCTTAATTTCATATTTGAATCTGTGTTTTGTGAATAGGTTGAATGAAAGTGAGACAGAAGTCGGAGCTTGGATGCTTGGCTTATTCATGGACCTGCTACCCTCTGGGTTGGTTCTCAAGTTGCCCTCTTCCTTCTTCCTATTGAGTGATCACTGACACCCTCTGTCTCTAAGGATAGGGAGTAAGCCCTGATGTGAGGAAAGTCCAGGTAACAGGCTTTTAGCTCCTGTAATGCTCTGCATTTACTCTTCCCAGTAAGGTATATAGCAAACTAAAAACAGAGTGACACAGTGGGAGAGAGACCATGGGAGAAAGGAAAAAGATTTGTGCCTGCTTTTATTAAAAAGGACCCCAGGCTTATATTTTACATCAAACCTTTCAAATTATATAGATGATCCTGCTCCAAAGAGCCCACTTCTTAGTGTGAACCAATCAACAGCTTCATGTTTCTCTAGTGACATCAACTAACCAATACTGATGAAGGCTGGCTAAACCCTGATCTCTACACTCCCTGAAATCTACATGTAAAAAAATCTCAAAGAGAGGGTGGTATTCAGAATCGGCAAAAAAACAAAACAAAACAAAACAAAAAAAACTAATGAATAGAAGTAATACTCTGCTCTTAAATAACTCTCCCGACATGTGTTAGGAAAGAACTGATTAAAATTTTGGTTTTTATAAAAGCTACCATTCATTTAAAGGAATGGTGGAATGAGAGTGACTAAATTCTGCTATGTACACATATGAATATACCAGTGAATTTCACTTTTATGTATATCTACAAAGCACTAATTAAAATAAATAAATAGAAAGAGAGCCAGTAGAGGGAGGGGAAAGGGTTGGAGGTGTAGAGAAAAAGAGGAAATACTGGGGACTAAAGTAGAACAAATTATATTCTATGCATGCTATGTCAAAATGAACCACAATATTATACATAACTATAATGCACTGATAATATTGTTTAAATAATCAAGTGATAGCAAAATAAGAAACAAAATTAATAACTATGTAAATTAAAAGCATTAACAGATAAATTAATATATTAGTAATGTTTACCTACATCCCAATTCATGAAGCACTTTTATAAACATAATATCTCTGTTGGAAAAATACTTTTAGCTCACAGAGAGATACAGATATCAGGATTACGGAAGTATTTTTTTGAAAATTAGGTACAAGTCACCAATTATTTCTAACTAATAACAAGGGCATAGAAAGGATTTAATAGATTTACCAAAATTAATGTATTCTCCAATTCTACAATATCATGCATTTAAATACCTGGTAGTGTTCATATGATTAAAATCCAGAATTGAGTTATCCTTATGGAGCTTTACTTTTCAAAGCCATTATTGATAAAAGGTTTCTGCAAAATCAGAATCATAGCTTTTGTGAAAGAATCAAAAGCCTAGAAAAACATATTGTTAAAGAACAAACCACCTAGTGGCAGAATATATTATTTTAAAAGGTTAATAATGTATGTATGTAGCTATTGTTGAAAAAAATATATGGGAAACATTTTCAATCTAATTGTACCTGACTGCCAAAAAGTAAGTGCTCAATAAAGATCAAATTGAAGAATGAACTTAATTCAAGGGTATATTAATGCATAGATGAATGCTCTCTCAACTGTTAGTTGAAACCATATTAAACAAAAAGAAAAAATAAAAGGCATAGTCTGAGACAGGAATTTTGGGCAGTTTTTTTCACCACCATGACTAAAAGACCTGAAAAAAAAATTTTAGAGGAGGAAATGTTTATTGCAGGATCACAATTTCAGAGATCTCAGTCCACAGAGGGCCAAATCCATTGCTCTGAACCCAAGTATGGTAAAATATCATGGCAGAAAGGTGTGAAAGAGGAAAGTAGCTCAAAACATGACAATCAGGAAGGAAAGAGAGCCCCCCTCACCATGAACAAAATATAAATCCCAAAGGCATGTCCACACTAACTCAGTTCCTTACCCTACCTGACTATAGCTACCATCCAGTTAATCTCTATCAGTGGATTAGCACACTGATTAGGTTAAGGCAATCATAACCCAATATTTCACCTCTATAGTTTTTAGGAACACCTCATCTCTAAACCATAAAAAGAGGTAAAATTTAAAATTATAAAATGAAAAAAAAATTGCAAAGCACAAATTATAAAGTACAAAGAAAATATTTACTCTTACCAAATATGTAGCCAAGACTCTAGTCAAACAAATGGTTTCATAAAATTTCATGTATAGAAAATTGGGAGACAAATAGCACTCATTAGGAATTTAAGACGAGGTCAAGAAGGAATATGACTATGTCTGAATTTCTATTTAGACTTATTTTCTTGTACTTGCTGATTCAAATGACTGAAAATGATACAGAAATTCCTTTTGGCATCTAGGCCATTTGTTTGTAATGTTTTGTATATGCTGGTTTGGAGAAATAATAAAAATAATAGACCCATCATTTCAGTGATTTTATACAGAAAATCAACTCATTTCCCTATTAACTGCTCATATTGTAGGAAAGCAAGTAAATTGTTAATAAATGTTAAAATTTATTTTGCTCCACCTGTAATATAAATAAAGTTGAAATATTTTATACCCAGAATAGAATGAGAACTCAGTATTCTCCAGGTTCATCATTTTATTAAAAAACCCTTACTTTGATATAAAATTCAAGAATCTTTCTCTAATAAAACCTGTCAGAATGGTATTAATAATCCTGTGGAGGTGTTTTATTGCCACTCTCATGCAATATTTCTGGTAATGAACCTGTAAATGCAGTCTCTGAGTATATCATGTTTATAGTCACTGGTATTTACTTCTCCTAGTAGGAGGTACATTTTGGCACCGCATAAAGTACAAATAAATGGAATGATAGAAATGAATTATAAAATTCTTTTGTTGTTTTACTCTTCTTTGCGTTGCTTAGAATTCTTTTACACATTTCTTTTATGATTTGGTGAAATAAACACACACACACACACACAAAAAAAAAAGAATTGAGGAAGGGAACTGTCACATGTAATAGCTACAAGGTTTAAGACAGGCCTTCTCTGGGCACCAGCAGCAGTCTTGCTGTGAACTGCATGGTTGGTCTAGCACTTCATTACTCCTCTCATTGTGTTTGACATTTCAGAATGTAGAGTTTTATATCATTGATTACATACTAGACTCATTTTATCCTCACATGTACATAAGTAGAGTTCTATCCTTATGAGTATAAGTTAATTTACCCTCTGAAAATTAATACTAAAAAGAAGTTTATAGGCCATTAGAAAAGCAGGATTTTTAAAAGATGCTAAATATTGTTTTAATGATTTCTTTTTACAATAACACCTATACTTTTCAATTAGTATGAATATAAATAGAACAAGCTAGAAATGAATGAAGAGGGGAATGATTGACAAGAGATGGTAAAAAGCAGAATTAGGCAAAGTAAAAAGCAATATGAATGTATACTTAACAAAAATTTTGCCAGAAAAAAATGGAAATATTTCTAGTGTGAGCAACAAATGTATATTACTTAGAACACTATCCTGTATCCACTGTGTCTCTTGTATTCTAAAGCATACTTTTGCTTTGTCTAAAAAAAACAAGGAACATTTTCCTTCTGTCTCCATGAAATCATACAAAATATGCAACCAAGCACAGTTATACCTGATGAAAGAGAAAATACTTTGTATGATATCTGTTACCATGCAGCATGGTGAAAGTGCAAAAACTGTAGACTTTAAAATTAAAATTTCTCAAAATGAGTTTCACAAATCTTAATTTATTTCTCAGTGGAAAGGCTGCTAATACAGGAAGCTTTTTCTTCTTATTGAAAATAAGCAATATATTTACTGGAAAAGCACAGGTCAAAGAAAAGTCACAATGCAATATATAAAATGACTTGAACTAAATGAAAAATCTGTGTATGAAAATGTGTGACATAAAGCCAAATTTGAATTTAAAAGAATAATGCAAATATTCTAAATGAGTAAAGAATAAAAATCAACATGTTGTCAATGTGAAGAGATAAAAAAAATAGACTCAGAAAATAAAATTTAACAAAAGGAGAAGACTAGAAATAAAGATAAAGGCAAAACATTTTGACTTTGAAAGCATGAATGTAGTAGAAAAGATCAGTAGAATCTAAAATAGACTTTTTGTAAATTGAATAAAATGATATATATGGATCACAAAAATAGAGACAAAACCACAAATAAAAGTAGTCATTAAAATTGAGAAAAACATGCAAATATTTTAGGATTGAATGATCATAAGACATTCAATATTTTCTATTTTATTGGAGTACAAGTTTTCAAAACAATTTCTAATTATCTTCTGTATTTCTATAGTGTCTGTTGTGATATTTCCTTTTTCATCGTATATGTTAGTAATTTGAGTTTTCTCTTCCCTGCTCTTTATTAGCATGGCTGTTTGTCAATTTTATTTATTTTTTCAAAGAACCAACTTTTTGTCTTGTCAATTTTTTCAATTGTTTCAATTCCATTGATTTTAGCTCTGATTTTAATTATTTCCTGTCTTCTACTGCTTTGGGTGTTGATTTGTTCTCCCCCCCCCCCCCAGTGCTTTGAGATATAATGTTAAGTCATTTATTTGTTGACTTTTTGTTCTTTTAAGGAATAAACTCCATGCAATGAACTTTCCTCCTAGTACTGCCTTTATAGTGTCCCAGAGATTTTCTTTTTAAATATCCATTTCCCAGTTGTAGGTGGACACAATACCCTTATTTTATTTATTTATTTTTATGTGGTGTTGAGGATCAAACTCAGGGCCTTGCACATGCTAAGGGAGCACTCTACTGCTGAGCCACAGTCCCAGCCCTGTCCCAGAGATTTTGATATGTTGTACCTGTGTTCTCATTCACTTCTAAGAGTTTTTTTGTTTGTTTGTTTGTTTTTTATCTCCTCCCTGATGTCTTCTGTTATCCATGTGTCATTCAGTAGAATATTATTTAGTCTTCAGGTATATATTTTTTATTTTTTATATATTTTTTATTTTATCATTGATTTCTAATTTCATTCTATTATGATCTGATAAAATGCAGGGTAGTATCTTTACTTTTTTCATATTTTCTAAGAGTTGTTTTGTGGCATAATATGTGGTCCATTTTAGAGAAGGATCCATGTGCTGCTGAGAAAAAAAGTGTATTTTCTTGTTGAAGGATGAAATAGTCTATATAAGTCAGTTAAGTCTACGTTATTGATTGTATTATTGAGTTCTATAGTTTCTTTGTTCAGCTTTTGTTTGGACAATCTATCTAGTGATGAAAAGAGGTGTGTTAAAGTCACCAGAATTATTGTGCTGTAGTCTATTTGACTCTTGATCTTGAGAAGAGTTTAATTAATGAACATAGATGCTCCATTGTTTGGGGAATATAAATTTATTATTGTTATGTCTGGTTGATGAATGTTTCCCCTTAAGCAGTATGAAATATCCTTCTTTATCCCTTTTGATTAACTTTGGCTTGAAGTCTACTTTATTTGATATGAGGATGGAAACCCCTGCTTGCTTCCACAGTCCATGTGAGCAGTATGATTTTCCCAACTTTCACCTTCAGTCTGTACATTAGGCATTTTCATTATAACATGACTTGGTGTGGATCTATTGTGATTTTGTACATTTGGTGTCCTTTAAGCCTCTTGAATTTGGTTTTCCAATTTATTCTTCATGATTGGAAAATTTTCTGATATTCTTTTGTTGATTTCAATGATAGAGTGTTCATTCCTTTGGTTTGGAACTCTATGCTTTCCTCTATCCCAATGACTCTTAAATTTGGTCTTTTTATGTTATCCCATATTTCTTTTTTTTTTTTTTTTTTTTTTTTTTTTTTTTATTGTTGGTTGTTCAAAACATTACATAGTTCTTGATATATCATCTTTCACACTTTGCTTCAAGTGAGTTATGAACTCCCATTTTTAGCCCATATACAGATTGCAGAATCACATCAATTACACATCCATTGATTTACATATTGCCATACTAGTGTCTGTTGTGTTCTGCTGCCTTTCCTATCCTCTACTATCCCCCCTCCCCTCCCCTCCCCACCCTTCTTCTCTCTCTACCCCCCCTATTGACCTTCATTTCTCCCCCTTGTATTATTTTTCCCTTTCCCCTCATTTCCTCTTCTATGTTCTTTTGTATAACCCTGAGGGTCTCCTTCCATTTCCATGCAATTTCCCTTTTCTCTCCCTTTCCCTCCCACCTCTCATCTCTGTTTAATGTTAATCTTCTTCTCATGCTCTTCGTCCCTACTCTGTTCTTAGTTACTCTCCTTATATCAAAGGAGACATTTGGCATTTGCTTTTTAGGGATTGGCTAACTTCACTTAGCATAATCTGCTCTAGTGCCATCCATTTCCCTGCAAATTCTATGATTTTGTCATTTTTTAATGCAGAGTAATACTCCATTGTGTATAAATGCCACATTTTTTTAATCCATTCGTCTATTGAAGGGCATCTGGGTTGGTTCCAAAGTCTTGCTATTGTGAATTGAGCTGCTATGAACATCGATGTAGCAGTGTCCCTGTAGCATGCTCTTTTTAGGTCTTTAGGGAATAGACCAAGAAGGGGAATAGCTGGGTCAAATGGTGGCTCCATTCCCAGCTTTCCAAGAAATCTCCATACTGCTTTCCAAATTGGCTGCACCAATTTGCAGTCCCACCAGCAATGTACAAGTGTACCCTTTTCCCCACATCCTCGCCAGCACTTGTTGTTGTTTGACTTCATGATGGCTGCCAATCTTACTGGAGTGAGATGGTATCTTAGGGTGGTTTTGATTTGCATTTCTCTGACTGCTAGAGATGGTGAGCATTTTTTCATGTACTTGTTGATTGATTGTATGTCCTCCTCTGAGAAGTGTCTGTTCAGGTCCTTGGCCCATTTGTTGATTGGGTTGTTAGTTATCTTATTGTCTAATTTTTGGAGTTCTTTGTATACTCTGGATATTAGGGCTCTGTCTGAAGTGTGAGGAGTAAAGATTTGTTCCCAGGATGTAGGCTCTCTATTTACCTCTCTTATTGTTTCTTTAGCTGAGAAAAAACTTTTTAGTTTGAGTAAGTCCCATTTGTTGATTCTAGTTATTAACTTTTGTGCTATGGGTGTCCTATTGAGGAATTTGGAGCCCGACCCCACAGTATGTAGATCGTAGCCAACTTTTTCTTCTATCAGACGGCGTGTCTCTGATTTGATATCAAGCTCCTTGATCCATTTTGAATTCACTTTTGTGCATGGCGAGAGAAAGGGATTCAGTTTCATTTTGTTGCATATGGATTTCCAGTTTTCCCAGCACCATTTGTTGAAGATGCTATCCTTCCTCCATTGCATGCTTTTAGCCCCTTTATATTTCTTGAATGTTCTGCTCATGGTTTCTTACCATTTTCACTAAGTGGTCTACATTCTTTTCAAGATTATATATTTTGCCTTCATTGTCTGAGGTCCTGTCCTCCAGGTGGTCTACTCTGTTGATGATGCTTTTAATTGAGCTCTTAATTTGGTTAATTGTTTCTTTCATTTCAAGGATTTCTGTTTGGTTTTTCTTTAGAACCTCTATCTCCCTATTGAAGTAATCTGTTGCTTCCTGTTTTTGCTTATGTAGCTCTTTGTCTAAATTATCTTTTGCTCCCTTATATCGTCCTTTAATTCATAGAACATTTTAATTATGTACATCCTGAACTCCTTCTCTGTAATTTTTTCTGCTGTGCTGGTCATGGATTCTAATAATGTGATATCTTTATTTGTTTGGGGTGCTTTCTTCCCTTGTCTTTTCATGTTGCATCTTGTGTCTTCCTTTCTAACTCTGTGGATCTGAGGCATTACTGTTTTTAACTTATAGGCTTATGGTGCCCCTGTAGGATTCCAAAACCTCTCATTTGAGGGGAAGAACAATGTTAACAGATCCCAATATAAACAATATACCACCTGAAAACAAATAGTTCTTATTAAGACATTTACAGTTTGGTCTCAATGTACAAAAATGGTAAATTCAATTATTATCTACAATATAATCAGTAGGTTTGTAAAAGAGTTTACAGTTTCTGATGGTGGGTAAAGAACCAGGGGTGAGGTGTAGAAAGATAGGCTGAGGAGATATGAGATGAGGATATAGAGTTTTTATATCTTAGGAAGTGTGAAAGAGAAATCTAAAGAAGAAGGTTAGTAGCAAATGATTAGAGAGGTAGTAATTTGGGGTAGACAAGAAAGAGGGAAAACAGTAGAGTACATATGACAAACACACATATATATTAAGAAAAATAAAATACATTAAAATAGTAAAACTTGGAGAGAAAACAAAATAGAATATACAACACAACTGTAATATACTATTCATTCATCTCAGTCCTCAATGTACTAATTCATGCAAAGTACTTGGCCTCACATGTTTTGGGAAGAATAAAGAGGTAAAAGAAAGAAAAAAATCTTGAAGGAAGAAATAAGATTTGTTTTGGTTGGAGATCAGTATATTTTCTGTTTCCCTTCTTATCCAATAGGTGGGGTTGTCTGTTCTTAGTTGATATCTCTGCCCTCAGGATGTTGCCAGGGTGTGAGGGTTGGTCTTGGGTGCAGGGCACCAGAAAGTAGGGTGTGGCAACCACTGGTTCCATTGGGAGACTGTGGTGAGCCGCTTCTGCCGTTTCTGCAGACTGTGGTCGCCATTGCAAGATGACGCTGGCTCCGCTGTGGTCTGTGACAAACAACTCCTTATCTAGGAAAGTTGGCACATGATTTTTCACCACCCTGTGAGAAAGCTCCACGCGGCAGCTTTGCATTGGGGCTTGAGATGCTTTATTAAGGCTGGGAGGGGCATCCGAGAGAGAGAAGAAGAAATATCCAGGGACCTGAATAAAACTGTTGAGAGAAGATTCTCGAGTTGCGTCTTCCTTGCGGGCAAGGGGTCGCGACAGGAGACTGCACCTTAAGGATCTCCTTTGGTGTCTGCTCCTGTGATGTGGGAGCCTGGTCTTATCTCCTCATCTCACACCGTAGACCTCACACTTCCTGTCCTCTAATTTAGTCTCAAAAGTGTATCTCCCTCACCCTCTCCCTTTCTACTTTCTAATCAGGAACCTTTCTCTCCAGGGGATCTTGTGTGTTGCACTCTGGTGGCTGCACAGCCGTCACAGAGGGCTGTTTTGAATTGTGCAGTCACTCTGCTGAGTTAGCAGCTACTGGGGATTGGGGCAGGAATTAAAAAACTATGGGTACCTGGCTATCCAGTGTTCCAAACTGGTAGTTGCCCTGACTAAAGATGGTGATGGAGGTGACCCAAAATGGAGGCTGCTGCTTCCAGCGATGGGGTAGGAATGGGGCAGGCAATGGCTTTTATTGTGCTAAAATGCTGTTGGAAATGAGCTCTGTGGTGTTCAGTGTTGTGGCTGTCAGATTTCTTAAGAGCCTGTGATGTCCCCAGGTGCAGGCAGGCTACCACAAGTAGGGGACTATTTTAGTAGCTGCTGCCTCCCAAGATGGAGGCAACCAGGGGAGCCCCACACTAGTAGATGAGGGTCCATGTGGGAGTTGCGGCCTGAGTTCCTGCATGTGGGTAGCAGCTAAGTGTCCTGTGTGGGAGTGGTATCTGGGAATTCTTCACTGGTGCAGATGCCAGTGGTCCCACTGAAGCACCCATGAGACCTGCATGGGCGAGGATTCAGGAGTTCTTTTCTAACGCTGAGTCCTGGGGCCTCATGTGGCATGGCAGCCATGATTCTTGCGCAGGATCAGCAGTTGTGGGGTCCTCTATTGCTCTCAGCAAAGTAGTATTCCCACTAGTTGAGACCTGGGTCATGGAGAGACACAGAATGCCGTCTTCCTCCGGCCCACCATCTTGGATCCTCCTATTAGTCCATTCTTATTAAGTCAAGCAAATGATAGTATTCTAAATTTCTTTCTAACTTTCTCCTCAGACTCACTATCTACCCCCTTCCTAATTTTAACAGCATGACTGTTACTAATAATAATTACAGCAAGTCAAAATCAATCGATGAGACTCTTTTCAGAAAAAAACTTTACATTCTTATTCTCATCTCTTTACAGTTATTTTTAATTATGACTTTTTCTGGTAAGGAACTTACTATATATTGTATATTATTTTGGAAGCTATATTAATTTAAAAAGTTTTCTTTGTAATAATTATGAAATATTTCTCTTTAATGTGTCATCTCCAGGGTTCTATGAAATGATTTTAAAGATATAATATTCACTTACTAATAATGTGTTCAGAAATTGGTTAAAATTGTTTTATTGCTTGGAAATAACCATAAATAACAGTAACATAAGACTAAAGGACATATTGCAATAATTAAAACAATTGAGTTCTTTCTACTGGAATGAGAATAAAATTTTATATGAACATAGTAGCACTTTTCTGCCTAAACGTGGTTGTCAAAGAATTGATACTGATCAAGGAAGACTTTAAAAATCCTAGAAAAAAATTTAAAAAAAATTACAACTGAAAAATAAAAATAATTACATTTAGCTAAAGAAAAAAAGTTAGTGTCTTTCAACCATGTTAGTGTATTAGTTTTAATTTAAAAGCAGTTGTAAAAAAAAGTAGCACTGTAATCTCCTACTATTTATAGATGAGAAATATCACTAGTACATAAGCCCCTGGACTGTTTTCTTAAAGAAAAAAAATCTTTCTCTGTTAGTCAAAAAAAAAAAAAAAAAAACATTCTTCTGATCCCATCTCTTTGAGTACCCTTATAAAATCATCTAGCAGGTAAAATTATAGGGACCTACAGACTTTCCCCTGAGCTTTCTATCCTGCCTTGACACTGAGGAAACACTTCTGCTAAGCTATGAATCAACTTCAACAGGATAAATGGACCAGTGTGACAACTGCAAGCCCAACAACAAATACTTGGGGTCAGCCACAAATGCTGAGGGAGGATGCTCCAACACAGGTAAATCAAAATCACCTGTGCTGTGGACAAGAGCCCCTAGGAAAGCACAAGGTTTTACTTCCCCAGCAATGATGTGCTAGAAGCATGTAAAGAGAATGAGCTGTGTGGGAGCAGGGCAGGGTGGCAGGTTACCGCTAAGCGAAGGAGTGTTTCCTATTAGCAATGTATTTCTGTGTGATCATAGTCAAAAGTGAGTGCTAAAGACTGTCGTAAGAAAGCATGTCTTTCCAACTATCTTAAGTAATTTCCCAGAAATGTAAACACATTCAAAATTATATCATTTTAGACATAAATTTTAAAATAACACAAAATATACAGAACTCTCAGGAGGAGACAAAAAGATTCTATGAGAAAAAAAAACTCAAAATGAAGAGAAAGAGAGATGTAAATAAAAAATGGTATATCCTACTGTTCAAGATCAGAACAACTGCTGAGAAGTAATGGAGTGCATGTCTTTCTACTTTCCTTTCAATCTTTATATTCTGGTCCTTACTTCACAGCTCTACTGAATGTTCTTCTCCCTGTGATTCTTGATGTTATAAGATTCTGTTCAACTCTTCATCCTCCCCTTGCTGTGCTCTAATTCACCTTCCCGCCTTCCTTCCTCCCTCTCTCTCTCTGTTCCTTCTTTCCTTCTTCCTTCTTTCCTCCCTCCCTCCCTCCCTTCCTTCCTTCCTTCCTTCCTTCCTTCCTTCCTTCCTTCCTTCCTTCCTTCCTTCCTTCCATTTTCCTGTAAGGAGACTGGGAAACCTGGAGAACTATCTGAGTTTCCTCAGAAGAGGTATGTAGACTTGTACTTCTTATAACAATTAACCACAAGAAGGGAGGATGCTTTGCCATGGACCACCTAGGGGAGACTGTGAACTTTCCAACTCCTCAGAAACCATACCTGATCTGCTGCACCCACTGACTCATTTAGAAGGACCTGAAAGCCACAGAAAGGTAAATAATAAAAATCAAAAACACCATAGTTAGTAAAACAGAGTGCCTGAGGAAGTACCTAATAATTTAAAATCTTAAAAGACTATCAGGGCAAAATACTAGATATTAGATAATGGATCAAAAAAAAAAAGAGACATTATTTTTCAGTTATCAATAGCATACCTAGAATGAAGAAATGCTTGTTTATTACTTAGAAGTGATTTAATGGTTGAAAAGACCATTCCAATGTCATATTTACAGAGTAAATAAATGGAAATCATAACAATAAAAAAAACAAGAGAAGGGAGAATGATAATCTATGAAAACTAACATGAATCTATAAGAAGAAGCTATAAAGTAAAGAGATCCCATCCCATGCTGTGTGAGAATAATTACATAGGACTTTTCCAGGTGGAACATTAGAAGGTGAGAGGAGCAAGGGGCAGGTGGGGCATCCACAGGGAGGGCTTCCTAGTGTGGGATATCATAGCCTGGCACATGATGTCAGAAACCAAGCAGGGTGAGGACACAATCACTATGGAGCACAACCCAGAATGGGGTTTTCAATCCAAGCAGGGAAGGAGGAAATCCATCCAATTCGGAGTGTAGAAGCCAATGAGGAGGGCTTTCATGAGAACAGCTCCTGGTGTGAAATACTAGAGACTGAGACAGATAAAGAGGCTCTTCTTGCCATTGAGTTACGTGGCCCTGTGGGGGATAGCAAAGTCTAAACTGGAAGTTGAACAGAGTGTCTGAGCAGAATAAAAGCTTCATGCAAGGTTGTCAAGCCTGAGCCAGGTGTAAATGTCATCTGTGAGTGATAGGGAGTGAGGAGAATAACCTATGTTGATTATTGAAGGTATAATAGAAATTGAGGGGCAGGGTTTCAGAGTGTGTATGTGATGATCCAGAGAAAGTTTGGCAGCAGTGATAGGAGATGGGTACATTCAGGCATTAATCTGATAAGTAAATATATTAAAGATAATGAAAGCCAAGTTTCTCAGTACAAAAGCAGTCAAAAATATGGAGAAAGCTATATTGAACAGAGTGGCATTGTATTGTAAGGCTTCATATGTACTCATGGACTTAAAAAATAGATAAATATATAAATAACAGTAGGTATAATGTGTGTATATATTCATATGCATGCTTATTTATATGCAAACATAACTTCCTAAATTTGTTCCATTTAGAGAGTCTGGTAGTAGAACAAGAACAAGAACTAAATCCAGTAAATATTTCTTTGGCATTAAAAAATAAATAAAAAACCTATCTATCACCCTGGTATTGGTTTCATTACAGTTTGGATATGAGGTAGCCCCACAAAGCTCCTGTGTCAATTCAGGAAGTTAAATGATTAGATTATGAGAGCCATAATCCTGGTCAGTGGATTAATCTATTTGATAGATTAATAATTTGAATGGATTACTGGGTGGTAATTGTAAGCATGTGGGGCATGACTGAGGGATGTGGGTCACTGGGGAGACATACTCTTAGGGATTATATCTTGTCCCCTGGCTGCTTCTTCTCTCTCCTTTTGCTTCCCAGCCACTACAAGCTCACTAGCTTTCCTCCACCATGCCTGTCTGCTATGATTTTCTGCCTTGTTTTAGGCCCAGAGCAATGGAATCATCTGACTATGGTTTGAATCTCTGAAACCAATTAAACCCATCTTGGAGATGAGGAACGGGGCCTTGTCCCTCTGTGTTGAAGATTTAACACCTGAGAGATGTTGAGGCAAGCATAGAAAGCAAGTTTTATTTAAGAAAGTGATGGTGACAGACTTCTCCAAAGAGAAGTGGCTCCAGATCTGAGTGTCCACGGGAGTGTGTCTTGCTCTTTTATAGACCCCAGAACCCCTCTTTTAATTATAGCCTTATCTTTTTTCTCCACCTATGTGCCTAAGAGCTGGGATGTGAAGGTTAACTGTCAGCAACCCAGAGTGCCCAGGAGCACTATTGCAGAGGTTAACAACCCATTGTTCTCTCTGTTTGATAATCAGTTGATACCAAGTCATTATCCTCTCAGCCCCCATCATTCATTACCTTTACTGACCACCTGGCCTTTGCCCCTGCCTAGGCAAGGTGGGGCTGTTGGCAGATTGCTTTTTTTGGCAAAGAAAGCTTGTGTGTGTTTGAGGAAGGGAAGTTTAAGTACAGTGGGCTCACTTTAAAGAATTATTCTCTTAACCTCTTGTTTCAAACATTCTTATCTATCTGTCCCCTCACACCATGAGCCCAGAATAAACTTTTATAAGTTGTTCTTGTTTGGTATTTTCATCATAGATTTGAAAAGTTGACTAACATGGCTTTTTAGGGGGTAAGAGTACTGGGGATTGTACTCAGTACATACAGAGGCACATGATCACTGAGCCATATCCCCAGCCCTATTTGGTACTTTATTTAGAGACAGGGTCTCACTGAGTTGCTCAGTGCCCCACTGTTGCTGAGACTGGCTTTGAACCCGCTATCCTCCTGTCTAAGCCTCCCAAGCCACTGGGATTACAGACCTGAGCTGTCATGCCTGGCTGACGAACAGAGCTTCTAAATGTTACCTTTTACAAAAATAAACAGAAATGGATTCTAAGCATGGAATAGGTGACAAATTCCACTTGCTTCACACCTTGCCTCCAATCCTGCAAAATAAGCTATAAAATAATTGTTAAGAAATCCAGGAGGACTGGGGTTTGGCTCCGTGGTAGAGCATTTGCTTAGCACGTGTGAGGCAGTAGGTTCAATTCTCAGCACCACATATAAACAAATAAAGATTCATCAACAAATAAAAAGAAGAGAGAGAGGAAGAAATCCAGGAAAGTTTTTAGTTTTTCCAGAAATGATTACATTGTTGCTTTTATTAGGTGTCAAAAAAAAAGCAAAAACAAAAAACTAATTAGCCAAAAAGGATAGTGCGCCTTATTTTGTTGAACGCTTGGTCTAAGCACTAAATAATCCATCTCTTGGCTATGGGTTAATATGTCATCTGATTCTTCAGTTTGTATAACTTGTTATTTTCCTAAATTAATCTCAAATACACTGTTTTTGTCCTATCTTAACCTGCACTGGGAAGTCTATAGGAATTTTACTTGTTGTAACAAGAGTAAAGTGAGGAATAGAGATGACATTAATTCAAGTCCAATAGAAGGTTGAGTATTGTGGTTTGGATCTGGAATATCCCCCAAAATTCATGGATTGATCTCTATTGCAGCAGGGTTCAGTGGTGTGCGTTTTAAGCAAAAATTTGATTAGGTAGACTCTGACCTCATCAGTGCGATGGATTAATCCATTGATAGCTGAATGAACTACTAGGAGGTGGGATTTAGTTGGAAGAAATACCTCATTGCAGATGTTCCCGCAAGGATTTTACTTCTCCCCAGCCCTTTCTTTCTTTTTCTTTTGGCTTCCCAGCCACCATGAGCTGAGCAACTTTCCTCCACCATGTCTTTCTGTCATCATGTTTCTGCCTTGAAGTCAGAACTCCAAGTCATGGACTGAATCCTCTGAAACCATGGGCCAAAATAAAACTTTTCATCCTCTAAGTTGTTCTTGTCAAGTATTTTGGTCATAAAGACACAAAGATGACTAACACATCTAGCAAAGAAAAAAAAATGTAGAGGCAAAAGTTCTGGTTACCCTTAACATATGCATCTTCCTCATGATAACAATACATTCTTGAAACAAATCACATGTAAGTGATGACATGAATTATGGGTATAGTGATGCACAGTAGACACAGAGATTTGGCTGTAGATATAGATGAAATTACAGCGCTTTACAAAAAGCGATGACTCTGAAAACGTGCTAATTTCAACGTAGGGAATGTTGTAATTCCTGTAGATCTGTGTCTCCAACATGATGTGGTCAGTTCACACATGCCAAATAGGAAGGCAGGAATGTGACTTCCCTTGTTCTATTGAATTCAGAACTAAGGACAGGCAGTCAGTATAGACAGACAGTCCAGTCGAATAGAGAGAATTGAGGCCAATTTGGGTCTGGGAAGTTGGAGACAGACCGTGAGGAATTGAAATATTAATTCTGTGAGTCCTTCTTCCACCCTTACCTGTTGCTAAGGTAACCTGTCCCCGGAATTCTCTCTCCCTACAGGAAGTTGTAAAAGTTGTTAATTAATACACCGTAGGCCTCTTCCTGCCCGGATCACTCCCCCTTGGCCTCTCCTGTCCATCTGCTTTTCATCATTTGGCCATCCACTAGAGCATCTCCTGGGCCTATTCTAGTATGCAGGAAGGAGAGAGATGAGGGGGAAGAGAGCAGGAGAACAAAGAAAATCTAGGATGTATAAAAGAGGCAGAAAACCCTCACTTCTTGGGAATACCAGGATACCCCCTATGGCCTCCTTCTGCCTTCCAGGAGAAGTCTGATTACCTCTTTTTAAATAAACCCTGCTTTATACCTTGCCTCAGCATGCTTTTCTAATGTTATACTTCGACGTGTGAGGAAGCAGGACTTGTCACTGATAGTCAGAGGTATTACTACCTAGAGCCATTGCTATGTGAGCAGAAGCCTCCAACCTGAATGGCAACAAAGCATTCTCCAGAGAACTGTTGGGAGTTGGCTTGACCTGCTTACTACCATAGCTGTGTATTGCATTGATTGGTTTTTATTGTCTCTCCTGCCACTGAGAAAAACTGAGCATTCTCAAAAGACTCTAGGATTTGTAAAGGCCTGATACTGATGATGGCAATGATGATGATGATGGCTGTGATAGAGGTTTTAATAGCTACAACAACCAGAACTAGGTTGTTTTAACAGTATTGACCTTCATACAGATTGTGTTATATAGTCCTCAAAACATATGGTATCATACTACTTCTATTCCTTCTAGAAAATGATAAACAGACATTCAGAAATGGTAAAGTGACTAAATCACAGAGCTAATAATTAATGAAAGTTTTAAAATAATCAAAATGTGAGTTTTAAAAATTTAATCAGTAATTAGAGAAAAATTCTATATTATATAATATCAGGTTAAAAGGTCACCTATTATCCTCACAACATGAATCTGAAGATAGTTGTCATTTGTAAAACTCTTGCTGATTTTCCCTAAGCCTGTTCTGAAGCCAAGGCAACATGTAAAGCTGAGTCAAAAAAAAAAAAAGGAGAAAAACAGGTTTTCTCCACAGGTACCAGAAAATAATATGCCTAGATTTCTTGCCAATAATCCACTATGTCTGAATCAAAAGTTTGAAATTGTCTTGTACAGGCACATGCCAAGCTGTGCCTTGACAACACAGATTTGGCCTGAGGTGTTCAAGCACTGCCTGTTGAAATAGCCTTTATCTATATCAGAACATTCCTGTTAATGTTTTTGTGAATGCACATAAACAAATGCCAGCCCATCTGCTTGGTTTATCATTTACTAATCCCAGGAAATGAACAGTATGAAAATGTGACCAATGGAAGCTTAGAATCATAGAGAGTCATATTGGCCCAGTTTGAGCTGTACTTTCAGAACAAAAGTAGGTAGGGGGAATATCAGAATTTGGTTTACAAGCACCAATATTTGGGGGCTTTAATCAGTGTGCAAGAAAATTGCGTGATCACCGCAGAAACATACAGCATTTTACAAAGTGTACTTTCTTGGGTTTTTCAAAAACTTAATGGGCCTCACAGTTATTACATTAGATAATTCAATAGTTAAAAAGTCATCATCTTAGGAATACTTCAGGCAGTATTCTGGAATGTCTACTAAAGGAATTCAACTACATAGGGATTTAGCCAAACCACAAAGCAAGACATTCTGCTTGCTCTTAAAATTTCTGTTTTAGTTGTTTTCATCTCAGCTTCCAATTATAGTGCCTAGAGGATATTCCCAGATTGGTTGAGTTTAAAGATTTAAACATGTCAAAAAATAGTTCAGAATTTATTTAAATGCAGTCTTGTCCAACTATCACTGATTTCTTCCTTCAGAGAAATGACTCATTCAAAGCAGGAAACATGAATCCTTCATTGGAGCCACTTTCTGGAAAAAAAAAAAAAAAAAGGAAGTTTTATTTTTATTTTTTATAATATATACATGAAACTGTACACATGAAATATATAAACACTGTTTTCTTGGTAATGGAAAGAACTGTTCTCTCACATCGTATTGCTTCTATTAAAAAGTTCTGAAGAAGCTTGGGTTGTGGCTCAGTGAAGAGCACTTACCTAGCATATGTGAGGCACTGGGTTTGATTCTCAGCACTGCATATAAATAAAGTTTATTGAAAACTTAAAAAATATGTAAAAAAAAAAAGTTTGGAGGGAGTTAAGTTGAAATTAACATTTTAAACTCAAGCATGGGCCTAGTTAGATCACCCACATTATGTCTGAGAAATCATAATGGGGTCTCATAGAGCCTATTTTACCAAACAGTTGACTGAACAAACATAAGAAGATATGTGAAGAAAATGATCCAACCTGAAGCAAACATTAATAAAATTATAAGTGAGCAACATCAGAAAACTGAGCCCAACATACATTGTGAAAATAAAAATTCCTTCTAAAAGACCCATTCACACAGTGACATGACTGGCCTCAAGTGTCAAAAGAGTCAGGTAAAAGAAAATAAGAAAAGGTAAAAGAGAAATGAAGTAGAACAGCAATGGCATTTTAGACAGAAAAACATAGGCAGAAGAGTTTGGTACTTCTGTGTATGAAAAGAGATTTTAGGAGGCCTGCTGCTTTTAAGTGCCTAGCTGCATTATTCTCAGAAGAATAGGACATAATCCAGGAAGACTCGCGCTGCAGGAGGAGGAAAGGGTGGTTTAATGAGTCAGATGTAGATGTGCTATGATTTTGATGTGCCTCTCAAATTGCAGGTGTTAAAGCTTGATCTGCAATGTACTAAGGTGTAATTGGTGCCTAATGGGACGCATTTAGGTCACAGGCACTATAATCATGAGTGGACTAGTGCTGTTATTGTGTGTTTGTTACAACAGAGTGTCTTTGACTTCCTCTTGTTCTTTCTCTCCTACATTTTATTTGTCCTTTTGCCCTGGGATGATGCAGCAAGATCTTTGGCAGTTGTTCACCTCATCCAAGGCTCCAGAACTATGAGACAATACAATTATGTTCCATAAGAATTGCTCAGTCCATGGAATTCTGTTACAGCAGCACAAAATGGAATGAGACAGGATGCGTTGGGTGTGTTGTAGTCAATTTGGGATGTGTTTTCATCAATTAAAAAATATTATATAGTAAATCATTATTATAGCTCTACCTCTCAGGACCTTTATTTCAAATTTCAAAATTAGAGAAACTCATCGTAATGTTACTTAAGCAAAAATATCACAATTGACTATTTCATCATGTTCTAATTGTCCAAGCAGGAGAAACTTCTGATTAACATTAGTGGGCCATGAACTAGAACGATTCTCAGGAATTGTTCTAAGTTTAGGTCCACTTGTATGTAAGATGAGTCATATACACATTATATCCATATCATAGTCACAAAGATACTTTATAATGCTACTAGTGCTAAATAGAAAGAGGAGCAAAAGCAGAGAATACAAATAAATTGTAGATTCCTCATTAAACCTTCCTTTATGTTATCTAAGTTCTATTATTTGCTTTGATACTAATTATAATTCTCATTTTAAGATGTACTTGAAGGGCCATCCAAAAATAAGCAAATGCTATTAAAATAGAAATGTTCATACTAAATTTCATGACGTTATATTAAGTAAAATAAAGTTTGACACAGAAAAACATTCTGCATATTTTCATGTGTGGATGTTTTAAAAAAGTAAATTGAAATATGTAATAGTGATTAGTAAAGATGGGGAGAGTAGGGTATACAGAGGATAATGAAGTTAGATTATAGGTAACAAAGCAAGACAGAAGTAATAAATTCTAATATTCTACCTAAAGTGGCAAAACTATAAGTTCAACAAATTATTATTGTTTTTTAAATATGTATTCTTTAGGTGGACACAATGTCTTTATTTTACCTTATGTGGTGCTAAGGATTGAACCCAGTGCCTCACACATGCTAGGTGAGCACTCTACCTCTGAGCCACAACCCCAACCCAACAAATTATTATTTTTATGAATAATTATTATTATATTTTATGAATAACTAGAAGCACCCAAAGAGATAATAAATGTTAATTTTATAAATGTATATATTGCATACATTTATTGAAATATCACACTGTACCACATAAATAAGTATAATTTTTGGTGTTAATCAAAATGTTTAAGTTGGAAATGTTAACTATGGTTGATTTGATTATTATACACTGTATAAAAGAATTAAATTATCACAATGTACCCCAGAAATTTGAACAACTATTAATTTTAAAACATTCATATATAAATATTAAGAACATTTTAACAAAATTTTTTGAAGTAAAGAATTATAACTAATATAAAAAGAAATATTGGTAGTAATTGTTGCTTAGTATTTTTTTCCTTAGCTAGACTCATCTTATTGTCTTAAAACTGGCCTTACAATATATATAAATATAAGAAGATACTTAATAACATCCCACTGAAAACTATTTTTATTAAATTAATTCTAATCATATGCTAAATGTTGAGAAGAATTTAATATAGATGAAGACACTTCATTTTGAAAAATAACTTTTAATTAGAGAAGCATGGTCTAATAGGCAGTAAATATTAGAAAGTTCTTGCATGTTCTACATCCCAGGAATGTTGAAGTTATCTCCCACCTCAGTTTACCAAAATAAATAAATAAAAATTTAAAAGTCTCTCCCTGCCTTTTAACGTGAGATCTTCCTTTTAAAGTAGTACAAAGACTTTCTTCCTTCTCTAGCATTCTCTCTGAGCACATTCAGAAGAAAAAAATCCCGAGAATCCACTATGGCTGGGAAGACAGAGGGTGGGTAAGGGTGCATTTTATTTTGTGATATAAACAAACTGTGAATGAGGATGGAACAAAAAGAAAGAGCACTGACTGAGAAGTCTACTCTGGGGATTACACATTTATGAGGAAAATATGAGAGTTTTCTTCAGTCTGTATTTCTCTGCCACTAAAATAGATCATGAAAAAGGATAAGATTGTTCAGGCCAATGGACTCATTAGAAATATTTGTTAAATATTGGTTTTTAGCTTGCTACTGTGGAAACAAAATTGCCTTGATTTTAAGATATAAAATTAATCAAAGCATTATTTGTCTACCCGGTCACCCCACAAAAATGAGCTGTGGGATTTACAAGAAATTTTTAAATTCCCAAACATAGAGTTAAAGTTTTTATATTTACTTAACGAATCTACAATAATTCTAAAACCAATTATTAAAAAGAACAAATATAAAAAAATAACACCTGATATCACTCTTTAAAAAAAAAGATACTGAGTGTTAAGGTTTACAATGTGCACAAAAACACTCATAAAATAATTATATGATTAAATAAATAAGCATATAGGTAAAAAGCTTTTAAAAAGTCTCCATCTTCCATTCTGTTATGGTTTAGATATGAGATGAACCCCAAAAGCTCATGAGTGAGAAAACACAAGAGAATTTAGAGGAGAAATGATGGAGTTATGCAAGTCTTTAGTTAATCAGCACATTAATCCCCTGACAGGGGTTAACTATAGACCAGTAGGGTGTGGCTGGAGGAGGTGGGTCATTGGGAGCATGCATTTGGGGTATATAATTTGTCCTGGTCCACTGGAACTCTTTCTGTATCCTTAAACTGTCTTGAATTGTATTCCTCTGCTTTTCCTTCTGTCATGATGTCCTGCTCTGCCTTGGACCCATAACAATGGACTGGAGATCTCTTGAAACCATCAGCCCCCAAATAAACTTTCCCTCCTCTAATGTTTTCTTCTCATTCTGCAGCAGCTAGAATGCTGACTAAAAGAAATACCATCACTCTGTGGCTTCAACATATAAATTTAAGGGGACACATTCAGTCCATTGCATATATATTCTTCTTTTATAAATTATAAGACACAGATGAGGTGCTGCATTTGTTGTGTGGTAGACCATTATCTGATCTTACTTCCTTCTCTTCAGTCCTATCAAATGGTGGTATTTTCATTTGTATTGCTATGCCTACCTCAAGATCTGGGGGTAAGATAGATGGCATTCTTCTGGAAGATATGTCATCTTATTTTCCAAATATCCATGTTTCCTTAATATTCTTGCCAACAGAATATATACCTTTGACAGTCCATTCATTTCCAGTTCAATTAGTCTCCTGAATCTCACTCTTCCTCATACATCTTTATACCCAGATGGTGGTCTGTGTTTTCCAACCTATGTCTGACAACATAAATGTAAAGTGACAAAATTGGCAAGTGAAAAAGACTTTTACAAAATTATAATAAGATATTTCAACACTTTTTCAATAACTGAATGAATAATAAAACATAAAGTCAATAAAAACATAGAAGACTTAAAAATAAAATCAATTAACTTGATCTAATTAACACTTATAGTACATTCTGTTCAACAACAGAATATATATATATTATTGAACACAAAAATAGGACAAATTAATGATAAAACATATATCAAAATTATCCAAGTCATTTCACACGTCTTCTAATCATAATAGGATTACATGGAAGATTATAGAATGATACCTGAAAAACTGTAGAAGATATAAAATTAAAAACTACATTTCTAAACAACTCCTCTCAAAATGAAAACTAACAAATATTTTGATCTAGGTGAAAAGAGTAACACAATATATTTAAAAAATTGAGTGATGTCAATAAAGCCATACTTAGAAGAAAAATTATGGTGGTAAACGCCTATTAGAAAAGAAGATAGGTATCAAATTGTTACCTGTCAGAAAATCTAAATTAAGAAAACAAACTGAACCCAAAGTAAATAAGGTGAAACAAACAGAGAGAAAAGATGATGGAATACAAAACAGCAAAAAAAGAAAAAAAGAAATCAGTAAATCCAATAGGTAGTTCTTTAGGGAAAATAAAAAATGATTAATACCAGGAGAGAGGTAGCATCACTACATATACTACAGATATTAAAAGGATGTAAAGTGAATATTATAAACATGTATATGTCAAAATGGCAAAATTGAACAATTAGGTAAAATTGAGCAATTACTTGAGTACAAATAAGCAAAGCTCACTCATGAGTAAGTAGTTAGAACCTTTCTACACCATCCTTACTCTCTCTGTCTTAGAAACATCCTGGCCCTGATGACTTTACTGACATTCCATCAAATAATTGAGGAATAAATCATACCAATTCTAGATAACACACAAAAAAATTCAAGAAGTAATAATTCCCAGTTCATTCTAGGAGGTCACCACTTTCAACATACCATATGATCCATCCACGTCTATACAGGATTCTGCAAAAATGTTCATGGTAGTTTTAATTTTAGCACCCCGAAACTAGAAACAAATCATCTGTTCTTCCAAAAGTGAATGGATAAACAATTGTAAATTATTCATACAATAGATTAGTAATAAGAAATAAAATCTGTAAACAGCATGACTGAATCTCAAATTCACTGAATAAAAGAAGTCAGTCAAAAAGTATTTCATAGTGTATGCTTCAATCTGTATAAAATTCCAGAAAATAAAAACAATATATAGTGACAGAATGCAGATAAATGGACGGCTGGGCATAAAGGAGAAATGCAGAAGCAAAAGGGAGGGAATGGCTACAAAGCAGGAACAAGAAAACTCTTGGGGGTGATAGATATGTTGGTTATCTCTGTCATGGTGATAGCTACATGGGTGTATACTTATGTCAAAACTTATCAAAAGTTTAACTACAAGAGATCTAGATATTGTATTTGTGACTCTCTCAATCTATCTATCTATCTATCTATATATATACACACAAACTCAATAACTAGGTGAGTATATATATATATATATATGGATCTACATATATACTGTGTGTATATATGTGTGTATATATGTATGTATATACTTTTTTTAAGAGAGAGAGAGAATTTTAATATTTATTTTTTAGTTTTTTGGCAGACACAACATTTGTTTGTATGTGGTGCTGAGGATCGAACCCGGGCTGCACGCATGCCAGGCTAGCGCGCTACTGCTTGAGCCACATCCCCAGCCCCTATGTATGTATATACTTTTAAGTAATTTCTTTGATCCCAAATCCAATGATCACTTTGGTACCTTCATTTTAATTGAAAAATCATGAGCGTTCGATGACATAATTATTCTCTCCTCCTTGAAAGTCTTACCTCATGTTATCTCTCCTGCCTTTTCCCTGTTTTCTGACCTCTCTTTTACCAAACTCTTCGGGAAGTTGTTTTATCTCTGCTTAGAGTATTTTAGTTCTATCCTTCTATATCAAGCCACTCATTGCAGCTAATCTTATTTAGACCAGTAGCTAACCGTATTTAGCTAATGACTACACGCAAATCACATCTCCAGGATCAATCCCTTCAAAGAGTTCCAGATGAGTATATTACTAATTAGGTATTTATACTAGTTTTAAAGTTACATTCAAAACAGAACCATCAAATTGACCTCTAAAGTTTTCTTCCTCCAGTTTTCGCTATTTCGTAAATGGCACCACAACTTACCCTTCTGCCTAAAGATAAAATCTCAGTTATTACCCTTGCTTTTGCCCTTTACTATCCAGTTTCTATCCAATCTGACAGGAAGGATGATTGACTCCATCTTCAATGTACAAATGTTGTTGTTGTTGTTACTGTTTTGTGAGAGATGAGAGTCTCACTCTTACCTGGGCTGGTCAGGAACTCCTCCAAGATTCAAGTGATCCTTGCGCCTCAGCCTACAGAGTGCTGGGACTACACCTGGCACTACCACATCCCACTCTTCAACATATGAATGAACCCAATCATGTCTCACCATTTTTATCATTACTGTCCTTGTCTGAATTATTAGCACTTCTTATATGAAGTATTTCACCAGTTCTCTTGCTCTCATATAATTGATTTGCTATATAGCAGTGATATTGTAAAATCATTAGTGAGATTTGATCACTAGTCTACTTCAAATCCACTTATGCTTTCTCATCACTCCTATATTAAATCCCAAATTTTAAATCCCAAATTTTTATGGTCTATAGGCTGTATGTGATCTCAGCTTCATCTTTCATTCTGTCTCTTATCTCCTGAAATCTTATTTACCTTCAGTGCCTAAAGACTTTATAAAGGCTAGAATTAGGATTCACTGGGTAAGGACAAAGACATAGAGGTCAAGCGCTTGACTCTGAATCTTGGCTTTCTTAATTATTTTTTGTGTCCTTGTGATCAGAACTCAGTCAAATAACAGTGTGTAACTAAAAAACAGTCTTAGAAATATGGTCTATGTGCCTAGAGAGAAGAAATGCAGAGAAGAATTAACTGTCTATTGGTCCTTTTCAAAATTCTATTTCTATTCATAACATATGAATAAATTATTGAAGTTTTAAAGTAGCATAACCCTCTGATTGCTAATTAAAAATGTATAGTATCTGACGAAATTTTCAATAAAACTACAGTACAATATTCATATTAAGTTGCCTTTGAGTTTCTGCTCTAATTTTTCTCAATTCTCAGAAAAATGACTTAAACAATCTGAGTCTGAGATAATGTGGACATGTGATGTTACAAGTATGAGAGATAGAGGAGTAGTTATGTCAACTTGACAACATCCAAGAAACATGAGAAACCAAATACTTGTAAGCAAAATTAGCATTGCTGTGCAGACTAGAATTGCCTTGCTTAAGGGAGAAATAATTTTAGTATTCAAATCTTTCCAAGAAGTAATTAGCTTTCAACTTCCCAAGCAGAATTACCTGATGACTTTTCCATTTAGGCTTCTATAAAACTTGGTAATAGACCTCTTTAAGCCATTCACATGTTAAATAAATATGAGGTATTTACTTAAATGTGTCCCTGGCCAGAGACTTTGAGTACTCAAAAATCAGGACCTTATGTTCTCCAGAACAAAGGACAACAACTTCTCAACTGCCCATGACTGCACTCATGCTGTTAGCTATTTCAAATTTATTTTTAATTAACATATATATATATATATATATATATATATATATACATACACACACACATATAATGTACAGCATGTAATTTTGAAATATGTATGCATTGTGAAAGGGCTAAATGAAGTTAATTAGCATATTAATAACTTCATATACTTATCATTTTTTGTAATGAGAAAACTTAAAATTTACTGTCACAGCGCTGTTCAAGAATGTAGCGAATTGCTATTAACAATAGTCACTATGCTACACAATAGATCTCCTGAATATATTCTGTCTGTTTAACTAAAATTTTATATTCTTTTTACCAGTGACTCCACAAACTTCCCTCCTCCCAGCCCCTGGTAACCACCATTCTATTTTCTACTTATTATATGGTTTGTGAAGTATTTCAACTTTTAAGAATATATCACTAGATGTTAGATATTATTAAATATTTTAGTTTATTCTCTAGCATCAGAATTTTACCTAAGATATCTAACAATATAACTTCTGCTACCTTAAAATAATCTAGATACCTTATAAAGTATTTTGGCAACATATCACAGAGATTCAAAACCTATATAGCCTCATATTCGTAAATGTCTGAATTCATCGCCTATAATCTATTCCACAATTATAGAATAATCATTCTAAAGTATTATTTCATCACGTGTTTTCACTGCTACTATTTTCAGTCTTTTTGCCTTTAATAACTGAACTCTTTCCTCAACGATTTCAGTCATTTCATTCTCTTTAGCATCAATTTTCTCCATAATAATAAACCAACCCTTCCTTTCCAGAACACCTTATTACATGTGGGGGTATACTTTTTATTATGATACTATTATAAAATTTGTGATTGCAAGTAACAATCAGTTCAAGTTCAAGAGGCTTACCCAAGATAATCCATGATTTCACATACCAGAAATCTAGAGAGCAGCAAGGATAGCTGATTAATATAGTGATTTGATATTTTCTTTAAAAACACAAATGCCTTTCATTTTGTCCAGTTTGTCATTTTTTAGCAGATTTTCCTTAGTTGATCTTTCTTCATGATCCTAGATAGTAACTAAAATTTAAGGTGTCACACCTTAACCTGTGAAAATACAGGAGACTATTTATAAAAAATAAAACTCTATAAAATTTAAGTAAACCCTTCCCCAGAGCTTTCTGATAGATTTACTGCCTTCTTTATACTTATCTAAAATGGCACCCTATGCTTCACCCATCTCCAACCTAAACAAAGTTCACCCATAGCGCTAGAGAGGGTCCTATTCTGCATAACATGAACTATGGATAATTTTCCTACTCAGCTTTTCATTGATACGACCAAAATACCTTACAAAACTTAGAAGATGAAAAGATTTTTTTTTTTTTACTTACATATTAGAGATTTAAACTATGTTGACTGAGTCCATTGCTCAGGACATAGAAGCAGGGAAGCAGAGTGAGGGTAAGAGGCCTCAAGGAAGATGAACCCTTCCAGGGCACAATTGCAGAGAGCACCTCTTTTCACTGCCTGCCTACAGTTACCATCCAGGCCATTCAAACCCAGCACTTTGGGCCTCCAGCAGGAGTGCTGGCTGGCAATGTGAGCATGCAGCAGACAGGTGATCATGTCATAGCCAGGAGGCAAAGTCAAAATTGAGGAAGGGGTTATGGTTCCACAGCCTTGCACAGGGGCATTGTACCAACCACCTAAGGCCCTCCCACCAGACACCACCTCCTACAGTTTCCATAGCTTCTCCATAGCACTAACCTGGGGATCACTCCTTTAACAGATAGATCATTGAGAGAGATTCAACATCCAAATTACAGCAACTATGAAACAACTTGATTTAGTTAATATTCAAACATTTCACCCAACAATCACAGGGACTCAAAATCTGTATAACCACACATTCTTCTTAAAATTCCTGAATTCATCTGCTGTAGTTTGCTGTACAAATAATTAGTAGAATAATCATTCTAAAATATTACTTTCATCATGTAAAATATTAATTAATAATCATTCTAAAATATTACTTTCATTATTTCACTGCTACTATTTTTGATCAACAATAAAAGGACACATTCTTCAGTCTGGTGTGCACACCTGTAATCCCAGTGATTCCAGAGGTTGAAGCAAGAGGATTGGAAGTTTGAGGCCAGCCTCAGCAATCTAGTGAGGCAAAAGCAACTTAGCAAAACCTTATCTCAAAGTAAAGCATAAAAGGGGCTAAGGATATTGCTCAGTGCGCCTGGGTTCAATCCCCAGTACCAAAGCAACAACAACAACAATAACCACAAACAACAACAATATTTTTTCTTCAAGTACACAGCAACATTCACAAAGATAGATCATATTCTGGGCTATGGAACATTTTCATGTTTTCTTATAACAATAGGAAAAAATATAAAGCAAGAGCAGAAAGATGTTGAAATGTATAAGATATTTAGAAGCTAAATTACATGTAAAATGACTTATGAATCAAAGAAGGAATCACAAGAGATATTAGAAAATATTTTGAAAATGAAAACACAACACAGATACTTCTTTATTTAAAAATGGGATTACCTCACTATAAACCCCTCAAATGTTAAAAATATTATAACTTGAAAATGCATTAGTAGACTCTGCTCACTGAACATCATAGTTAAATCTACACTATCTTAAATATTCTTAGAACACTTTTATCTGTCTGTATTAATTGGGGAAAATCATCTAACACAAAGCACTAATGACCTTTACAGCAACATTTTTTTTTCTACTGCAGGTTTCCATTCAGGACCACTCACTGTCACCAGTTTTCATGTCCCTTTCACCTCTTATATATGGAAGAATACCTTAGTTTTTCATGACCTTGATGTTTTTGAAGTGTTATCCATTTATTTTATTGACTTTCATTCCAACTGGGTTTGCTTGATATTTCCTCATGAATTTCCTCATGTTTCAAAAATTTTTAAACAATGTTAAAGTGTGATGTGTTCTTTAAGTAAACCATATTAATAAGTAAATAATATCCATTTAATCTCTTTCCAGTAATGTTAAATTTGGTCATTATTTTACATAGTATTTCCCAGATGTTTTTCACTATAAAGTTAATATTTTCCTATTATATTTAATAAGTATCTTATAGGGAAATGGTGAAGGTGATCCCCCACTCACTGTCTTGACAGGGTCACAGTGAGGATGAATGCTGGCAAAGCCACGCTGGTTGGTGGGAAACCGAAACCATGAGACCCTTTTTTATGTAATTGGGACTTTTCATTTTCATGCTTATGTTTCTGACAGGAGGCATGAGTATGTTAAATGCCAAACAAATTAAATTTCAGATGGCTAGAACATAACAGGTAGTTCATGCCTTGGAGACTGTTCTACTACCCCTCAGCATATCAAGGACAAGTAGAAGGCTGTTCTTCTATCTCAGTACATTGTGGATAAACCTGATAACGGACAACAATCATCCTTTGAAAGGTCATGAGAATTTTAGGCACCACATTGATTATATCAACTAGAACCCAAGCCCATATTTCCGGCCTCTTAGAAAACCTAATCAGTATGCTTATTTCACAAAGTTCACCACATGCAGTTTCATTTTTGATTAAGGAAAGTTATATTATACACTTAGGAAAGTTAAAACATATAAAGATATATTCTTCTCTTTTTATAAACCCTTTCTTACTTTACATAGGGATATATGATGAGCATAGTTAATATTGGTGGAAAGTGGATTGATGTTTAGAACTTACTTTCTATTGAGAAAGATTATAAAGATATGAGAACTAGTGCACCTTGACTGAGAAACAAAGAAACTCTTTGAGAAAGTAGCTCAACCAGTTTTATGAGAATAAATTTAGGAATTAATTAAAACAGCTTTATAAGACACAGTTTTAGAATAATGTTAGAAATATTAATTTATTTAGATTCTTAAATTTAGAAATTCTTAAGTTTTTAGTTGTATAGGTTTCTGATATGTTTTAAGAATGATTTATAAACTTTAGGATATTTTAAATATAAGATTTAAAGGGACTTTTTTAGATGGGAATTTTAGATTAGAAATAAAGTACAAGTGTACTTTAGGTTAATGATTGGTTAGGAGACTTAGAGTCTGGTTATGTAGTTTGGCATTAGTTAATAAGAAAATAGCATATTTTCGGAAAAATAGTAAATCTTGGGAAAATCTGAAAAATGTAAATTAGTGACGTATTTTATTAATGATTCTGTACTTTTAATAATTACATAACTGAAGGTCATATCCTGGAAAAATGTAAATTAATGTTACATTTTTTGTACCCCCAACCATGGTTAAGGAAATGTCATGTCTTGGCAAAGTTTTAAATTATATAATCAATGACGTATTCTGAATCTATAATGATGAGAAAAATTGTAATAAAAGATGACCCAGAGAAAGCTGCATTAGAGATCTCTCTGGAGATTGCTCCAAAGGAACGATTACTGTCTCATCTTTTCGCCGACACCACTCATCCTTCAGGACTCCCTGGACCCCGCTAGGGCAGAACCCCGGCAGGGAAATACTTTGAGATAATATAAATATCATGCTTCAAATTAAATCTTCTTTACCCACTATATTTGATTATTACCGGAAATTACTCTTAATATGTTGATTTTTATTGTTTTTTTTTTCAGTGTCT
Source organism: Marmota monax (assembly GCF_021218885.2). Taxonomy (NCBI): domain Eukaryota; kingdom Metazoa; phylum Chordata; class Mammalia; order Rodentia; family Sciuridae; genus Marmota; species Marmota monax. The sequence goes on from NW_026695022.1 coordinate 333,836, forward strand.
ACAATCAATTTTATTTTAATATAATCTAAACACATACCATTTAGAAAATACCAAGAAAAATTTATGTACAAGAGTTGATGCTATTGCATTTGGATAAAGCTGGCAAGTTCTTGCTACTAGCATAGCCCAGGAAACACCACCGAGGAAACCTAATATATTGGAATAGATGTTGTGGCGTTTGGCCCACAGTTTGATAGCTCTCAGAGTTAACCTGAAGTTGTCAATGTTTGGTACTAGGTGTAAAATTTCATCGGATGAAATATGTTGATTTTTAAAAGAAATTTTATGAGTCTTTTATAGCTTTTCATCTGTAATCTACATAAATCTGGTTGATTGGTCCTAAAATTATTGGAGTAGTGGAGATCATAAAGTGAAAATGGAGATTCATTTTTCTAGGACTAATATCCTTTGATGCTAAGTGAAATAAATATTTAAGACAATTTTCACATTTATCTAATCAAAGTTCATGGTTTTGTCACAAAATAAACTTACAGTGTGAGTATAGTTCATTTTGAGGTACACCTTAATTATATCCATAAGCAGTGGGAAATAATAAGATTAAAAGTAAATCAATATACTCAAATAGTATATTACTTCAAACCAATGAACTTCACAAGTTTCCTACAGTATAGCTTTTTTGCTGCTGTGACTGAAGGATCTGACCAGAACAATTGCTACGAGGAGAAGTTTATCTGAGGGCTCACAGTTTGGAGGTTTTAGTCCATAAAAGGCTGCCTCCATTTCTCAGGGGTGGAGATGAAGCTGTACATCGTGGCAGAGTGTGGCAGAGGGAAGCAGCTCACATCATGGTGATCAGAAAGCAGAGAAAGACTCCACTCACCAGATACAAATATATACCCAAAGCCACACCCCCAATTAACTACTTCCTACAGCCAAACCCCACCTGCCTCCAATTACCACACAATTAATCCCTATCAGGATTAATTCACTGATTGGGGTAAGACTGTCACAACTCAATCTTTTCTCCTCTGAACCTTTCTGCATTGTCTCACACATGAGCTTTTGGGGGACACCTCACATCCAAACCATAACAAATATTAACCAGACAGTGTATCATATGATACCTACAGTAATTATCTATATAACCAGATTGAATGAACTTCTGGAAAATAGTGTTATTAGCATTTTAATTTTTCTATAAAATAAAATCAATTATCTGGCATTTCTCACTTAATAGGACTTTATTTAATGTATAAGATTTTTTATAAACTCATTTTTGAAGTAATATGATATAAAAATAATTATAAGAAAACACATTAAAATCAGAAATATGACTAAATTACAAATAAAAAGAGGAGATAAACTGCATTAAAATTGTACATGATAAGAAAATATGACACAATGTGCTAATTTCTCAAAGAATATATTTACGGAACACTGACCAACTAAAGACTGCTCGCCTTTTTCCAGCTTAGTCAGCTTATTAAATTAAATTTCAGTTAGCTTATCAAAATAGAAGGTTTGTCTATTAAGGCTTGTCTATTAAGTAATTAGTTTATCAAAATAGAAGGCTATTGAACTGTTTTGGAATGGAGATACAGTTTAAATCATATTGCAATATACCTCATTCAGAATGGCACCAGGTGCTTTTAGGAAGTGCTTACTCTTTCTAACACTTCCTTGAGGAAGAAATGTCATCTCATCTGTTTTCCTAGCTAGGCATTTACTAAGTTGACAATCATCCCTGGTTTTCTAAAGGTTCTGTGTGAAGGAAGAGACAGGTGGAGCAATAGCTTTTCAAAAATGGTTTCTTTCAACTTTTGACTCTCTTAGCAGAGGAAAACACTATTTTAGCACTTGTAAGGGTATTTACATGGATCTCCTCTTTTTGCCTATTTTAATTCATCTTTCATTTTACCAACAAAGATTATTCCAAATGAAAAATGTCTTAAAATAAAGCTTCAATGCTTTCCTACTACTATAAGTCAGAAAAATGTCTGGATATCTTAATATAGAATCCTGAGATCTTAATAAGGTGATTGATGAATGTTTTCAGAGTCTATAAACATCTCTACCTGTTATGTCTAATTTTGTTATTTCTAATAATTCACTGAATTTTTAATTTGCATATCAATTTCACATCTAGAGTAATTAATTATTAATAAAGAAACCAAATTTTAGTGTAAGTAATATAACTGATTAGAATAAAATGCTATAATTTTTGTGAATATATCACATATACTTGAATCTTACATTTATAATAATTATGGCTTATTCTACTTCTTCGAAACACCCAAGTATTTATATTATGCATATCTGTATCTCCAATTTACAGATGTGGAAACTTCAGTGTGAGGTAAGCACATCACTTTTCAAATATAACTCAACCTGTGGGGGGGATGAAAAATGAATAATTTTATTTAACTGAAACCTGTGAGTTTTTCATTACATGATGTGGTATGTGGCCATTAACCTATAATCCCAAAAACTTGGGAGACTGAGACAGAGAGATCCCAAATTCAAAGCCAGCCTGAGGGAACTTGGTGAAGCCCTGTCTCAAAATAAAAAAAAATGAAAACCAGGGGTATAGTTTAAGGTACAGTGCCCCTATTTTAATTCCCAGTACTGCAAATAAATAAGCTATTGTTGCTATGTTACTTTTTATTTGTTTCCTGTATATTTTTGTAACTTTCCCTTGATTTTTACACTAAAGAAATATAATATGTATTATGGTAATTTTATATTATGTTACTGGTTAAGAACTAGTGTAGTAGAGCAGGGGATGTAGCTCAGTGGTAGACCACTTTCCTAGCATGCACTGGGTCCTGGGTTTCAATCCCAGCACAGGGAGAAAAAATAAACAAATAAACAACAACAAAACAGAATCACTGTGGTTTCCAGTTATAGCAAATGAAAGAAGGGATTTATTCTAGATCATAATATTCTCTAAAATGTCAAAATGAAGTTTGAAGATTAAAATTCATATAACCAAAAGAGAAAAATGTCATACACTATAGGGAACTTGGTAGAAATGACAAAAACTATGTAAATGGCAAACATGCATGATTTTTACTGGTCTTAAGTAAATTAAGTTAAATTAGAATTCATCAAGATAGAAACTAAAAACTACATTAATTTTCTCTATGAGAGAAATTTCCCAAAAATCTTTTTAGAGAGAGAGAGAGAGAATTTTAATATTTATTTTTTAGCTTTCCGCGGACAGAACATCTTTGTTTGTATGTGGTGCTGCAGGCCGCCCCCATGCCAGGTGAACGCGCTACCGCTTGAGCCACATCCCCAGCCCCCAAAAATCTTTTTTTGGGGGAGAAAAAGTGGGGGATGGTACCAGAGATTGAACTCAGGAGCACTCTACCTCTGAGCCCTATCCCCAGCCCTATTTGTATTTTATTTAGAGACAAGGTCTTAATAAGTTGCTTAATGCCTCATTTTTGTTGAGGCTGGCTTTGATCCTCTTGCCTCAGCCTCCCAGATCACTGGGATTACAGGCATGAACCACCACACTTGGCTGTCACAAATAATTTTGACAGAAGTTTGCCACATTTTTTTTTGACAGAATATGTTCCTTGTCCTCCTTCAATTTTTCATGGGAGAAATCACCTTATAAATCTATTTTTTTAAACTTTCCTCTATTTAAATGGATTTTGTAAAGTTAAATTATACAAAGTGAATCAAATTTTATTCAAATAGCGAAGTCCAATTCAAAGCCTAGAAAGTAAACTATTGTACAGAAGATGCAGTATTTTATAACTTCTCTAAAATATTTTTTGTTGAATTATATATAAAAAAATTTGGATCCTACACACACACACACACACACACAAAAAAAAAAAAAAAAAAAAACAGTGTGTTACTAGTAAGATTTTTCTTTCTATGACAAAATACCTGAGAAAAACAAATTAGAGCAGGATATATTTATTTTGGCTCCTGTTTTGGAGGTTTCAGTTACGGATCTGGGCCAGTGGGGAGGTAGGACATCATGGCAGAAGGGCAGGGCAGAGTGAGCTGCTCATCTGGTAGAAGAGGGGAGGCAAAGAGAGTGAGACAATAAACACCCATCCAAGACATACTCCAATGACACTTCTTCCAACTAGGCCCCACCTACTACACTTTTCACCACCTTCCATTAATGCCATCAGCTATGAAACCATGGATGAGTTAATTCATATTAACTTACATCTAGGGGAATGTTAAGAAAATTTTGTCTATTATGAAAATTTACAACTGCAGCACGATTTTATTTTAAATTCTATTTTAAATTTCATTCCATTTAGTTTATTAGGTATTTAGCATCACTAATTGTGCAAAGCTTACCAAAGATGGGGAAGACCTATACATTGCAAACTACACAATGTTGCTGAGACAAACTGAAGAATACCTAAAGAGATTGAGAAATATACCAAGCTCTTGGATTGGACAATTCAGGTGTTAAGATATAAGTTTTTTCCAAAATTTATCTTTAAAGTTAATGCAATCCCAAAGTCCAAATAGACATTTTAGTAAGGAATTGACAAACTGATAATAAATTTTAAATAAAATAAAACAATCTAGAAATTGCAAAAACAACATTGATAAAGAAGAACAAATTTGGTGGGATTTTTATATTACCTGATTTTCCAATTGGTTTAAAACAACAATAAAGTGTACTATTGGCATCAAGATACACACACACACACACACACACACACACACACACAAAATGAGGTTTAGAATGAACTGGCACATCTATAACCAACTCTAATAAAAGTGCAGAATTAATTTAATGAAAAAAGATATTTTAAAAATGTTACTGGGAAAAAAATCAATATCCATATTAAAAGATTATATATATGTGTGTATATATATATATATGTATTTATGTATATATATATATATATATATATATATATATATATATATTCCCACCACATAAAATAATTAACCCAAAATAATCATAGACCTAAAAATAAAAGCTTAAAAATAAAATTTATTAAATAAAGCATAAGTGAAAATCTTTGAGATTTTGGATTAGGTAAAGATTTCTTAGATATAATAGTAAAAACATGATTCATTTAAAAACTGATAGGACTTCAGAAAAATTGAAAATACCTACTCTTTGAAAGATTCTATGAAGAAAATAAAAAGAAAATAGAGAAAACACAGTTATAAATCACATATCTGAAAAGTCGCTTATATTCAAAACATACTTTATATATATGATTGAAAGGTCAGATATAACAGTGTACATACATAGAACATCTATAAAATCATGATAATACAAGGTAATCAATTACATAATCACAATCGCTTATCAGTGATTTTCTTGGCTTAGTCAAATGGGTGGGAGCAATTACATAGAAGCATAAGGAAACTGCAGCAAATGTGATGATCAGTGTGATTTCTTCATGTACATGTAACTATAGAAAAACCTACCAACTTGTATATTCTAAATATAGGTAGTTTCTAATATTTCAATTATATCTCAATAAAATCCTTGAAAATTATCCATGAAAACAAGAAGCATCTTTGTATTAATTTGTATATAATCCTTGTTACCAAAAAAGGCTAAAATATGCACAATTACTGACTCCTCAGACTTTTCTTTCTACTAAATAAGTAAAAATAAATACTACTTATACCACTTTTTAACTCTGTTGCTCATATATTATCAAAGATCTTAGAACAAGAGAAATAGTAAATTCCACATTACAGGATAAACTCTCATGAAAGAGAATTTGTTTTACTTTCCCCTCTCTTCCTAGACAAGATGATGCAAGAATTTGAAGTAAAACTTCTTGTTCCTATGAAATTAAAGTTCTAATCCAAAATTAAAAAAAAAAAAAGTGTGGCCCCTTAAAATGCTGCAGAGCACATCTGTAAACAGAGCATAACTAGAACTTGTGAATTGTAGCCTAGGATGTCTATGTCATAAGACTGTTCAGTTTGAAAAATGAACATGAGTTGCACAATAAAATTCTTTCACTTACTAAATATCATGGTTTAAAGCTTTCTTCTTTACTGAAAATGCAAAGTACTTTTTATGAACAGGTTTCTGGAGGAAAGGCCAGAGCACCAGAAAGGTAAACTGCAGGATATTATGTCATCAGCTTGCATATTTGCAAAGCTGTCCGTCCTATTTGTCATGAAGTAAACTCTCTCAAGGAAATTTATTTTAAAAGACACAGGTTGCTTTTATTTCTTTTTTAACAAAGCGTACACAGAACTGATTTACATTGTTAATATGCTTTTAACTGTACAACTGTAGATATTCCATATTCATAAATAAACACATGCATGGAATTTCACTTTAGCAATAAAATCTCCCTAAGGCAATAAAGTTCAGAAATAAGGACAGATAGAAAAAGTGCATTCTTCTCTTTTCCACTGGCTGAATTTCTCTCCTAAGAACTCAACCATTCCTTGAAGTAAGAAAAGCAATAGAAATTTATAAACTGAGCACAGCATTATAGGAGATAAAATAAATAGCAGGAAAACATGTAACTAGAGCAGTGTGTCCTGACCTTTTCCACATCAAAGCACAAATAGGAAAAGGTAATATTTTGTAAGGCACAATGCCGTAAGTTGAGAAAGATTATAGCTAGAAGGAATTCTATAAATTCTAGCCTCTTCAGATCCTGGCAGACCATGTCAAGGGCTACAGGGATTGAAATCTCAGGTATACCCATAACTCATTTGTGGCACTCACTATATACTCTGAGACTGGGAAGTGCTGCACTAGAGGATTTTTAGGTTGATACAACACTGGGAAAATAAATTTTGAAAAAAATATACTGAATATTTCATATCTAACATTTTAAGATATGTAATTTGTTGTCCCAAGGATTCCCCAGCATTTGTGAACCATATGCTAACATTTCTTTTGATGGTCCTCACATTTGAAAAGAATTATATTCCTGGAAAATGTACTATGTGTAAAAAAATTCTAATTTAAGTATTTATTTTTCATATATATATATATATATATATATATATATATATGTATTACCAGAGACTTTTATGTTCTATGACACCAGTCAAGACCTGTAATGATTCAGTATAATCATCAGATTATTATTATTATTATTATTTAATAATCAATTAAAGTGATTATAAATCAATTATACAAAACAGCACATAACTAATATCATGAAATCAGATATTACACACATGTACCTCTATAATACCTTATTTTCAATATTATAAATCAGATAGGTCTTCTGCTTTACACAAAAGAATAACAGTGATCAGATATAACATTTTTTGCCTGAAACAACCAAAGAACAGGGAAGAAAAAAAAGTGTGTGTATGTGTGTACACAAAGATAGATGACAGATAAATGACAGCTAGATAGTAGACAGACAGACAGATAGATAGGAGTTAGCAGGAATCCAAGGAGAAGCTAAGGTTCACAGAAGAAAAATTTAGCTTTAGAACTGACCCTACTCAGGCAAAATTTCTCCCCTTGGAACACTTTTCTAAAAATGCCTTGACAAATCATGAGTTTTGTTTTTCCACAGGTAGGTTATTTCTATAAATGTTCATAATCAGTCTTCTACCTACAAAGGTCATTATTATGAGTCCAACATTTTTTTCTTCACTTCTCGTGACTTTCTTCAGCATAGCTCATTTTTGTCATTCCTATTCTGTCATTATAATCAACAATTGTAATTAGGCCATCGTCAAGGTGAAAGATTATAAATGCAAGTGGCATCAAGGTAATGAAGAACCTGATGGAGTTATAAAGATCTTCATTAAGTGCACTAGGAATGAGGTCCTTGGGTTTATCTCCAACTTAGAAAATGTGATTATGGTGTGAGATATTAAGTACTCTAGAAGCAATTCATCTTAACTTGGTGTTGTAGTTTAGATATGATCTGAATGTGTTTTCCAACAGAGTTTCATATGCTGGAAGATTGGTCTGAAGTGTGTCAGGGTTGAAGTGATACAACCTTTCAGAGTTGGAGCCAAGTTGAAGGTCATAGAGAACCACCTTCAGAAAGAGTTAATACTAGTCTTTTGGATTGGATTAATTTTCATGAGAATGTTTTTTTTTCCAAAGCAAGTTCAATTGTCTGGGCTCTCTGTCTTGTTTTCTTTCTCATCATGCAGTCTCTTCTACAGGAGTTCTCAACACTATGATGCCATCCACCCTGAGACCTTCACAAATTTGAGTAGATGCCTGCACTCTATACTTGAAACTCCATACCTGTGGTCTAAATAAACTTCCTTTCTTTATAAGTGTCTCGATCCCAGGTATTTTTTTCATAGCAGCACAAAACTAATATGTTTGTATACTATCTGTATTCATAAAAAAAGTTTTATTTGGAGATCTGAAATCTGAGTCGGATCTGACTAAGATTAAGATGGCAAAAAGAAGGGTCAGCAATGTTTGCAGATCAAATGAGGATGGAGCCTTGCTGCCCTTGAGATTATCTTCATGCATACTCCCAAAATAATAAGTCGAAGATAGTAAGTGAAACCAGAGACAATGGCTAGTAAGTTGATTCAACTGTGGCATGATATTTGGGCTCCTATTTAACTTTACACTGCAAATATATAAGCTTCTGTTAGTCTACAGATGTGGCCCTGGCTCCTCCTGTCCTAGTTCAGAATGTTTGGTATATTGTTTTTAAGCAACTGGTCATAATCTGCCGCCATTCTCAGTGTTGTGAAGTTCTTTCTCTGTGTTGGATTTGATTCTTATTTCCAGCCTCATTGAGGTTTCTCCTAGAATGTCTGATTCCTTATTATCAGTTGTTTTCTGTGGCAAGCAGATAAAATGTGGCAACCATTGTAATGACAAATTCATGCACCAATAAAGGCCTGGCTGAGCAGTATCATTCATTGCAGCAGAACTGAACTTTAGTAATTCATAATTATTCTATGGGCGAAGATGATAATTTGTCACTTCCAAAATGGCTATATCATGCAAATGCATAATTAAATAAAATAGCCTTTTAAATATACAACTAAGATAATAGATCCTCACTTCTTTCTCTGGGGATATACAATGACACTAAACATTAAGTACCTAAAAAAGCTGTTAAAATTTTAAAATAATGTGTCCTTATTCAGTCTATGAAAATGTCAATGGACAAATCTTGTTTTAGGAAGGAATAAAACTGAAACAAAAGTGAAAGTTACAACCTAAATATTCCCAGCTAAGAAATATTGGAAAAGAAACATGTTAAACTAAATGTAACTATATATGTCTGTATGTATGTGTGTGTATGTGTGTGTGTATACATATTTATACATATGAAAAAAAATGTTTTTAAAACCATCAAGTTTAAATATTTTACTTTGATATAGTTTATAAATTAAAAGTCAAAATTACTAAAGCTCTAAACACATTTTAGTGACATAGTAAGAATACTATATTCATAATTTTTTACATTATAAAAACTGTGAATAACATTTCAGCTTGCTTCAGTATTCTAATGAAAGGTAGACCTACATATGCATTTATTCATCAGTGATCCAACAGGTAATATAGCTATATAAAACTAGTTTTCTGTGTCCTAACATAACATGGCCTCATCTGGTTTCTAGATAAAATAGGAAATAATTATTATATGAATTACCAAGTTATTGATTTTTCATTATCATTGTTTTCATTATCAGTAAACATTAATGTCATACAACTTCCAGGCACACTAGCATGTTACTTGACTGGTAAGTCTAAACATCTAGGACAGATCTGTGTTAGTCTGCTAAAGTGGACATGATCATCCTGCCAAGCTACCATCCCTGTCTTGTTTGGCCATTTAAGTGCTAGATCCCTGAAAAATAGTCAATCTTGGTTCAAGCAGAAGACAGAAATCTTTGTGGCATGTTTGCTAGTATAGTGATGGCTTAGAAGTAAAGAGATTCCTGGATTCAAAACACTATATTTAACACCATAGTGTTGTCATGATAAAAGTATGTACATGGCCAAACTATAGAACCAATCTAGGTGTCCTTTAGTAGATGAAAGGATAAAGAAAATTATATATATATATTCATTCAATGGAATATTTCTCAGCTTTAAAGAAGAATTAATTATGGCATTTGCCAGTAAATGGATGGAGTTGGAGAATATCATGCTAAGTAAAATAAGCCAATCTCCCAAAAAACAAAAGCCAAATGTTTTCTCTACTATGCGGATGTTAATTCACAATAGGGGTGGGTGTGGGCACTAGAGAAGAACAGAGTTACATTAGAGTAGGTGGAGGGAAATGAAGGGAGGAGAGGGGAGGGGGTGTGGGGATAGTAAGGATAGTAGAATGAAACAGACATTATTGCTTTATGTATATGTATGACTACATGACCAATGTGATTCTATCACATGTACCCTCAGAAAAATGAGAAATTATATTCATCCCATCTATGTATGATATATCAAAGTGCATAAATGCAGTCTATTGTCATGTATAACAAATTAAAACAAATTTAAAATAAATAAATAAAAGTGTGTACTCTAAACAAATGTTTGTAAAAATCAATTTTTAGACTGGATAGAAACTTTACATTTATTGTTTGTCCCTATGCTATAGTGCTACTTCTGAAGCTGATTCTCCTGGCATCATAAGTTCTGTCCTCATTTAGATCTTTGTTCACTATATTTGCCCAGGATTCCCCCTTACTAAATACTTGAAGTGGAATTTCCATATAATTTCCATAAGCTTTCCAAGTGGTTACACTTAAGCTTGCTACATGAATTTACAACTAATCTGTCATTAAATAACCTTGCACCACTTCATGCGTAGCTTGGGTACCTCATAACAGAGCCTTCCTGATTTTTCCTGTGTCTCTTATAGCAATGCTGTCATTCATTTTGTTTATCCATATGCTCTAATCACACATACATTGCTATCATGATTACTTTAAATACAAAGTTATCATTTAGATAAATTAAGAATAAAAGTGATAAACTACTTACTTTATCTTCATAAATTCTGGAAACTTCATAGTTAGTTTCAGGATTTCATCCACTGTCTCTAGATTTTCAACAGCCTGAACATGATTCTGGATTTCTCAATATTTATTCTGCTTCATGTTTCTTGAGGTTCCTGCATCTAGGGTTTGGCTTCTGTTATTAATTTTGGAAAATTCTATGCCAATGTTATAACAAATATTTCCTCTGATTAAATTTCAATATAGAGGAGAAAAGAGGTTTAAATTCTCACTTGCATAAAGAGTATAGAAAGTGTTTTCTTTTGTACAATATGTGTTTTGTAACGATTTTACAAAAATTCTAACAGAAAATATTGGTGAACTCCATATGGCTATAGAGGAAAAAATGTGTCCAACAATAGAAATACGATTAATAGTGCTAACCCCATTATACATTAAAGGAGAAAAAGTAATGCTCTCCTAATATTGATTTTAAAGTGCTGAGATGTAGCATCTGATCCTATTTTAAATGAAATTCATAATTTTAAAGAAATCCCTTTACTCTAGAGAAGACTAACAGTAAAATTTCTTAGAACACCATAATACATGATGGTAGAGAATTAAAATCCTTTCCTTTTAACTGCCACAGTCCGGCTGAAGCAAAATAACTGGTGGGTGACGAGCAACTTGTGTAGATTGATACAGCAGGAGTGCGAGCCGTTTATTGTAGGACAGGAGGGGTATATATACATTACACACAGCTTATCTAATTAACATAAACTAGGTACAGCAGTCAACCAATAAGGAATCTCCACACTTAATGGCTCACTGGCGCCACCTCACAAACCACTCCCTCTGGCAAAATGCCAGGAGCCATCTTGACTTGTTTACAGACCCTAACATTTAACAAAGTATAAAAAAATGTATTGTTTCTATAACTTCTATTCAATATTATAATGAAAGCCCTAACCCATGTAAAAAAGGTAAATAAAGGAAATTAAATATATAAGAATTAAAATGAAAAATTATGCCTATTTGCAGATAATATATTCTACATTAAAAAGAGAAAAGAATACACAGATAAATAAATTAATATATATATATATATATATAAAGGAAGCTAAACAGATTGACCAAACAAAAAACTTCAACTTCTTGTACATATCTTCTGGAGATAAGAAAGGAATTGTAAGAAATACTATTTGCAATGGGAACTAACATATGTATGTTCTATGTAGGAGTAAATTAAATTAAAGATATATAAAACCTTTATGAAGAAAGTGAAGAGAATTTATTATACATTGTAAGAAAGAACTAAAAAGTGATGCAATAATATCATGCCCTGGATAATAACATTGCATATAATGAAAATGTCAAAATTTTCCCTTGTTTACCCACACACATTTGGGGAAATGAGCTGTGGAAACTAACTCCAAAATTTCAATGGAAGAACAAAACCAGAGACAAATGCTCCTACAGAACAAGATGTCTTGTTAATAAGTTTATTTTTCTATTTTCTTAAAGTCTACATTTATCCTACCCCAAATTCTGTGTCGTACAGAAATACTCTTTTTTTTTTAATTGGTTGTTCAAAACATTACAAAGCTCTTGACATATCGTATTTCATACATTTGATTCAGGTGGGTTTTGAACTCCCAATTTTACCCCAAATACAGATTGCAGAATCACGTCGGTTACACATCCACATTTTTACATAATGCCCTATTAGTAACTGTTGTATTCTGCTACCTTTCCTATCCTCTACTATCTCCCCTCCCCTCCCCTCCCATCTTCTCTCTCTACCCCATCTACTGTAATTCATTTCTCTCCTTATTTATTTTCCCTTTCCCCTCACAACCTCTTATATGTAATTTTGTATAACAATGAGGATCTCCCTCCATTACCATGCAATTTCCCTTTTCTCTCCCTTTCCCTCCCACCTCATGTATCTGTTTAATGTTAATCTTTTCTTCCTGCTCTTCCTCCCTGCTTTGTTCTTAGTTGCTCTCATTATATCAAAGAAGACATTTAGTATTTGTTTTTTAGGGATTGGCTAGCTTCACTAAGCATAATCTGCTCTAGTGCCATCCATTTCCCTGCAAATTCCATGATTTTGTCATTTTTTAGTGCTGTATAATACTCCATTGTGTATAAATGCCACACTTTTTTATCCATTCATCTATTGAAGGGCATCTGGGTTGGTTCCACAGTCTAGCAATTGTGAATTGTGCTGCTATGAACATCGATGTAGCAGTATCCCTGTAGTACGCTCTTTTAAGGTCTTCAGGGAATAGTCCGAGAAGGGCAATAGCTGGGTCAAATGGTGGTTCCATTCCCAGCTTTCCCAGGAATCTCCATACTGCTTTCCAAATTGGCCGCACCAGTTTGCCCATTTAATACTCATGTGCTGATACCAAACTGTTTTGATTAATATAGCACTGTGATATGTAAATGTTTTATATGTTGTTTAGAATTTTTCTACTTATAATTTGGAATATTTCTCCAGATTAAGTCCAATATATTTTGACAATTTTTTAAAATCTATTTCTGCTTAATTGTATAATGATCGGTTCATGGATGTATGTATGGATAGTGGAAATTTTTATAATGCCCAAAGACATTCCTCCTAAATATCAAGCATTAGTTTTTATTCATTCAAAATATTTTTTGGCTTCTGGTAGTGAATTTAAATATTTAAATATTTATTCATGTATGTTTATTCATTCTTCTGATGTAAATGTAGTTATTTTTTTTTCTTTTCAGTATTTTCCTCTCTGGATAAAAGCCTTGGAAATATGTTTTCTTACCATAACTTTACTGAATAGTTTTGTTTTCTGATATTCCAGTTTGTACCCTTTATTCAATATCTTCTCATCTTGTGTGTGTGTGTGTATGTGTGTATGTGTGTGTGTTGTGTGTGTATGTGGGAGGGTGTATTGTGTGTTTCCTTGTGGAGAAATTTGTTGAGAATTTTCTTAGAACTATATTTGCAGTTTTATACTTTTTATCTGCCCTAATATACTGTTTAATCCATTGGATGTTTAATTTTATTAACTAAGTGTTTATTTCAAAAAGCTATATTTTGGTTAATTAAATACTTGCCTGAGGTGTCTTTTCTTTAAATTGGTTATTAAATTTGACTTGATTAATTCATACCTGCCCTTCCTTTCTTTAATTTAATCATTTCAAGTCTCTTATTTTAGGTTCTTATAATTTTTCCCACAGCACTTAAGTGCTAACTCTCTATTTGTAGGAATTTAATAACTTCACAATTATAAATTTTCTCATACATGTTAATTTTTAATTATGACCAACTTTTTGTTAGAAAGTTTTTCTATTATTAGAGTTCAAGGTAGTCAGTGTTGTAACAATATCCCCACATCATTCAAACAATTGTTCCTGCCCTGCTGACTGATGTTAATGATTTTCATTTTATAGATTTATAGTTCCCATACCACGATGATAGTATAAATTTGCATCTCATATTTAAGCCTTTTGCCAGCCTACATTTGTTTTTGTTTGTAATTGGGAGTAGATTTAAATGGCTACCAGTTCCAGAATTACAAGTGATCCCAACATTTTAGCCACCTCACCAAAATACATGTAATTTTTGTTAGCAGTCTTTTCTTTAAAAAAATGTATATATATACATAGACATATTTTATATACACACACATACATACACACATATACATATATATAAATATATTCAGAAATGTCATTCAAATATTACTCTTATATTTACTTTAGCCAAAGTCACCAAGATAGAGAACTGCATATATAACCGCTGACCAACATTTCTTTTTTGTTCCTTCTTGTAAAAGGACCAGTCAGTGAAATTTCTCATAGATTCTAGTTCTGTTGTTCCATATTGTTTAGGAATGCAGGAATAGCACCCTAGCTACCTCATGCTCAGGACCCCTGTCTACATAGGAAAGTGATTCTCAATTTAGTCTCTCAGCCTGTAAGCATGATTTTACAGGAAACTATGTCAACTACTAAAGCCTGATTAAGCAAAGACCAGCAGGAATAAACCTATAGTGTCAAAATTAGATTTATTGGCATAATACAATCAGTGACGAAACTCTAGAAAAACAATTGATTTCTACTTGACAAGAGAGAAGAGAGGGATTCCTTTTATAAGGCTTCAGCTCAGCTCATTCTGAATGAATAATTTGGGAGAAAAATCTAAGAGAATCAGGGATCAGTTTCAAATTGGTTGCTATTTCTAAACTGAGATTATGAGATGTGGGGATAACCTAAAGATTGAGGATTATCAGTGGGGTGGCTTAGCATTGAGATCCCCAGTAAGAGATTAATACAGAAAAGCTGGCCTGGGAGTATCACTGATAATAAAGCAGGAATCACTGAAAAAGAGGATCGTTTTAACATTCTCTAACTGCAACACAACTTGATTTTGGGAAAAAATAATGTTTTATGCTGACTTTGAAGATGACTATTTCTGTATCTGTTCTCTCAGTCTGATTAAATGTAGGGCTGCTTTCCTCTTTTTTAGCCCATGTTTATTTTTCTCTTAATTCTGCCTACATTTTCAGGTTTCTTAAAATATTTTTTTATTTGTCAATGGATCTTTATTTATTTATATGCAGTGCTGAGAATCGAACCCTGTGCCTCACTCATGCTAGCAAGTGCTCTACCACAGAGACACAACCCCCGCATATTTAGTTTTTCATGACTAATCTTCAACATAGTGTGGATCATTTCCAAGCATCCTACAGTTGTTCAAGGATCACTGCATTAGTCAGTTTCTTTATAGATAATGTTCCTTTAAGGTTGTGTTTTCATAGAAGAGTTTTTGAAAAATCTATTCTGCCTTTTGTTGTTTTTTTTATTGGTTTCGGAGAGGGGAGTTAAGAAATAGTTTGCTTCACTCAAGTAAAGAAATTATTCTAAGTCAGAACAACTGTATGAAGTGGGACCTTAGTAAACATTTATTCACCACAGGATGACTTTGATCATATGCAACATTCTGTGATCAGTTAACAAGGGAGGTTTAAAAAAAATCATAAACTACAGACTGAAAATCCTACTTATTTTGTCAATATATGATTTGTAATTAACATAAAGTTAGGTCTACATACAAGTACCTGTTTGGATAATAATGAATAGTAATTTTTATATAACCTGTGTTTTCTCACAAACTGGCACACGAGTGTCAGTGTACACGGTGCCTTGTCTAAGAGATTCTCCTCATTTAAAAATTGAATTTTACACAAAAAGGTAAATACTAAGAGTTATTGAAGCCAGTTGCAGTGATGCAAGCCTCTAATCACAGCAGCTTGGGAGGCTGAAGCAAGAGGATCACAAGTTGAAAGCTAATCTCAGCAATTTAGTGAGAGATCCTGTCTCAAAATAAAAAGTAAAATAGGCTGGGGATGTGGTGCTATAGTTAAGCACCCCTGGATTCAATCCCCCTGGTACAAAAAAAAAAAAAAAAAGTTATCAGTTACAGGGGTATGCAAGGAGGTGGACACAGATTATTTTTTATGAAGGTTTTTGGGATCATAAACATATAAGATAAAATTTGAATTTATATAGTACAGCTTAATGAGAAAGCTATATAAACACTTCAATGCTAACTCTGGAACAATAGCAATTTAATTGAAAAAGCATCTTTAACCCTCAATGGAAATAGTGAATATTTAACCCCCCCCCCAAAAAAAAAAAATGAATAATTTTAGTGGACATAAAGAAAAGCCACATATCCTTTAAAGTGTAATAAAACTGCCAGTTTTTATTGAAAACACTTCTTATCACTTATAAGATTCACTTTCTGGTATGTGAGTAAAATAAACATGTTTCTAGATATACTACAAACTTTTTTTAGATGACTTCTTGTTTCTAGGAAATGCTATGATTGTCACATGTCTTTGTTACAAAAGCAGTTACAGTGAATGCATTTTCAAGTAATATAAAAAGGTAGCTAGTCATAACACAGTATGTGCATTCATTTTCCCAGAATTAGAAGAGTTGTAGTAACAAGTAAAATAATCCTGTGATAAAACAAAATCAAGGCGAGTCAAGAGAAGATGTTTTGGGAAGAAACTTAAAAAGAGAAGTCTCCTCCCCTACCTCAAAACATAGAAGTCCTTCACTTGAAAAGAACTGAGCTCAATATGGAGAAGAGAGGGTCTGACCAACCTGAAGGTAGACAAGGACAGTTATGGAAAGAACTTTTTAAAACTATAAATTACCAGGAGAACATATGCCTTGCATCTGACATTGGACTTGTGATTGCATCACCATAAAAAATTTTCAAGCAAAGTTCTAAACTAATTTTTTTTTGAGAGAATTTGTTTATATCAACTTTGTAAGTTCAACTAGAATCCACTGCTACAGTTCAGGGAAATTAAAAATCCTTAAAGAATGTAGAAAATTCGAAGAATTTGAAAAGCCATAGAAATTATATATCTGATAAAGTATATCAAATTTATCAAATTTAATCAAAGTTAAATTATCAAAGTTAATCAAAATATCTTTTAAATCAGTTTAAGAACAAAATTAATTTCTAGTTTTAAAGTTCAATTACAAATTAAAAACATTTAAAACAATCAAGTATGAGTATTATACAGTATGTATAGGTATGTATTAGAAGAAAATTAGGAAGGTAACATTATATCACTTGGGGTCAACAAAATATTGTTACCTTTGTATTCCCTATTTTGAAAAATATTAAGCTTCCAATGTTTAAAAAAGAATATCAAAATCACTTATCATTTTTCTTGTATTTTTTTTTTTTGGTACTGGGGATTAAACTTGGTGGCACTTTACCACTGAGCTACCTGCCTAGTCCCTTATTCTTTTTATTTTGAGACAGGATTTCACTAAATTGTCCTGATTGACCTTAAACTTGTGATCCTCCTGCCTCAGCCTCACAAGTAACTGAAATTACAGGTATGAGTGTTTCACTTGGCTATGTTGTCATTTTTATAGCTTATATTTTAATTCATTTGCAGTTTAGTTCTATATATTTTCAGTGAAAGTTCTTTTCTAGAAACTACAAAGTTGTACATGAGGTATACATATGACTAGAAATTTCAGATGCCATAGATCCTGGTGGGAAAAAAAAACTCTAGAATTCAAAGTCTTTAAAAATATTAATTGAAGACTTCTATAATTTTTCCTTCCATGGAATGAGAAACTACCCATGATTTTTAAATTAAAAGTATAATAGAGGAAGGCTAATATAAAGAAATGTTATCTTAAATATCTATGTTTCCTGGGCCCCTAGTGAGTCTCTTTATTACTGGACTTTGAGCATCTGTCTGTCAAACAAGAGAATCCAGGAAAGGTGGATAGATTTTAGTAATTTTTTTTTTTTAATTTACAGGGAACATCTACAAGGTGAAGACAGATGTTGAGACCTATCCTTAGGTGATTGCATCAGATAGGATTGCCTGGAAAGAGTCCACAGGTGCATGATTAAGTTGAAATCATTTTAGATAAATCCTCTTTATATTGTTTGCAACTTATCAGTTACTCTTTATAGTCATTTTCACTTTTGTAAACTATAAACTACACTTACTTGGAGGATTCTAGATCTGTTAATCTTGGTTTTTTTCAAGAATTTTTCATATTACCTATGATTTTACTTGGATAACAAACATTTCCAGTAAATATAAAGGCTTTCCTGAGTTCCATAGATCTTTCCAGTAACCCATTGAAACTGAGGGAGGAATTGAGAATCTCCTGAACTTCAATGGAACTACTATCCATCAATGATTTCTATCTTAATAGATGCACCCTGTGCATTTAAAAAGCACATTTTCTATAGTTATTGGATGAAATATCGTATAAATGTCAGGTCAATTCAATTCATACTGCTGTCAAAGTCTTTTTTATTTTTTCAGATTTTCTGACTACTTCTTTATTACTGAAAGAGGATTGGTGATAACTCCAAACATAATCACAAATGCTACTTCTTCTTTCAATTTTGTCATTTTTTGCCTTATATACTTTTTAGTTTAGTTTTTAGGTGAGAATTCATTCAATTAGATTTTAATAAGTTAAAATTTGGGTCATTTTGAAATGTTCCTCTTTATAACTGATAATATACTTTATTCTGAGTTGTATTATTAATGTAAACTTGTCAAATATTTTTATATTCTTTTACTTTTAAACAAAAGTATGTCTCTTGTAAACACCATGGTCATTGAAAAACTTAATCTCTTTGAAGATATAAAGTCTGAGAATTATCAGGTAGAATTTTGGGATTTCTATTCTAAACTGGCATATAATCACAGAACTTTAGGCAGTGCTCATAGTTTAGAAAATAAAATGGATGTCATATTTTTCACTTAATGCAGTAAAGAGCTCTGAATTCAGCCAACTCACCTAGTCCACCTAGTCCCTCTATGCAAATGAATCTTCTCTGGGAAACACAGCCACAAGATCTGACTCCATTTAAAAAGAAAGCTAAAATCCCACTCTTACCTTTCTTATTTCCTTCAAATATTCCAGATCTCAACATCCATCATTTTTGAAAATTTCTCAGACAAGGAAATGATGGCACAGAGAGAATCAATGACATAACTGAGCTAATAAACCAGACACCAGTATATATAGTGAACTCCTTACTCTTGGTGCAGGGAACTGTTTTCTAAGATCATGAGCTTTCTTCTCTATCTTACCCACTTCCCCCCCAAAGATATTTTGAGTCCTTTTACTAAAGCATCCAGTTGCTCCTCCACAAAGCTGGAACACACACACACACACACACACACACACACACACACACACCACACTTTTTCTTACTAGGCACAAAGCAATAAAAGTGCAGCCATCTAAGTCACTCCAGATTCCAACATCACTCTTGGTAAAATCAATCTCCATTCTTCACTTTGGTCACATGTACTTGAGAATGCAGAAATTCAGCTTTCAATTTTAACAATAGATATCTAGAGCTCAAAATTTTCTCAGAGGTCTTTGTGAGAGGTGATTATCTTCAAATGAATTGGTAAGTAGATGTGGATATACTTCTAAACTGATATATTTTTATCATTGTATGGAAATAGGGAGTTATTAATGTGGAAAATACAAATTAACAATACCTTTTTCTGCATTCAAATGGCTTCACTGTCAATATTGATATTAAGGTAGTGCAAATACATAAATAACTAAAAATGAAAGCAGAAGACAAAGACTTCCAAAAATAGTTGCAAAGGAAAGCATAAGGAATGGCTTCATGAAAAGTCTTTATTGGACACTTTTATCCTCATAATAATATTAAAAGACACAGAAGGGAGGTAACTGTTAATCCTGTTTTATAAATGAGGGTGCTAGACTATACAGTTGCATAGTCCACAGATGGCATAAGTTTCCTAACTCAAGCCATCAAAATTCAAATGAAGAGGAAATTCAGTATTCTGCTTTAGAGCACCTCCTTCTATTTCTATCCAGCTAACAGACTAATACTAAACCATTTTTAAAATATATTATGATCATTGCATCCCTTGTGAAAAGGAAAATTCTTAAATTGATGATCCTATGTCAGTTATCAAGTCTGTTCAAGTTGCAACATTTGTCAGACACAAAAAAAATTTTAGAAATTTCTGTTCATAAATTACACAGAAAGCACATAAGAATTGTTCCTACTATAAGGAAATTATGAAACCCTATTACCTAGGCAATCTGTGACTTGGATTATCATATCCAAATATATCATTTTGGAAGACTCACACTAGATAAATAATAATAGCCAGTGTGGGAAGGAATGTAATAGTAGGCAAATGACCATGTGACATTTTTTCCTTTTTCTTCTTTCCAATTTTTGCTTTTTTTGGAACCCCTTATTCTACTTGTAATAAAAACCACCTAGTTCTGCTGCTTCATTCCTCATCATGTGTGGGCGATACGGGGGAGGACGGCTGTCTGTCAAAAGCAGAAGATGCCCACGGAATGTCTGAAAATATTAAAGTGCTTGCCACAAAGTGATTGCTTGGATTTATCTGTCATGCACAGAATGCCTGGTCGATAGTTACCAAAACTTGAATGTGATAGTTGTGTTGAAATATAGAAATGAAAGTAAAACTTTAATGTTAATTAATTGCATGAAGTAAATAGTATTAATTCTTAAAAGTAGGCACATGAAAGTTCATCATGAATTATATAACACTGATTATATCCAACATTATTCCATAATTAGTAAAGAAAGCACTTATTATTTACTGTGCTAACTTAAATATCCTAATACAGCATTTGTGCTTTATGTGATGTTTAACTTTTAGAATGTTAATACTTCCTTTCACTAGTCATTTTTATATACAGATATTATTTACATTTATAAAAAGAAAGGGTAGCCATAGTAGGCTATAATTTTTATGCTAAAATTATTTGCATTCACAAAAATTCTGAAATAATTGATCAAATTCAATTTTTATACTTGTAGGAGGAGATGAATGAATGTTATAAATATATTATCTTACTAAAATCCCTGCAGAATTTTCTTTGTGATTCAAGTAGTATATGAAATGAATAGACAAGTATGGAGTTATTAGTAATGAACATTCTCTCCTTTTAAAAATGGAATTTTTAGAATGATTAATAAAAATAACAAAGTGAAAATTATTCTGTGGGTGCTGAATTGCCATGATCTGTTAATTTTTTTATTCCCTCTTCTTTTCTATAAGTTTTACATTTAAACTCAATATTTGGGGAAAATTCTCATAGAGAAGCTGATTTTTTTCACTTTTAGAAATATGGGAATTAAAGTTTAATTAATACATACCAGCTATTAAATTATTTTCTTGACAAGATGAATTGTCATATTCTTGAATTCTCCTATCATCTACTAGTGTTCTAAAATGACTAAAACTATCAGCAAAAAGCAGTGTAAAGATCTATGTTAATTATGCATTATTCACTGTAAGTGTTCAACTGCTAAAACAATTCATAGGACTAACATAGTTTGTACTAAGAGAAGAGTTTTATTACAAGTACAGCATCAGCAAGAGAAGACTATGCATTGAAAAGTGTCTGAGTTCACTGATTTAGTATTCTTTGTCAACTCACAGCTAGGCCTTCTAGGACATATTTTTTTTCCTCAGTATAGACACATCACCTATAAGGCTGGATGTAGTGGTACACACTCAGCAACTCAGAAGGCTGAGACAGGATGATGGCAAGTTCAAGGCCAGTCTCAGCAATGTAGTAAAACCCTTTAAAAAAAAAATCCACTGGAACTTGAGACTGTAGCTCAGTGGTAAAGCACTTTGTTTCAATATCCAGAAAGAGGAAAAAAAGAAAAGAAAGAAAGAGAAGAAAAAGAAAGAGAAAAGGAAAGGAAAGAAAGAGAATAAAGGAAGGAAGGGAGAGATG
Organism: Marmota monax; assembly: GCF_021218885.2. Taxonomy (NCBI): domain Eukaryota; kingdom Metazoa; phylum Chordata; class Mammalia; order Rodentia; family Sciuridae; genus Marmota; species Marmota monax. The sequence goes on from NW_026695022.1 coordinate 356,006, forward strand.
AAGGGAGGAAAAAGAAAAGATCACCTAGTATTGAAAAGTATAAAATCTGCTTGTTGGTGGGGGAGGGGTGGATGGGCCTGTTACAGGAAGCTGACCATGTAGGAATAATCTAGGCACAGTCCAGCTCTATGGCCAGCAGTAATGTTTTTTTTTTTTTTTCTCTATATTGACAACAGTTCCCAGACAGTAACTGAGTGTCAAACAATTCAATTCTGACACTATTAGGAGGTAGTAAAGACACCCAAGGATTAAGGACATAATCCCTCAAATCTGCCCTTAGACACTAGCTATAAATTGCATTCCCAAATTACCCACTCTTCTGCTGAGCTGTTTAAAATTAGGAGTTTCACACATTATTCATGTTCAATAGTTTGCTATGATGGCTCACAAAACTACAAAAAGTGGTATACTTCCTATGCAGACTTATTGAAAAGATACAAATCATAAACAGTTCAAGGTAGAGAGCAGGGGGATGGTGCAGCTCTTCCAAACCTCATCAGGCACTCCACCTTCCCAGCATATTGCTATGTTCACCAACTTGGAAACTCTCCAAATCTCATTGTTCAGAATTTTTTGTTACTCAGTGTCCAGCTTCTCTCCCTTTCTGGAGAAGAGTGTGGTGCTAGAAGTTCCATCCTCTGTGACTAGCTCTCATTCTGAAGTTACCTAGGGTCCCACCAACCAAGAGTCATATCATTAAGTCACAAAAGCCACACTGAATATTCAGAAAATTTCAAAGATTTTTGGAGGTCTACATCAGAAATCCAGGGCAAAGACCAAATAAATATTTTTATAGCACACTGTCTTTAGGACTCGAAACTCTGTCATGGAAACCAGGTACAAATTATAAACTCAATTATTGCTAAACAATGATGGCATGCTGGTATGTTTTACTCTGGAAAGAACACATATATTCACAGATAAAACATTATTTGTGTTTAGTTCATTTGTTTCATAACATTGCTTAATCATGTTCCAGGTAATTTGGGAAATGAGAACATGGTCAATTCAGATGGTCTCAGATCATCCTGTACTATATGGAATCTATAATAAAGTCTAAAAGAAACGTTGCATTTATTCAAAATCCATAAATTGAATGTCTTCAAGTAATATTTAAAAAATACCATCTTTCTATTATAATGTAGAAACTGGATTCAACAGACCAAAGCTAAAAATACAATTTCCAATCAATGTCTGTGATAAAGAGGCATAATCCAACTGAAATATGAATTTTTCATGACCTGTCACTTGGTAGAGGGAATGAGAACTACAGAACTCTCTTGAGACAAGAGCTGGCAAAAGATGCTGTGCTACACATTTTACATGGAGAGCAATTTTTATGTCTCCCATGTAAATTGAGCAGAAATGCACCTACATAGATCAGCACTCAGCACATGTTGATTGTGATGAAAGCTCTAATGAATGGTAGCACAAAGAATAGCTATGTATATTTGTATATGTATGTATTTTCTTGTCATTTTAACACAACAGCTACCAAGGAAGCGCACTAGATAGCTTAATACCTATTTAACCTCAGCAAACCACTTAATCTTATCAAAATTAGCTGATTTTACAAATGATAAGCATTTACTTCTTTTGTGCTAAGAATAAGCTTTGCTGCATATGGTGTTAAACAAAATAAGGGACTGTGCAAATTATTTGTTGAAGACCAGAAGACATCCGCTACCCAAAATATCTTTGCCATCAATCTGAGAGCATAACATTTCTACGGTAGTTGGTAGTTCTTCTCCTCCTCCTCCTCCTCCTCCTCCTCCTCCTCCTCCTCCTCCTCCTCCTCCTTTTGTTTCTTCTTCTTTTATGTGACTAATATTAAATATAGTTTCATAAACGTAGATGCAGACTACAAAAAAGAAGGTCAAAAACATAAAATAATCAAGCCAAAACTCTAGATGGCAGGAAAGTTAAGAAGGAAAAAAAAAGAAGGGTAGATGTTTAATATCAACTTTTTCCACTTTATTTTGTCACCAAAAGACATATTGAGCATCTGAAAAATATTCTCTCTAAATGAAAGAATAATTAAATGTGATGAGATCTTCCAAGCCAAGGTAAATTGTTGGTTTGCTTTCAGTATTTCTATGTGGGAGACACTTCTGATTGCCCCCTTAGATACATCTGTTTGCTGCCTTCTTATTTCAAAGCTATATTGTTTTTCATGTGTATTCCATCTTCCTGACATTTCCAGGAAATTTTAAACCATATTCAGCTTTGGGGAGTAGGCCCTAAATTTTATGAATCAGTCTCAGTGATTATAGTAACCTTAACAATTGATCTAAGCATAAATATATTGTGCAATTCAGGCCAATGCAACCTGAGTGTTGAGACAACTGAGAGATCCTGAGTTTGGCATTCTTATGGAATTAAAAATGTCTCTTTTCTTTGGTGCTGTCATTTCTACCAAAAATGCTTGGAATTTTTGTAGTCTGGACTCCGGCCTGAGGACAGAGCTTTTATGGTAAATATTGTAGAGAGGAAAAGTGGTTATTTTTTTCATTATGCCATTGTCTTAACCAAACTTAAAGCTGTTTTGACTTCCCCTCTTATTAGAATAATAAGAATAAATTACTCTTTATGACACTTGGGAGTTGATTTTATGTTACCTGAAACCAATGAATTCTATATTGTCAAATTCTAAGTACACTAAAGTTCTACTTTTACAGCATCTTTAACACATAACCTATTTCCCCCTTATTGGAATGTTGGAAATTACAGTCTCATTTTCTTTATCATTTTTCAGTCTGAGACACACATCTAGATCTTTTATATGCAATCACTAAAACTTACAGTTTCTCAGGGTTTAAACTTTGGACCTCTTTTCTTTTTTCCTATACTTTTTTCTGTACTTGATCTTACTTTTACCTCTACTCTTAAATACCAACTATAAGCTGTGTATCCTTATTTGTAATTCTCTAGTACAGATTGTATCTTTGAGTTTCAGGCACATATTTATGACAGCCCCATTCAGATGTCCACTTTGGTATTCTATACTTCTTTAAAACTGAGAAGGTTCAAATCAAGCAATGGATGGTTGCTACTAAGTTTCTTCTCTCTCTCTCTCTCTCTCTCTCTCTCTTTAATTGATTTTATTTTTTTAAATACATGACAGCAGAATGCATTACAATTCTTATTACATATATAGAGCACAATTTTTCATATCTTTGTATATAAAGTATGTTAATGCCAATTCATGACTTTACACATGTACTTTTTTTTTTTTTTGCCTTACAGTTGTTATTACAAAACTCTAGCAATCAAAGAAATGCAAATCAAAACTACTCTAAGCTATCATCTCACTCCAGTCAGAATGGCAGATATTATGAAGACAAACAACAATAAGTATTGGCAAGGATGTGGGGGAAAAGGTACACTCATACATTGCTGGTGGGACTGCAAATTGGTGCAGCCAATATGGAAAGCAGTATGGAGATTCCTTGGAAATCTGGGAATGGAACCACTATTTGACCCAGCTATCCCTCTCCTCAGACTATACCCAAAGGACTTAAAAACAGCATACTACAGGGACACAGCCACATCAATATTTATAGCAGCACAATTCACAATAGCTAAACTGTGGAGCCAACCTAGATGCCTTTAAGTGGATGAATGGATTAAAAAATGTGGCATATATACACAATGGAATATTACTCAGCAGTAAGAGAGAGAATAAAATCATGGCATTTACAGGTAAATGGATGGTGTTGAAGAAGATAATTCTAAGTGAAGTTAGCCAATTCCAAAAAAACAAATGTTTTCTCTGATATAAGGAGGTTAACTCATAGTAGGGTAGGGAAGGGGAGCATGGGAGGAATAGATGAATTCTAGATAAGAAAGAGGGATGGGAAGAAAAGGGAGGGAGGGGGCAGGGGATTAGCAAGGATGGTGGAATGTGATGGACATCTTTATCCAAAGTACATGTATAAAGACACGAATTGGGTGTCAACATACTTTATATAAAAACAGAGATATGAAGTTTTTTCTTCTCTACAGAAGTTTCAAACACACTTAAATGGCACTCAAAATTATCAGTTTGTCAATTAAAAAACTTAAGATTCATTCTTGGCTCATGTGGCACATTCAGAGGTCTTGAATCCCTCTACTTCTCTCCGTTACCATTAATTACTGCCTCCTTCATTGAGAGTAGCAATACCATTGACCTCCTGAGTACAATAACCCCCTAATTTTTGGCCCCTTACAGTTCATCTCCTGTTCAGCAGCCAGATTATCTTTTCCCTCCCCACAGTACAGGGGATTGAACCCTAGGGAGCTCTATCATTGAACCACATCTCCAGCCCTTTCTCATTTTTTATTTTGAGACAGGATATAGCAAAAATACTGGGGCTAGCCTCAAACCTATGATCCTCCTGCCTCCAAATTGATGGAATTACAAGCATGTGCCACCACTCCCAGTCAAAGAGTTCTTTTTTTAAATGCAAATAGATCCCCTACTACTAACCTTTGTCTTCAATGCTAATCCACCATACTTAGATGGAAATCCAAGATATTTGAAGGAGCTGAGTTGATCACAAAATCTGGAGCAACTGATTCCTCTAGTATCATCTTATGTGATTTTTCTGATCCATTCACTATGCTGTAGAAACACCAATCTTCTTTTTTACATTTGGAGGTATGCATACATACGTGTGTGTGTATACATATGTACATACACATACATAATTGTATATGCATTTATATAATTACTATATACATATACATTTTGTATAATATATGTGTGTGTGTGCGCACACACACACACACGTTGTTGATTTGATTTATATGTCTGTGTATGTCCCTAGAAAGTAAACTCCAAGTGACAGGCAATACTTGTTTTGTGTACCTAGCATCTAATATAGAACTTGAAACCCAACCAAGAAGAGTTTTGGTTTTTAAAAAGTTTTGAGCAATCAAAGGGTTGCTCACAGGCAGGAGAAAAAGGTCAACACAAGTATGCTTGCAATATCTAAGACTAGTATAATGGTGCTAGTAAACAGAGCTGGCCTATGCTAATGTAAAGAAGAGACAAACAGCTTTGACATTTCCATAATGCCTGTTGATATTAATATTCCTTAGTCTTCAGTGGTGGTTAGATACAGAACTCATTAGGTATTCTCAAGCAGAAGAGAATAAGTAACATTATTCTCCTATGGGAAATTTCATATTTTTAAAGCCACCCCCAAAACACTATAATTAAAGGCATTGTTATTAAATATTTATTTGTTGTGAATTAAATAAAATAACTGATTCCTAAAGATTTTTGGAATGGTCCTACTGGGAAGAAACAGAATATAGTGGAACTATCACAACACTTGCTGCTTATCAGAGCTGAATTTGAAACCCAGTTCTGATAATTACTACTTATAAATCAGGGGAATGTTATTAATGTTTTGCATTTGTGTTCTTATTTATAAAAACAGGAATGCATTTCCTCCTGATATTTTTATGGGGTTTATAGAAGAATGTATGTAACAGTATATTTATCAGGTCCTCAAATTATGTTATGTGCAAGTATGAATACATCCCAAAGAATCCACTATTTTGTATAATCGTGATGCATCAATTAAAAAAAAATTAAGATGGATGTAGAAGAGTAGTCAGCAGGAGAGGAAAACTAGCAATGTGTTCTACCTCCTCCAAGAGCCATGAAAACAGCATTATAAAATGGAACACTATTCATGATAGCCAAATATGGAATCAAGTGTGTGTCCATTAAGGGATAAATAAATATGTTATGGTATGAGTCTTTAATGTCCCCCCAAAACCTCATGTGTTAAGCCATTCAGGAATGCTCAGAGGTGAGATTATTAGATTTTGAGAGTCACAACTTCATCAGTAGATTGATTTGATGGATTAGTAATGTGAATGTACTATTATTAGGTAGGTGGGGCATGGCTGAAGGAAGCAGAAGGAGTCATCTGACCATGGACTAAAACCAAATTAAGTTTATTTTGAGGACAAAATAAACTTTTCCTCCTCTAAGTTGTTTTTGACAGGTAATTTGATCACAGTGATGAAAAACTGACTAGCATACAATTTTTAAAATTGTATATATATATAAATGAAACATTAGCCATACCTAAGAAGACAATCGTATCATTTGTGACAGTATGGATGAAACTGGATGACATTATGTTAAGAGAAATGAGCCAGATACAGAAAGATAAAACACTGCATATTTCCTCTCATATGTGGAAACTTAAAAAGTTAATTTCAAAATGAAAGACAGTATAATATTGATTACTCAAGACTTGGAAAGGGAAGGAGGAAACAGGAGGTTAGGTAACAGATACCCAAACACAGTTAGAGAGCAGAAAAATCCCTAGTGTTCTACAGAACCATAGGATAATTATAATTGCAGTATACTGTTATGTATTTTATGAGAAACTAGAAAAGAGGTACTCAAAGGATCTAAACCTAAAGAAACAAGATGGAAATGCTAACTACCCGGATTTGATGAGTGCATGCTGCAGAGGATCAAAAGCTACTGCTATACTTATATTGTATTTTTAAATTTAATTTGTGAGTGAAGAAGTCAGTTTATGCAATGTTTTAAAAAGATGGCAAAAAGAGTTATTGACTTAAAGTCATTCATATGGACATGAAGAGAAAACAAGAGAATAAAACAGAGAATTCAGTAGCTAATGGCTAACTTACTTTCAAATATGATTCTATTGAATCACCTTTTGAAAAAATTATTACCACAAACATTTACAAAAGTCAAAGAATATATCAATAGTTTTTCCAAGTTTATATTATATTGTTACTTTTTATTACACTGCAATATATACAAAATAATATTTTATTTCCATTTCTATGGTACAATGAGCCATTTAGATGCAAAGTCATGCTCAAATCTATTGGCAAGTTGCTTTACTACCCAAAAGTCATGCTATAACTCATCCGTGCATAAACAAGAATTATGATGCACTGAAAAGTTGAGTCCAAAGGACTGCAATTGAACAGCAAATACTTTGTTTCATATTGAAGAGTTACACAATAAGCTATTTCATCTATTTGTCTTGTTTAAGTCCTTGTTCTGTCTTTGGAGTTGAGCATCAATAATTTATGCTTTAATATACCTGATAAATAATTTAATAATGACACCAAAATTATCACTAGAGTGATAGCCACCAATAATATCTATGCAAAGGGATATGAGAGTTTAAATACACTCTTTAATTTCTCTACCCTCCTTCACTGCACACACCATTCATGGGCCACACTGATATCTCCAGTGGATTAGAGACAAAGGAGAACAAGCCGAATACTTCCTGATCTTTACCTTTCTTCCTGTCCAACTACAAACATTGAACTCCAAAACTCAAAACCTGCTCTAAATAATATTAATTTATATCAGCCTTGCTTACACCGAAGTTCACCCACTCCATGTTCCACCCCCCAATAATACTCTCTAAAAAGCATTACTTTAAAAATTCTGGCTATATTGTTTGTTTGCTTCTTTATGAATTCTTAGCCTTAGAAAATAAATCTTATCTATTTATTTATTTATTTCTTCATTCATTCATTCATTCATCCTAATCAGTTATACAAAGCAGCAAAATGTTCTTCGATTTATTGTACACAAATGCAGCACAATTTTTGTCTGCTCTGCTTCTACCCCAAAGTGGGGTCGCACCATCAGTTCAATCATACATGTATCTAGGGTAGTGATGTCTGTCTCATTTCACCATCTTTCCTATCCCCATGGCCTCTCCTCGCTCTCCTTTGCCCCATTCAAACTTTCTCCACTCATCCCATGCCTCCCTATTATGGATTAGCATCCACTTATCAGAGAAAACATTCAGCCTTTGTTTTTGGGGGGATTGGCTTACTTCGCTTAGCATGATATTCTCCAACTCCATCCATTTACCTGCAAATGCCATAATTTTATTCCCTTTTAATTCTGAGTAATATTCCATTGTGTATATATGCCACAGTTTCTTTATCCATTCATCTATTGAAGAGCATCTGAGTTGGTTCCACAGTTTGACTATTGTGAATTGTGCTACTATAAACATTGATGTGGCCACATCCCTGTTGCATGCTGTTTTTAAGTCCTTTGAGTATAGACCAAGGAGCTGGGTCAAATGGTGACTCCATTTCAAGTTTTCAAGATTCCAGGGAATTTCCATACTGCTTACCAGATTGGCTGCACCAGTTTTCAGTCCCACCAGCAATGTATGAGTGTGCCTTTTCCCTGACATCCTCACCAACACTTTTTATTGTTTGTATTATGGGATCTGTGCAAATCTTTATTTTGATAACCATAAAAATCTAAGATAAACCCCACTAATCATGAATGAAAATTATCCTGTCTTCTTTTATTACTGTTGTTTTGATTTGGATTCTGTGTGTGTGTGTGTGTGTGTGTGTTTCCTACTGCAGTCCATTTTATCTTTGATATTTTTTTTTGTATTTTTTATCCAGAATTGTGTCATTTTGAACTTGTTTTTTTCCCCACAAGTGAATTCACTTCTTTTTTGATTCTGTGAGTTTAAATTACCTATAATTTTTTGTTTTGTTTTGACTAATTAAGGCTTTTAATTTTCTCTATTTATCTGAGGTTATTTTGTTTATTTAGGTTTTTATTCGTGCGTTATAATTATACAGAATAGTGGGATTCACTGTGACATGTTCATATACGCACGTAACTCAATTTGCTCCAAAACATTTTCTAGTAATTCACTTTGCCTCCCATTCTCCCTTCCCTATCTCCTCTTCCTCTACTCTTCTGGTACTCCTTCTATTTATTTATTGTATATACATTTTTCCATTGCTACATTAAAATTTTACCAAAATGTGGAATTCATGTGATATTGCATAATTTGGTTGATTTTATTCCCCTGTTCTTCCCTTTCCCCTCCCTTCTGAGACCCTACCTTTACTCTGTTGATTTCCATAATGAGGTCCTTTTTAAAAATCTCTCTCTCTCTCTCTCTCTCTCTCTCTCTCTCTCTCTCTCTCTCTCTTTCAAAAATGAGAGAAAACATTCAACCCTTGATTTTCTGAGTCTGGATTATTTTACTTAGCATGCTATTCTCCCATTCCTTCCATTTACTGGCAAATGACATAATTTCATTCTTCTTTATGGCCAAGTAATATTCCATTATGTACATATACCACATTTTATTTGTCCAGTTATCAGTTGATAGGCACCTGAGCTGGTTTTACAACTTGGCTTTTCTTTTGAGGAATCGTCATACCAATCTCCATAGTAGGTGATTTGCAGGCCCACCAAAAATGTACAAGCACAGTTTTTTCCCCAAAATTCTTACCAGCATTTATTATTATTTATATTCTTCATGCCATTGTAAATGGGGTAAGATGAAATCCGGTGTAGTTTTGATTTGCATTTCATGGTTGCTAATGGCATTGAACAACGACAACAAATAATAATAATAATAATGAATTTTAACATTTATATAATGAAAACATACAGACAAAAAGTTGTGCTTAATAAATATGTAGCTTAAAAATATTTGAGGTAAATATTTTTATGCAAATCTTATCATAGTCAGAGAAATTTCTTATTATTAAGAAATTCAATCAGAATTCCATAATTAAACATACAACTTTAGTATGCTACTTTAACCAGTTACTATAAACATTGTTTATTTCTTCTGCAACCCATTATAACACATTCTTAATATATGCCATTTTAAAACATAATTTTAATCCTTCTCTCTCTCTTTATCCCTTTCTCTCTCTGTTGAAATTAAATACATTGTTTTTCTTCTGTGGGGGAAGGATAGTAATAGAGTATTGAAAATATAAAAGTAGAAAGAAATCCCACAGAAGATAATAACGAAATAATATTAGGTGCAAAAGTAAATAGAAATATGCTACCTCTCCTTGACAAACGTTTTCACAAAGCCACACAATGCTTTATACAAATCACGTTCAAAGCTCAATTGGCTGTAAGTAGGAGTTAGCCACAGCTCACCAAACACTTCATCACATTATCTGATTGCATTTAAATTGCTTTTAGGTAATTTAAGGAACAGATTATTTTTAGGGGTTTTGGCAATAACAACACATTCTCTCAATAAGAAGTCAGGTTCCCGGTTCATCTGTTTTTAAGGTTAAATCCCTTGCATCCCCAGTGTGAAATTTTTAACAAAACCTTATTTGCTGTGAAAGATTCAGCACATTGCCACATGATTCCACCTAACCTAACACTCAAACCAGGGTCAAGACCTGAATCTTAATCTCAACTCCACCATCAATAGCTCTATTGCGGAAAGTACACATGTGAATTTCAGATGCAAAACTAATTTCATAATTTCTCTCCTCTAGTCTTTGTAAGTAGTCTTTTAAAATTATGGAAATTATAATTATTTATTATGTTTGTCATCAGAGCTGGATAACTTCATTAAAGAAATTTTTAAAATATCTCAGGAATAACTTTCCTCCTCCTATCAGAACAATATGAAGTACATATTAAGCCATCATCAGCAAAGCCCTTATAGAAAATCGAGGTGAAACCTGTCTTTGTCGTTTTATTAAACACTCTTTGTTCAATGGTTAAAACCCTCTAATGTAAGTCAAGTTTCCTCAAAATGCTCCATAAGATTAAAAAAAAGTCAGCTGAAAAGTAATAACTACTACAAGAAAATTAGACAAGAGGTAGTCAAGTAAATTTGGGACACACTAGGAAATCTGAGTTAAATAAAATTGAATCATTTATGTTGAGACAGAGTTTTACTAAGTTGACCAGGCTGGCCTCAAACTTCCAATCCTCCTACCTCAGCAGCCCAAATAGCTAGAATTACAAGTGTGCACCACTAAGCCCAGCAGGTTTTAAATCTTATTTCAGTCAAACAGAAAAGTAAAACTAAGGTCTTTCTTACATCTCAAGTTTAATAAATATGTATGTATATTGTATGGAGTGAAACAAGAAGATTCTATTTTTGATCATATGAAAACTTAGACAGTATTTGATAAAATGCATCACATTCATTTTAAATTTTCTGAAATCTAGCTTCCACCTCTCATGATCTACTTTTATCCTTGTCATCAGCATCTTTCTACATAAGTCAAAGATCAAGTTATAGCTGTTATGCTTCTTGACCTCTTTGTAGCATATGAGAGTTGTTGTTTGTTGCTGCCATAAGCTATTTTCTTCTTTAATATAAATAGTATGTTATTGTCCCAACATTCCTTTTATTCTTCAAATCTTTCCTTTTCAGCCCATCACACCACAATCTCTTCTTTTAACCTGTTCTTTGAAGTTGTATCTCTGGATATCTCTAGGCATGCCACATATTCTCACTTGGCCATTCTGCCTGTAGCCGAAAATTAAAATACTGGTACATAGACTCATTAATTAATCAAATATTGCTTCAGTGCCTATCTATATTCTAAGACCCATGAGAGACACAGAAAACAGTATGGGAAAAAAGAATACCAACATGGTGCTGGCAAATCGCATACAAAATCATATTCAAAAGATAGTACACAATGATCAAGTGGGGTTCATGCAAATGGTGCAAGGTTTTGTTAACATATGGAAATCAATAACCATAATTCACCACCTCAGTTGATTTAAAGAACAGAATCACATGATTATTTCAGTGCAAAAAAAAAAAAAAGTATCTGACAAAAGTCAGTATCCTTTCATACTCAAAACACTTAGAAAAACTAGGCATAGTAGAAACATACCCCAACATTGTGCAATCTATATATATGAAACACAAGGCCAACATCATTTTAACTGGAGAAAAATTAAAAACATTGCCTCTAAAAACTTGAACAAGACAGTGGTAATTTCTTTCACCAATTCTATTCAACACAGTCCTTGAAACCCTAGCCAGAGCAAAATGACAAAAGAAAGAAATTAAAGGGGTAGAAGTAGGAAAAGAAGAACTCAAACTATCCCTAGTTTCCAACAAGATTCTATTTTTAGAAGACCCCAAAAAAACTCCACCATAAAGCTTCTAGAACTCATAAATGAATTCAGTAAAGTAGCAGGATGTAAAATCAACACCCATAAATCAATTGCATTCCTACAGACCAATGATGAATCAGCTGAAAGAGGAATTAGTAAAACAATCCATTCACAATAGCCTCAAAAAACAAAATAAAATATTTTAGAATCAATCTATCAAAAGAGGAGAAAAACCTCTACAATGAAAACTGCAGAACACTAAAGAAAGAAATTGAAGAAGACCTTAGAGGATGGAAAGATCTCCCAACCTCCTGGATAGGCCGAATTAATACTGTCAAAATGGCCAAGCTATCAAGAGCATTAGGCAGATTTAATGCAATTCCTATTAAAATCCCAATGAAATTCTTCATAGAAATAGAAAAAGCAATCATATTTTTATGGAATTTATTTGGAAAAAAATCAGAAACCTGGAATCACCAAACAATCCTCAGTGAGAAAACTGAAGCAGGAGGCATCACAATGCTAATTAAATTATTCAATAGAGCATAGTAACAAAAATGGCTTGGTACTGGCATCAAAACAGACATGAAGACCAATGGTATAAAATAGAAGACACAAAGACAAATATACGTAAATACAGTTATCTCATACTAGACAAAGTCACCATAAACATACATTGGAGAAAAAATAGTTTCTTCAACAGATGGTGCTGGGAAAACTAGAAATCCATATGCATGAAAGTGAAATTAAACCACTGTCTCTCACCCTGAATAAAACTCAACTCAAAGTGGATCAAGGACCTAGGCATAAGACCAGAGACCTGTACCTAATGGAAGAAAAGTAGGCCCTACTCTCCACCATGTCAGCTTAGACTCCTAAAATGCAAGAAGCAAAATCAAGAAATCCGCAAATAGGATGGTATCAAACTAAAAATCTTCATAGCAAAGGAAATGAGCAAGAACATGAACAAAGAGCCTACAGAATGGGAGAAAATCTTTGCCACTTGCAGCCCAGATAGACCATTAATCTTCAGGATATATAAAGAACTCATTAAACTTAATACCAAAAATACAAATAACCCAATAAATAAATGGGCTAAGGAACTGAACAGACACTTTACAGAAGAAATACAATCCATCAACAAATTTATGAAAAAAAAATGTTGAACATCTCCAGCACTTAGAGAAATACAAATTAAAACTACACTGAGATTCCATCTAATTCCAGTCAGAATGGCAATTTAAAAGAATACAGGTAAAAATAAAAGTTGGCTAAGATGTGGGGAGAAAGGTACTCTCATATATTGCTGGTGGGACAGCAAACTGGTGCAACCACTCAGTAAATCAGTATGGAGATTTCTCAGAAAACCACTATTTGACTCAGTTATCCCACTCCTTGGCATATATCCAAAGGACTTAAAATCAGCATACTACAGGGACAGTTACATTGATGTTTATAGTAGCTCAATTCACAATAGCCAAGCTATAGAACCAACCTAGATGCCCCTCAAAAATTATGTGGATAAAGAAAATATGGTCTATATACATAATGGAATATTATTCAGCCATAAAGAAGAATTAAATTATGACATATACCGATAAATGGATAGAACTAAAGACTATCACGCTAAGTAAAATAAGCCAGTTCCCCAAACCCAAAAGTCAAATGTCTCTCTGATACATGGATGTTAACACACAATAAGTGGGGAGGGAGGAAGAATAGAAGTTCATTGAATTGGACACAAGGTAATGGATGGAAAGGGGAGGGAATTGGAATAGGAAAGATGGTAGAATGAATCAGACAAAGCTTTTCTATGTTCATACATGAATACAAGATTGGTGAAACACCACACTTGTACAGCCACAAGAATTGGGTCCTAAATATAACAAGTTATATTCCATGTATGTAAATGTGTCAAAAATACACTCTATTCTTGTGTATATCTAAAAAGAACAAATAAAAAGAAAAAAATAGATACAGTCCCTGAAGTCAAAGAATAAGTACATACACACAGATACATGTACACAGACATATATAAATACAAATCATGCAGATAAATATGTTGTGAAAGAAGTAAAAATGGTGCTGTGTTAGAAGCTAATTAGATTAGAATGAAGGAAGCAACTACTCTAAAGTGGTTAGAAAACTTGTGAAGATAAAATGGATGGAGGAAGTCACCACTGTATGTCAAGAATTATAAGCCATAAAACAAGTCCAACAAATCTATATTTTTAAATATTTTTAGTTGTTTTAATTAGTTATACATGACAGTAGGATGCATTTATGCACTTTGATATATAATGGGAAGAAAGGTACACTCATATATTGCTGGTAGGACTGCAAATTTGTGCAACCACTCTGGAAAGCAGTATGGAAATTCCTCGGAAAACTTGGAATGGAACCACCATTTGACCCAGCTATCCCACTCCTCAGTTTATAACCAAATGACTTAAAATTGGCATACTACAGTGACCCAGACATGTCAATGTTTATAGAAGCTCAATTCACAATAGCTAAACTATGGAACCAACTTACGTGCCCTTCAACAGAAGAATGGATAAAGAAAATGTATCTTACTATATTGTAACTGCACTATTAGTCAACAGCAATAGGTAATAGAAAGTGTCCATATATTATTTCAATTAACTAGTAGTGAAAGAAGAAATTACAATGGACATTATAAAATTTGGACTAAATAATAGGGAAAACAAAGACACATCAAAACTGTAGGATAGGGGCTGGGTCTGTGGCTCAGTGGCAGAGCACTTAGCTAGCATGTGAGAGGTACTGGGTTCAATCCTCAGCACCACATAAAAAACTAAACAAATAAAGGCATGCTGTCCATCTACGACCATTAAATTAAAAAAAAAAAAAAAACTGTAGGATATAGATAATGCTAGGCTTACAGGGAAATATGTAGCATTATATTCACATGTTATAAAAGAGAAATATTTAATCAGTTATTGGTGTGATTTAACTCAATAATTTAGGAGGGGGAAAATCAGCAATCACAAAGACAGTAGGAGAAAAATTAATAAAGCTGAGAACCAAAAAGTAAGAAAATAACTAAGAAAGACAAAATGTTTCTTTTTAAAATCTTATACAGTTGATAATGGTTTGGCCTGTTTAGTAGTTGATGAAGAGAAAGAAAATAGAGAGGCAGGGGGATCATGCAGACAAGAAGAAATAACAAATGAACACTGTCAGGAGTGTAGGAGATATTAGCTTACACAGCTATTAAAAGGATAATGAGGATATTATGAGAAAATTGATGACAAAAGCTTGAAATTATGGACGAAATGGAAAAATTCCTAGAATTCAAAAATGTTCTTCAAAGTGGAAATAAGAAATATTATGAGTAAACACTTATTTAGAGAAATAAAAATCATAGTTAACCCCCTATCCACAAGTCACGACATACATAGGTCCATAAGTACTGCAACCTCAGATGATTTCACTGGTACTTCCTCTGAATATTTAAAAAATACAAAATTTCTTGCAGAAGACAAACAAAAAGGACATTTTTAAAAAAAATGTTGAATGAGGTCAAAATAAATTCTATGTTAGAACTTAAGATATCAGAATAAAGGAAAATTAAGGACAATTTTACTCTGAAACACAGTCATTATTATAAAATTTACTAGAAAACCAAATACAGTGATTTACAATGTTATTTAGTTGAGTGTCTTTCAGAAATCAAAGACATTTTGGCATTTCAAAATCAATATAAGTTACTACATCTATGTAACAATTGTGATCATTGAAATAAATGATTAAAATATCATTTGACAAAATTCAATATCCAGTGATAATAAAGCTTTTAACATACTAGAAATAAGTGAGAATATACTAATCTGAATTAAGATTTCTACTAAAAATTATCATGAGTATCAATCAGGAGTTCCTAGTTATAGGAAAGAAAGAAAGAGAGATGAAGGGAGGGAGGAAGAATTGTATCATATGTAGATTGAAAAGGAAGGAACAAAATTATTTTTAGAAGAGGACACATAGAAAATCCAAAATCTATCTAGACATAAATTTTAAGAAGTATTTCAGAAAGCTTTATGGGTATAAAATCAATATAAATATCAGTTATATGTCTTTTAATTGGCAACAAAATGTTGGAAAATAAAACTTTAGAATAATACCTTTTATAATAGCATCAGAAAACATAAAATACTAAAAAATAGATCTAAAAAAAGATGTGAAAAACCCCTGAGCTCAGAAAAATATAAAACTATACTGGGAGAAATTAAAGACTCTCTAATCAAAGGAAGGGAAATATAATGCTCACAGATTAAAAGACTTTCCAAAGTGATGTATAGCTTCAATGGTATTGCAAGGAAATACTGATAAGTATTCATGTACACTGTAAGTATTTAAGTATACTATGTCTAATTGAAGCTCCTGAGAATATCATAGTTATGGTTATAAAATACTAATGCTCTTTCTTTTTCTTCCTCCTTCTTTCTTCTCCTGTATATGTGAATAGATTATGTACATACATACATACATGCACATTTATGTAATATATCATAGACACACACATGCACAAGCTAAAGAAGAGCTAAGTGGTCTTGTTTGAGTCACAGTCACAATTTGGGTATCTCTGATTAGATGATGAGGATGAGGTAGTTTGAAGCAAAGTTTCTGTAGGCCTTCTCCAATCCTGTAAGTAAGTGTATAGTGTTTCAGGTTACCTAATATATAAAATGAAAAGTTGAAAATCTAAACAAAAATGTCAGTAAAGGTCTATTAAGTACAAAATCTTTTCTAAATAAAGCAAATTTTACATGCTTATCAATATTAGTGTTGATACACAAAAAAGATAATCCAAAAGAGTAGTAAATTATGTATCACATGATATTTGTTGGATCTAAAAATGGAATATTCTCTGTGTTGTATCATCTCACTGATGATCTTTGAGCAGAGACCAACTCAGAAAGATTCTCATTCCCAAATAATAACTGTGACAGAAATAGTGATAATAGACTATTTAAAAATTGAAACTAGATAGCAATACTAATATTTTTTAAAATATATATATTTTAGTTGTAGATGAACACAATACCTTTATTTTATTTATTTATTTTTATGTGTTGCTGACACTCAAACCCAGTGTCTCACACTTGCTATCGGTCGAGCTCTCTACCATTGAGCTATAGCCTCAGCCCCGAATATTTTAATATATAATAATGAATTGGCTAAAACTATTAGACAAATTTGTCCTACAAATTCAACCTACAAATTGAAGAATCTTTTATCTATATTCCTAATAAATTTTACATTCTTTATATTAATAAACATCAAACATTTATGCAGACATTCACTAGTTTGAGTGTCTGTGTAGAATAAATTAAACACATTAATAGATTTTAAAAAAAGAAAACTTTGGAATGCCATGAGAGAACTTGAGGTAACCTATCTTAGGGTGATATTTTAACATTTAGTAATCACAGAGGGACACAAAGTCCAGGAGAGTAAAAATATTAAGACAAATTGTCTTACTTTGTGGAATTTGAGTTTTGAGTTTATATTATAGTAAGAAAATTGATTCAGTTAAACAAAACAATTAACAAAATGTCTGTTAATATTTTTTTAATTCAAATAATTTCACAGCATTGTCTTTTATATATGTGTGTGTGTATATGTATACTTAACATACATATGCTTATGTAATAAAAATCTCTCCTTTTTTGAGGAGAAAGATTTTTAGATATTTAACTTCATAGATCATTACATATGCTTACAGATGTAAATCCTCTATAGGATACCAAGGGACATATTTCAACTCAAAGAAATAATTATAATGAATTTAAAGAATTTTAGCTCTCAAACTCTTGTTAAATTATCTCCAATACTAAAAGCAGGAATGATTAAGCAATGGTTTTGGACAGAGCAGACTACCTCTCTTGCTTGTTAGGATTTTTTAAAGCTATATATGATACCTAATATAATGAAGAAACTCAATTTTTAATTGTACTTGATTTTAGTTCATTTAAATTCAAACAGCCAATTGTGGCTAGTAGTATAGTTACAGCATTGAATACCATTAGGTTATCTATATTCTGCACAATAACAAACTGACTACATATCTTGCAATATTCTGTCTGAAAAAGTACCATAATATATCTAGAAAGATGTCCGGACATGGCTTTTTACCTCCTTTCCAATGTTAGATCTCTTCCTTAATCTGTTATTTTCTTTTCTTGGCATTATTCTTTAATGAAAAACAATGAATTATGTATATAAATTTACAGCAGCTTATGAAAGGAGAAGTTATTTAAAACATGTGCCCGTGCTTCCTTTTGGCAGTAAGCAAAAATTGGTCTTGTTATATAAATCAAAAGCAGGCCTCAAGTCTGGGTCCCTTGATTTCACTCCCAAAATAAACATTTATCAATGTCCTTTGTACGGAGTCTCTCTCTCTCACCTACCCTACATGACACTGTGAGCTAGAACTAGCCACACAAACTCTTCTTATACTTGCTTAGTCTAATAGTAAGGATGAGCAGTTGCTGCCACAGAAGCTAAAGTGGTGAAAAGTACTGCCATTTAATTTTTGAGTTCTTAATTTCCATCTCTACCACAGCATCTTCTTTTATATATATATTTCTCTTTTTTTTTCCCCCACTGTTGCCCAGTTCCAAAAGTCACCAGAAAAACTATCTGGGGAAGGAGATAATTTAAATAGTCAAATAGCATGTCAACAAGATGAATCTTACAGACAGCTGTACACTCTGCATTCACCCTGTGTTTGACATTCAGAAGGCACTGTGCAGCACTGTTGTTCACTGCCCCAGCTATGGACGCAGACAGGAGTGGCTGTGGGTCTCAGCTTATGTTTACTATGCTGTTGGGTAAGTTATTTAAACTCTGTGTACGTAAGTTTTTTCATCTGCAAAATGAGAACATTAAAAGATGCCTCAGGAGATGGTTATTAGGACTATTTAAATAACACATACGAATTTGTTATCAAGTTGTTGACATACAGTCTCCAAATGAGAGTCCTTACAATTTTTAAAGGACAAAATTAATAAATATAAGTGTAACTTATAAATATAACTTATAAGTGTAACAATGATTTCAGGAATATTCATCATCCAGTTGTGTGTCCCTGCCTAATTTCCTGTGTTGAACTCTGTTCTTTGTTAAATTTGTATATTGTTTTCAGGTGCATTGAATACGTCAGTTATTTGAATTTGAAAATAGATATTACTCTTACAACATTATCTAGTCAAAAATTTGCATTGTTTTACTTAGTCCAGAGACTGAATTTGTATTGAGAATGTCTTCATCAAGTGTATCAAGATTTAGGCTGGGGAACTTCATGTGTAATATCAAATTAGAAAAATCTTTTTTATATAAATAGGAGCTCTGCATATTTATCAAACATATATAAAGTGTACAATCTGATGTTTTGGTATATCATGTGCACATGTGAAATGATCACTATAATGAAGCTAACTAACATATTCATCACTACAAATACTTAAGTTTTTCTACTCTTCATTTATGTGTGGGGTGAAAGCAAACCCCTAAGATCTATCTTCCTAGCAAATTTTAGGCACACCATGCAGTATAGTTAACTGTAATCACCATGCAGTGTATGAAATCTCTAGAACTCATTCATCTTGCATAACTATTGAGTGATTATCTCAGAGACAAAAGATAACAAGTACCGGTAAGGATGTGAAGAAAAAGAAATATTTTTATATTGTTTATGAAAATCTAAATTGGTTCAATGATTATGGAAAACAGTATGGAGATTCCCCAAAAATTAGAAATAGAAATAGAAACACCATATGGTCCAGCAAACCGCTCTTCTGGGTACATATCCAAAAGCAATGAATCTAGATCTCAAGACACTCTATACTCCCATTTCCATCACAGTGTTATTGATGGTAGGCAAGACATGGAAACCTCTATAATGTCTACTAATACATAATGGATAAATAAAATTGTATGTGTGGTTGTTCTATAGCAGAAGATCAGATATCCTTAAAAATCAATGAAATCCTGGTATTAGCAATAAGATGGTTGAATCTTGCATCTTGAGGACATTTGTTCAGTGAAACAAGCCATATCCAGAAAGACAAATATTGCATAATCTCACTTACCTACAGAAGATAAAATTGTCAAACTCATAGAAGGCAGAGGGTTTCCAAAGGTTGGAGGTAAGGGGAAATGGAAATGTTGGTCAAAGGATGCAACATTCCAATTAGGCCAGATATAAGTAAATTTTTTTGCACTGGTAAACATATGGCTTTTTAAAATTTGTTGGTTTTAGATATACATGACAGGAGGATGTATAAACACATGGAGTGCATCCCACTCCAATCTGGATCCCATTCTTGTGGTTGTATATGATGTGGTTGTGTATGCATATGTAAGCATAGAAAAGTTATGTCTGATTTATTCTACTGTCTTTCCTATTCCTACCCCCCTTCTCTTCCCTTCATTCCACTTTGTCTAATCCAATGAACACCTATATTTCCCCTCCCTACTCTCCTTAGTTATGGGTTAGCATGGACATATCAGAAAGAACATTTGGCCTTTGGATTTTGGAGATTTGCTTATTTCACTTAGCATGATAATCTCCAGTTTCATCCACTTGCCACTAAATGCCATAATTTCATTCTTCTTTATGGCTGAGTAGTATTCCATTGTGTATATAGACCACATTTTCTTTATCCATTCATCTATTGAAGGGCACCTAGTTGGTTCCATAGCTTTGCTATTGTGAATGGAGCTTCTATAAACGTTGATGTGGCTGTACCATTACAGTATGCTGATTTTAAGTCCTTTGGGTATATACTGAGGAGTGGGCTAACTGGGGTCAAATGGCTCTTCCCTTCCAAGTTTCCAAGGTATTGCCATACTCAGGTCATTTTTAAACATATGTGAGTGTTGGTAGGATGAATAAAATCTAACCATTTGGTACTCATCGTTTCTGATATGCTAAATGTGATTAATGTGAAAGATTAGAAGTGGCAGGCAAGTCCATCAATAGCTTTGGCAGATGTGAAGACATGCCAAAAGTCTCTGCATATCCTTCTGTGAATTGCGCCCTTTGGTGGTACAGCCATCTGAGGTCCCTCCAGGATAATTATGTGCAACATCAGTATTCCTGGTTCTCTGGATCTTAGAAGCAGCTTCTTTGGCCTCTGTTTTCTTCAGATTTCTGTTATGTAAATCTCTAATTCCTTACATTAAATTACTTCCTGCTTGAGACAGTTACTGTACTTTGTCTTCAAGACTGAATCCTTATTTCAGCAACACCCAAGCTTAACATTATCACAACTGCACTGGTTCTTTTTCTTTCCAATGTACCACTATTTTCAGAATTTCATTTATTAACAAAGTTTTGGTATTTATTGGTCATTAGTGTCATCTTTCACTCCTCCTTTTTTGAAATCATTGTCCAAAAGATATAAATTCCACAACATTGGCATGACTTAAACAAATCTCATTTGTATTTTCATACTTGCTTCCTGAATAAAAAATGATTATATCCCTGACCAATGCTAATTCTTAATGCTAAAGAACTTGCTTTGTCTTCATTTACAACCCCTTCAACAAAACATTATTTTCCTTTTTTCTCTCCCTATTCTCTTTGTTAAAATATATTCAAAGTTTGAAAGGGGTTATTTTGTATGTGATGCGAGGTGTGTTTTCTCTGAGCTGGGTTGGGGGTGTAGCTCAGCAGCACCCAAGCATGTCACAGAAACTGAAGGTAAAACAACAATCACAATAGCAGTGAAGATACACAGCATTGAAATAAATAGCAGGTGTCAAACATGGTATCTACAACACTAAGATCAACAAAAATAGACTGTGGGATCAAAACAGTAGCCATAACAACAAATAGCTTTGAAAAATACATAGCATTAAAGTAAATGCCAGGTGTCTACTATAACATCCACAATCCTAATAGCCACAGCGACATACATGTTAGGGTCAGAAATTACACAAACTAATAGTTTTAAAAGATGATAGAAGTGCAATTCATTAAGAGAAAAGACAGTGGGTAAGGAAGCCAAAAGAACAGTTGTAATATTTAAAAGAGAAAAAGTCAGAAAGCAGAAAAGAGCTAGAAAATGAAGGCCAAAAGGGAGGAAAATAATTTTTAAAAATGGAACAATATTTATAATGCTCTTCAGTGTTCCCACAGGAGTAAGCTCCAGTATGGCCTCCCCAAGATGGCGCCCTACCTAAGCTCTCCACTCACAAGTTGAGAAACATGGAGCACTTTTCAAATACCAGCTCACTATGTAGCCTCTGATTCCACTAAGATCATACTGCCTTTCCATTATCCAGGTATTTATTATATTTCCCTCCCTTTCCCTACATGTTACCCTCCCCTCTCTGGTGATCCAGTATTGCTGCCACCACCAGCTTGGCACTGATGTATTCCTTCTTGTTCTCTATTTAGAACACCAGAATTTCTGGGTCTCTCTGAGTCTCTGGTTGTCCAATATTGAATTTTAGTGAATTCCCTCAGTCACCCAACCGGCTGAGAATTAGTAGTCACTCCTGAGTTCCACAGATACTATGAAGTGCAGCCCTCCTCTACATCCTGTACATCCTTCTGTCCCACTTAACAGCACTATTTTATGTAGCCTTATGTGCTTCACTAGGAAGGAGAGATAATAAAGCTGTACAAACCTTGTCACTGTGGTGAACATGCCTTATACCTTTGAGCAAAAGCATTTCAGCTCATCACTCTTCTTTCTTGGTTTATGCTGAAGAAACTGGGCACAGCTTCTCTCTGAAACACCCTTGGGGAATGGCTGCAAGTCAACATGGAACTTTGATTTGAGCCAGTGACACAATTATAAAACAAGTTTCCATGGAAAACACTGATTGGTTCTGTTTGAATACCCTTCTCTCACAGCATGCATAATTCTTTTGTTTACAGATCATCCAAAGAGTATCATATGCCAAAAAATAACCAAGTGTATTGTTCTTTTATTTCCTTAATGAACTATACTTTGCATTTCCTGTTAATTGAGAATCACAGTTTGGAAAATAAATTCTAGAGGAAAACAACTTCCCAAGATAGAACAGAAAATACGAACTTCAGCGTGTGACTATCTGACACAGTTAATTCCCATCAGGAATTTCTTCCTTAATGAACTCTTTCTAAGCCAATGAAGAACAGAATTTTTGGACTAGGACTAGTGGAAAACTCTTGGCATGTTTAACAACTTATTTTCCAAAACTAACTAACTAATTATCTTCAAGTTATAAATATTTTTTGCTTATACAAATACATATTGTGTATGTATATTAATAAAACATTTTCTCTGTAAAATAAACTAGAAAGTAAAATCCTGATTATCTTATTCTCTGAAAGTAACCCAAAAGAATAATACAAAATTTTTCAAATATTTAATATCATAGATGGTAGCTGAACATTTGTAGTTTTGGCTAACATTATTAGGATTGCCTTGGAATTTTAAAGAACTTTGAATAAATCAAAATTGGTATTTTTTATTAAGGATCAGAACAGGCATCATTAATTAGCCTGTGTTGATACAGGATCCTCTTAAATGTCCAATACAGACAAGCATTTCTACAATAACCTTGAATAATTACAGAAACAGCAGTCTAATTTGTATTTATTTTGTTTCTTCTGTTCTCATGTGACAATGGAGTGGATAATTGCTCTCCAAAGTAGCCTGTTACATCCACAGTTAATTAACTGCAGTCATTATCTACAGGACTTTTCTACACAATTCAGGTACCACAAATGAAATTTGCTTCATCATTTGAAGTGTGCAAGCATATTATATTCAGTAAATATGCACTGTGATATATGTTAAGTCCACTCTATTGTGATTATCTTCTGGAATTATAGAAGCAAAGAAGTAATCCTTTCAGGAACAATTTGCTTGAATTTTTCTTTGTAACAATAGTCAAATGTATTTTTTTTTATTTTGAAAGTGGTGTATACTTTTAAGCAACAATATTAAAGTCAGAGTGAGTACCCAGCATATGTTTGAATAAGCAGTAAAATCATAATTCAGCCACCCCCCACTCTTTCCATCTCTAAAGTACCCTGGAAGGTATCAGGTATGTTTAAAGCAATGCCCCACAGCCTCCAGAGAAACCCCTGTCCTCCTCCCTATCTGTCTGTCTATCTATCTATCTATCTATCTATCTATCATCTATCTATCTACCTATCTATCATCTCTTTATGCAAAGTCATTTCAAAAGCTGGTATTTCTTTGCCCCATTAAATTTGGGCCACAGTAATAATGTGGCAAAATGAGGCTTTTATTAATAATTAATAATAGGCAAATATCTCAGGCTCTAATTTGTTGAAGGTTTCGTGAAGAAGAAAAGCTTACAAAGAGATAATGAAGGTCATAGAAGAAGAGGCATTGTGATAGGAGGCAGTTGGTCTCAACTTCTTAAGTCATACTATCAATGTCCGTGAGTAGGTAGGACTGCTGCTAGCTAAAGTGATAGAGATATGAAAAAGAGTAACAGAACAGGGTGGGTAATCCAAAGATGAAAATTTGCTATTATTAAATTCTGAGATTGTCCTCTCAGAACCACATCTCCTAACTATCCATTACTTTACTGAAATTAGTGAAAATTTATTTAAAAATTGGGGGGGGGGAGACACTTGAACCTTCTTTTGTTAACAAATAGTTTTCATGAATATATATTTTATTTTTCCTTATTTCATGTCACTTGATGAGCAAACATTTACAACTGAATGGTCCATAAAATTTAGACACAAATTATAAATTAAACAGTTTACTAAATCACATGAAATGTCTTGTTTCCTTAATTCTTAGTTTAAAAACTTTTTGAAGAAGTATCCTTCAGCATTAGCCTAAGAATGATCCTTAGAACTATATGGGTTGAATTCATATGTTATTGATTAAATGTATAAGAACTATAGCATAAATTTAAAGTGAGAAGAGCAGGAAGATCCTGTATCCTCTATAACCAATGGGAATTTAAAGTAAGAAGATTCTGTATCCTCTGCCTCCAGAAGGCAGACATAGGAGCTAATGTCCTTGAAATCCCAATTTTATTAGGATGCTTAAGTCCTTATTAACTATATTTTTCACTTCTACCAATACTTTACCCTTTAAAATAAAATATCAAATTTTCTAAAACCAAAAAGAATAACAAACATTTCAAAATATATCCTCAAGATAATGAATATGACACTCTATTCTTATTTAGTTTATACATTGGTGATTATTATTCAATAGTAAATATGACTCAGTTGATAGTGAATATAAAGATTAATAGAATTTTAAGGTTGGGAGATAATAATAAATAATAATATTTATTAATGATAAAAATCATAAAACCTTGATGTTAGACATGCAGGTTAATCAGAAGTAATGCACAAGATATTTTTTCTTCATGCAAATAATTTGTATTGAAAATCAAAGCAAATTATTAGAAATGAAAATTTAATGTGCAAATTGCCAAGGAGATGTGGCTTAAAGATCAGAAAGCACAGATGACAATCTTGCTCTAATATTTACATAATTTGGTAAAATTCACCAAATTATGAAATGTGCATCTACAATTACATACTTTAAATCCCACTATTGTGTATTATTATAATTTGCCAATTAAAAATAAAATAATTTTTAAAGAATAATAGGTACCTATACAAATGCCCAACAAACAAAAAATATTCAATAATTTAACATCACTACACATTAAGGAAATGAAAATAAATATCAGTATGAGATATACTTCCTATGCAAAAGGATAGCTCTAATCAAAAGAATCAATAGAAAATAAAAATTGATGAATACATATGTACATATATATGCATATATGACTGGTGGGCATGTAAAATGGTTCATTTATTTTGGAAAACAAATAGAGGTTTCCTCAAAAAATTAAACATAATTACATTATGGGGTGCTGTGTTGTAGCAAAAAGTTAAACATAATTACATTATGGGGTGCTGTGTTGTAGCTTAGTGGCAGAGCACTTTTCTAGCATGTGTGAGGCACTGAGTTTGATTCTCAGTACTATATAATTTAAAGTGAAAAGAGCAGGAATATATATATATATATATATATATATATATATATATATATATAAATTACATTATGATCCAACAATTTTACTCCTAGATACATACCTCCAAAAAGTAAAAACCAAGTGTCTGAACAAATCTTTAAAAATAAATGCTCATACCACTATTGACAAGAGACATAAGAGGAAACAACTAAATTGTTCATCAACTGATAAATGTATAAACAAAATGTGGTATCCCCAAACAGTAGAATATATTTAGCCATAGAAAGAATGAAGTAGTAGAATATTGTACACATGAATGAATCTTTAAAGCTTTATATAAAGTGAAATAAACTAAACACAAAAAGTCATATATTATATGACTACATGTGTGTGAAACATCCAAAACAAGAGAGTCAATAGGAAAGAAAAAGGAAATTAATGGTGCTCAGGGATGCATAGAGGAAGAACAGGAAATGACTGCTAATTGAGACCAGGGTTTTGTTTAAGGTGATGAGAAGATTAAACATAGATAGTGGTGATTGTAGCATAACTGAATTTACTAAATGACACTGAATTACACACTTTAAAATAATAAATGTTACATATACCACAAAAATATATTAGGAAAAGAAATGGAGTTCAAGAAAGTAGTTGGCCTCAGATGAAAATAACTATCTATCCAAAAAATTACATTTTTAAAATTTCTTTGTAGTCTATATCACTTGCTAAAAGAATACTGCCTTGGAAGCTTATTGAAGTTTTTCCTGCTTAAAAAAAAAAAATCTCCCTTGGAAAAAGAGGACAAAGAGACGAATCCACATAATTACAGCTATCTTATATTTGACAAAGGCGCCAGAAGTGTACATTGGAGAAAAGATAGCCTCTTCAACAAATGGTGCTGGGAAAATTGGAAATCCATATGCAATAAAATGAAATTAAACCACTATCTCTCACCATGCACAAAACTCACTGAAAGAGGATCAAGGACCTAGGAATTAAACCAGTGACACTGCATCCTTTAAAAGAAAAAGTAGGCCAAATCTTCAACATGTCGGATTAGGCCCCAACTTCCTTAATAAGACTCCTATAGCACAACAATTAATATCAATAATCAATAAATGGGATAAAGAATTAAAGGAAAATAAATATTGATGAATTAATAGAAAATAAATATTGATAAATACATATGTACATATATATACATATATGACTGATGGGCATGTAAAATGGTTCAGTTATTTTGGAAAACAATTTCTTCTCAGCAAAAGAAACAATCAGTGAGGTGGATAGAGAGCCTACTAATTGGAAACAAATTCTTACCACACAACATGTCAGATAGAGCGCTAATCTGTGGAATATATAAAGAACCAAAAATCTTAACACTAAAAAAACAAATAACCCAATAAATATATAGGACAAGGAACTGAACAGACACTTCTCAGAAGATAAACAATCAATCAATAAATATATGAAAAAATGTTCAACATCTCTAGCAATTAGAGAAATGCACATCAAAACTACTTTAAGATTTCATCTCACTCCAGTCAGAATGGCAGCTATTAAGAATACAAACAACAATAAGTGTTGGTGAGGATATGGGGGAAAAGGCACACTCATATATTGCTGGTGGGACTGCAAATTGGTGAAGCCAATATGGAAAGCAGTATAGAGATTTCTTGGAAACCTGGGAATGGAACCACCATTTGACCCAGTATTTCACTCCTCAGTCTATACCCAAAGGACTTAAAAACAGCATACTACAGGGACATAGTCACATCAATGCTTATAGCAGCACAATTCACAATAGCTAAACTGTGGAACCAACCTAGATGTCCTTTAGTATATGAATGGATAAAGAAAATGTGGCATATATACACAATGGAATATTACTCTGCAGTAAGAGAGAATAAAATCATGGCATTTGCAGGTAAATGGATGGAGTTGGAGAATATAATGCTAAGTGAAATTAGCCAATCCCCCCCCCCCCAAAAAAAAAACAAGTGCCAAATGATTTCTCTAATTTAAGGATGGTGATTTATAATATGCTGCAGTGTGGGAAGGGGATTAAATAATCTCTAGATAGGGCAAAGCAGAAAAGGGGAGGGAGGGAAAGGGAGGGTCATAGGGGTAGAAAAGACAATGGAATACAAAGGTCGTCATTACCCTAAGTACATGTATAAAGACATGAAGGATGTGACTCCACTTTGTGTACAACCAGAGATATGAAAATTGTGCTCTAAATGTGTAATATGAATTGTAATGCATTCTGCTGTCCTATATAACAAATTAAATTTTTAAAAAAATAAAAATAAATTCAACCTTGGAAACCTATGAAGATTGTCTTTATATGGCTTAACATCACACTTCTCAGGGTTTCCTTTCAAACTCCAAATTAATTGCCTGAGTAAATGCTAGTCATGTTTGTTTTGTGATGCCTCAGAGAGTGCATTTGTTTTTACATCTATTGTTGATCTAATTTTTATTTAAACTTATTTATTTAGAAAAGAATAGTTTCTTTGGATGGTTGGATATTAACATCTCTTTAAGATACTTTTAAAATGACACATATCAATTGTACATCCATATTGTTCAGTGTCATGTTTGCATATATGCATCCAACATGCACTGAACAAATCCAGCCTTTCTTTATCCACTCTTTCCTTCCCAACCTTCCCTTCCCAACCTCTAGTAATCAGAAGTCAACATTCAAATTGACTTTTTTTCTTTTTTTTCAACTTGTATATAATTAGAAAGAAACTGTGACACTTGTCTTTCTGTGTCTAACTTATTTCACTTAAATTTATATCCTCCAGTTTCATCCATTTTGCTGAAAATGATGATTTATTCTTTGTAACTAAGTAATATTTCATTGTGTTTGTGTGTGTGTGTGTGTGTGTATGTTTTCACTCATCCATTGATGAACACGATGGTTGACTCTATATCTTAGCTATTGTGAATAGTGTTTCAATAGACAGTGGTGCACACGTATCTTTTTTCTACACTGATTTAATTACCTTTGGACATACACAAAGAAATGGAATAACTGGATCTCTTGGTAGATCTCTTTTTACTTTTTTGAGGAAACCTCAGATTGGTCTGCATAATGCTTGTATTAATTTACATAACCAAGCTACTTTCTGCTGCAGTCCGGCTGCAGCAAAATAACCAGGGGGTGATGAGCAACTTGTGTACATTGATACAGCAGGAGTGGGAGCCGTTTATTGTAGGAAAAGAGGGGTATATATACATTACACACAGCTTATCTTAATTAACATAAACTAGATACAGCAGTCAACCAATAAGGAATCTCCACACTTAATGGCTCCCTGGCGTTACTTCACAAACCACTCCCTCTGGCAAAATGCCAGGAGCCATCCTGACTTGTTTACAGACCCTAACAACTTTCAAAAGAGGAATGAAAATGGTGGTCCCCATAATTTTCTAATCATGATTCCTATTCACCCTCTTTCAGAGACTAAATGATAACAAATGAGGTTTTAGTTATGAATTTTTGACTTAAAATATTATCTCAAGTATTAGTTGAAATATCAATCATGTTGCTTGAGATATTCAGTAATCATCTCAAATAAAAAAAAGAAAAAAGAAGAAAGCTGTGCTTATAACACATTGTAAAATTATTATTAAACTAAAAAATATTTTTATTGATATTTGTGAATATAGTAGCCAGTTCAAATAAATCCATTTGTGCTAGATAACATCTTTGTTAGATCCAACTCTGACATTATGCTTGATGTTAGGGCTTGAGATAAATTGTTAGTTGACAGATGAATCACAGAGCTCTCAATTTTTCATTCCAGGATGAGTTTCTCCAGAGCCAGTTAACTTTAACCAAGTGCAGGTATTAAAATGAAGGTAAACCTGGCACAGTGGTGCAGGCCTGTAATCCCAGTGGCTTGGGAGGCTGAGGCAGAAAGATTGTGAGTTCAAAGCCAGTCTCAGCAACTTAGCAAGGTTCTAAGCAGCTCAGGGACACCCTTTCTCTAAATAAAATCTTAAAAAGGGCTGAGGATATAGCTCAGTGAGTCAGAGCTTCTGGGTTCAATTCCCAGTCTCGCCCCCCAGAAAAGAAGGGAACATACTATCTAGCTTTCTGAAACATAAAATTCAGATGGTTTGCACTACACAGAAAACAACAAAGTTTAAAATATGACCTCTATGTAAATATATAAGATAGGTAAAATATAGAAAAAGTAAGAATTAATGTCTACAATTCAAAAACTAAGATTTGGAAGATGAGTTAAATAAATGTATTAATTTCATTTTTGCTGCTATAACAAAATAAATAAGACAGAATAATTTATAAAGAATAGAAATTTATTTTCTCACAGTCCTGGAGGTTGAGAAGTCCAAGAAGAGCAAAGGTCTAGGAGGTTGATGCTTGGTGAGATTCTCTCTGCTTCCAAGAGAATCCCTTGCTGCCATGGTGGAAGGCAGAAGGCAAAAGAGATGATTGCCTCTGACTTTGTATAAGCTTCCCTTTTCTTACTTTATAGGGTCTGCCTCATAATATTTTCACGTTGACAATTAAGCTTCAATATGTGAATTTAGGGGGACATCAGACCATAATAGGACAGAAGGATTTAAAAACTGAGATGAAACTTCAGCTTTAAGATATCAGTAAGAACAAATAGGAAGAAAGAAAAGAGGCACCTTGACAAGTGAGTCAGGCAACATAAGCCAAAATTTGGGTGTCAAAATGAAAAGTGTAAATCCAAAATAAAGAGTCAGGTTTGACTGAGATGAAAAAAGAGGCCATAACTGGACAAAGTACAAGATAAAAAAGTAAGAAAATTAGAAATGGGGAGAAGGTGTGGAAGTGGAGAAGCACAGATTCAAGAGTTATCTCCAAGAAACATTACCATATTCCAAGTGAAAGGAAGAGCAAGCAACAGAAGTTTCTAGCTTGGATTCCTCTGATCAGAATAACTGAGTGAGAACAGCAGTGATGCTAATTTTGTAAATGTTGGACTTCCAGAAATAGTTGGGTATCTAATTAGATGATACATCAGGAAATAGAAATACTACTTTCCAGAGTTTGTGTATTCCTCCCCTACTCCCCCTCCCTACCCCACTATGAATCAGCCTCCTTATATCAGAGAAAACATTTGGCATTTGGTTTTTTGAAATTGCTAATTTCACTTAGCATTATCTTCTCTAACTCCATCCATTTACCTGCAAATGCCATGATTTTATTCTCTTTTATGGCTGAGTAATGTTCCATTGTATGTATATGCCACATTTTTTATTATTCATTCATCTATTGAAAAGCATCTAGGTTGGTTCCGCAGTTTAGCTATTGTGAATTGTGCAGCTATAAATATTGATGTGGCTGTGTTCCTATAGTATGCTATTTTTAAGTCCTTTGGGTATAGATCAAAGAGAGGGATAGCTGGGTTAAATGGTGGTTCCATTCCCAATTTTCCAAGAAATCTCCATACTGCTTTCCATATTGGCTTCACCAATTTGCAGTCCCATCAGCAATATATGAGTGTATCTTTTCCCCCACATCCTCGCCAACATTTATTTATGTTTGTATTCTTAATAGCTACCAT